>NC_080680.1:13233078-13536108 GCF_030445035.2 Dasypus novemcinctus | reverse complement strand
TGTAGAATGAGCAAATTTATAAACATAGAAAGTAGATTAGAGGTTACCAAGGGCTGGGGGTGAGCGGGGAAGGAGTAGGATGTAATTGCTTAATAGGAGTAGATTTTCTGTTTGGGGTGATGGAAAATTTTGGTTGTGGATGGTGATGATAGTAGCACAACACTGTGAGTGTAATTAATGCCACTGAATTGCACATGTAAAATGAAAATGACAAATTTTATGTTGTGTGTGGCCAGTTTTTTTAAAAATTAGGTAAAGATCAGGAAAGTTCAGAAGCAAATGCTTTTGGGGGGAAGACTCCTGTTACTATGATTTCTATTTGACAAAGTCTGGCTCACTTAGAAACACGGCAGGACCCGAGACAGGACGGTCCCTCCATCTGCCTTGAGTTTCCCCAAGCTCAGTCCTGGCTATGGAGAGGGAGCTGCCAAGGCAGGCTCCACTGATTGGCAAGATTGATTGGCATATGGGACTTTTCAGAAGGGTTGCAAAGAGGAACTCGCCTCCCACCTCGGAGGGGTCTGCTGGCAAGAGAAAGGAGAGGAAATGTATCTTCCCAGCTCCCTTGCACCTCCTGGTTTCCAGCGGCCACTCAGGAAACCAGAACCCATTCCCTGTGCAGTGGTGTTTCCTCCACCAGGAGGCGGTTGAGGGAATCCACGGTGACCGCCCGTATAAGCGCAGTCCCTGCGATTCCGCACTCGGTGTACACGCCAAAGTCAGCCCCAGCGAGCACGGGAGCAGCTCTGGCTGTGCGCGCCAGGGAGGGCGGCAAAGGGCCAAGGCAGCCCGCGTCTCCACCACTAGGGAGCCGATGGCAATGTGGCGAGCACAGCCCCAGCGACAGCCACAAACGACGCAAGGGGACCCCGAAAGCATGGTGCCCAGGATGAGGCACATCAATTCCATGACTACAGTTCTCCCAATAGAAAGTTCATTTCATTCCTTCCTTCCATTTGAACGGTGGACAATGTTAGGAGCATCACATTAATGACATCCATTTCCGAATACATAAAAACAATACCTGTTAAACACAAAAGAATGGTTATTTTATGGGAAGGGGAAGTGGGAGTGGGGAGGGGCAGCCAGTGCGTGCTTCTGCTGGTTGCGGCCACGGGAGACCACCCCATAAAGGCCAAACACTCATCTGTGACTGTTTTGGCCTGACAGCCCACAGGGGTAACTTTTGTGGGCAAATGAAAGCTGCCCCTTCTGGGAGAATGCAGCCTAGAACCAGGGCACACAGCTTGGCGTGTAAAATAGAGCCCGGATTTCAGACTTCACTCTTCAACGGGCAGCCTTGTGCAGTGTGCCACTTGCACAACTATGTGTGGCTGTCCTGCCCAAGGTCAACAGTTAGCACGCCCAAAGTAGAGAGAGAAGCATGGGGAGATGGATAGCTAGATAAAGAGAAGCTGAGAGCTGATAGATTTTGAGAGAAAGAGAGAGGTGTGAGTGTATCTGAGCTTAAAACCCGTGGGAAGTTCACATACCAAAATCCCTACGGCTGGGACTGGAGTGGAATCAGAGGGACACACAGAGAATGGCAGAAGTGTAGGTGAATTTTACTTTTTAAAAATTAAATAAAGACTTGGCCTCTTTAAGCTAAAAATTTTGAAAAAGGACCCCTTCTCCCTGGTTCTGAACGGTACGATGGTAGACAGAGTGTCACTAGTCTGGAAGGAGCGGTGGGGACTGGGTGGGGAGGTTGGCGTTGGAAGCAGGTGGAAGCTGTTGAGGACTCCGGGACCTACCTCTCCTTCGCTCCAGGGCCAAAGGGGGCTGCCTGTCACAGACAGGGACTGGTAGCTGGTTACTGCTCCTCTTTTCAACCCACAGCTGCCTGAACTGTCTGGCCCAGCCTCAGTGTTCCCAAAGGGTCAGGCACAGACCCCTGAGGATTTTAGGTGGTAAGGGAACAATTTAGAGATCCTAAATATGCTCTTTTCACTTCTCTCTGTATCCTTCAGATCCCACCGTGGGAGACTGTGCTAGGAAATAGTTAACATCTTTCTGACACTTGCTAGTGCCCTGTAGCAGTTTGAATTCTTTCATGAATCCCAAAAAAAGAGAAAGATTATGTTTTTGAACTAATCCATTGCGGTGGCGGTGAGGCCCTTTTGTTAGACCAGGCGAGTGAGGCGTGACTCAGATTGAGTCTCCGCCCTCGTGCTGGGTCTGATATAAAAGACGACACAGAGAGCAACGCACAGGAAAGGGAAGTCACCATATCTGATCCTGCAATGTGCGAGAGAGGTCTCCAGTTTTGCCCACAGCTGAGGTGCAAGGAAAGAAGCCCCCAAGAGGCTCAAGGCAGAGAGGAGCCATATACCTGACAGCTCCCCGCTGAACTGGGGAAGAACAGGGAGCAGCCGAGACTAAGAGGGAGGTCCGGAGATAGGAAAGCCCTGTGTCTCATTGCCCATGGCTGAACTCGGGGACACGGTAGATTCCAGAGGGGAAGGCAGGGACCTCGACAGAGACCAGTCGCCATCTGCGCCGCGTGGCAACACGTGAGGCTCCCTAGCGGCTGACTTGGTGAGAAAGCATGTCTGATAGTGCCCTGATTTGGACATTTCACCATCTTGGAACTATAAACGTTTACCTCAAATAAAATCCCTATTACAAAGCCATAGTTTGTACCGGCAGCCCTTTGGCAGGCTGAAACACACCCTTTTAAAAATAAAACCAGAGCAGCCCTCTGCTCCCCAGCCTGCCAGCTCTGAAAGGTGATGGTTTAGCCAGAAGCTGAGGATTTTGTTTGTTTGCTTTCGTGTATTCGTTTTGTAAACTTCCTTTCTATTTACGGCAAAACGATACTGGTTTTCCACTTAGGTAATGGTAGAAAGTTTTCTTTTTAAAAATGTTTACTTACGTATTTTAAAGTGAATCAACTTAAAGTAAAACCTTAGGTCAATCATTGTAAAGGAGGTCTGCGAGGTAGGCAAAAAGCAGGAGGCAAAACTCAAGGCACTAAAGCTTAGGAAGGGATAACTATAACCCCTGACAAGAATGTCTTCATTCTAGTGTCCTTGGTGACTCGGGAGGGGGACACAGTTCTGAGACTCTGACTCATGGGCTTCTTTCAACATTCAGGCCTCAGGTATTGAGAGTCTACTGTGTGGGAGAACCGGGCGGGCAATGTTGTAGCGTTTCCTGAGTAGCCAGGAAGCACTAGTCCTGCCCTCCCGGGTCTCCCTATCTGTTGGGGAAACAGATAAAGGGACAAGTATAGTGCAACACTGCAACCTGTGAGAGTGCAGAGGAGGCTGCAACGTTGGCCTTGGAGGAGCAAGGAGGGCTTCCTGGAGAAGGTAGCTTCTAAACTGGATCATGAGAGAGGAGCATGAGTTCACCAGACCAGGGGGCTGGGAAGCCATCCCAGCCAAGGGTGTCAGAGTGGGCTGGGGTTGTGGCTGGGCCAGGGAACCCATGCTTTTCCTGAGAACATTTTCTAACATGAGATCCTTTCCAACCATACTTGTACAACAACATGTTGATATATAACTATTGATAAAATAGTGACAAAAAAAAGGTCAGGAATTTTGGGAAAGCCCAAAGGGTGGCCCAACTTTTATTATTCCACTACCTCATGTTAGAACTGGATTTGCTTCCCATGGGGAGGTGGGCATGGTTTTGGGGGCACTGTACAATAGATATATCTCACACAAGGCTGCTTCTAGAATTGGTATCTAGAGCCAAAATTACCTTTAGGAGAGGGCCATGGCTGGTCTGTCATCCAGCCAGTGGTCAGCTCAGGGCAGCCCAGCCCAGCCCAGCCCAGCCCAGCCCCAGCCCCAGCCCAGCCCAGGTCAGCCCAGCCCCAGCCCCAGCCCCAGCCCAGGTCAGCCCAGCCCAACCCAGCCCAGCTCCAGCCCCAGCCCAGGTCAGGCCAGCCCAGCCCAGGTCAGCCCCAGCCCAGCCCCAGGTCAGGACAGCCCAGCCCAGGTCAGCCTCAGCCCAGCCCCAGGTCAGGCCAGCCCAGCCCAGCCCAGGTCAGCCCAGCCCCAGCCCCAGCCCAGCCCAGGTCAGCCCAGCCCCAGCCCCAGCCCAGCCCAGCCCAGCCCAGCCCAGGTCAGCCCAGGTCAGCCCAGGTCAGCCCAGGTCAGCCCAGCCCCAGCCCCAGCCCAGCCCAGGTCAGCCCAGCCCCAACCCCAGCCCCAGCCCAGCCCAGCCCAGGTCAGCCCCAGCCCAGCCCCAGCCCCAGCCCAGCCCCAGCCCAGCCCCAGCCCAGCCCAGGTCAGCCCAGCCCCAGCCCCAGCCCCAGCCCAGCCCCAGCCCAGCCCAGGTCAGCCCAGCCCCAGCCCCAGCCCCAGCCCAGCCCAGCCCAGGTCAGCCCCAGCCCAGCCCCAGCCCAGCCCAGCCCAGGTCAGCCCCAGCCCAGCCCCAGCCCCAGCCCCAGCCCCAGCCCCAGCCGCAGCCCCAGCCCAGCCCAGCCCAGCCCAGCCCCAGCCCCAGCACAGGTCAGGCCAGCCCAGCCCAGGTCAGCCCCAGCCCAGCCCCAGGTCAGGCCAGCCCAGCGCAGCCCAGGTCAGCCCAGCCCCAGCCCCAGCCCCAGCCCCAGCCCAGCCCAGGTCAGCCCCAGCCCAGCCCCAGCCCCAGCCCCAGCCCCAGCCCAGCACAGGTCAGCCCAGCCCCAGCCCCAGCCCCAGCCCAGCACAGCCCAGGTCAGCCCCAGCCCAGCCCCAGCCCCAGCCCTAGCCCCAGCCCAGCGCAGGTCAGCCCAGCCCCAGCCCCAGCCCAGCCCCAGCCCAGCCCAGGTCAGCCCAGCCCCAGCCCCAGCCCCAGCCCACCCCAGCCCAGGTCAGCCCAGCCCCAGCCCCACCCCAGCCCAGGTCAGCCCAGCCCCAGCCCCAGCCCCAGCCCCAGCCCAGCCCAGCCCAGCCCAGGTCAGCCCAGGTCAGCCCAGGTTAGCCCAGCCCCAGCCCCAGCCCAGCCCAGGTCAGCCCAGCCCCAACCCCAGCCCCAGCCCCAGCCCAGCCCAGGTCAGCCCCAGCCCAGCCCCAGCCCCAGCCCAGGTCAGCCCAGCCCAGGTCAGCCCAGCCCCAGTCCCAGCCCAGCCCAGGTCAGCCCAGCCCCAGCCCCAGCCCCAGCCCAGCCCAGCCCAGGTCAGCCCCAGCCCAGCCCCAGCCCAGCCCCAGCCCAGCCCAGGTCAGCCCAGCCCTAGCCCCAGCCCCAGCCCAGCCCAGCCCAGGTCAGCCCAGCCCCAGCCCCACCCCAGCCCAGCCCAGCCCAGGTCAGCCCAGCCCCAACCCCAGCCCCAGCCCAGCCCAGCCCAGGTCAGCCCAGCCCCAGCCCCAGCCCCAGCCCAGCCCCAGCCCAGCCCAGCCCAGGTCAGCCCCAGCCCAGCCCCAGCCCCAGCCCCAGCCCCAGCCCAGCCCAGGTCAGCCCAGCCCCAGCCCCAGCCCAGCCCCAGCCCAGCCCAGGTCAGCCAAGCTCCAGCCTCAGCCCCAGCCCACCCCAGCCCAGGTCAGCCCCAGCCCAGCCCCAGCCCAGCCCAGGTCAGCCCAGCCCCAGCCCAGGTCAGCCCCAGCCCAGCCCCAGCCCAGCCCAGGTCAGCCCAGCCCCAGCCCAGGTCAGCCCCAGCCCAGCCCCAGCCCAGCCCAGGTCAGCCCAGCCCCAGCCCCAGCCCCAGCCCAGCCCAGCCCAGGTCAGCCCAGCCCAGCCCAGGTCAGCCCCAGCCCAGCCCCAGCCCCAGCCCCAGCCCCAGCCCCAGCCCAGCCCAGGTCAGCCTAGCCCCAGCCCAGGTCAGCCCCAGCCCAGCCCTTTTTAATAAGGAAAAAAAGAAATAAATAAGTAGTCCGAGTGGAAAATGGGCAAAAGTCTTGAATAAGCATTTCCTAAAAGAGGATGCCCACACTGCAATAAATATACAAAACAATTCTAATGTAAATTAAAATCATATTGAGGTTCCACCACCTACCCACCAGAAGAGGTCAAATGAAAGAGACTGGCAAGGCCAACACAGAACTCTCACAGAGGGAGTCCCAAGTGATGCAGTCACCTTGGAAACCTGTTTGGCAGTTTCCATTAAAGAAGAACATATGAATAGTCTGTGACCCAGCAATTCCACTCCTGGGTACATACCAACTAAAATGGGTACAATATGTTTATCAAGAGACATGGCCCAAAAAATCAGTTGACATAAGCGTCCGTCCGTCCGTCCATCCATCCAGCCAGCCATCCATCCATCCATGCATCCATCCTGCAAATACTGCATGTCAGGCAGTCCTAGAAACTGAGGACGCGAGTGAATGCGACAGGTGTGGCTGCAGCCGAGGCAGGGTTGGTGGTGGTTAGGGAATTAGAAACAGCAGGAGCCTTGCCGGCCCATAAGGATCCACGAGAGCAGGAAGGCGGCAGGGCCTGTCCACAGGTTTAACTCTCCCCAGAGATGAGTTGATGGAGGCAGGGCTGTGTCCCCAGTCACACCTGATCCCCTGAAGGGTCTCAAAAGTGCAGCAAGTTCAGGAGCGGGTCTGGACCCCTTCAGCCCCTGCTGGGTCTACCCAGCCTCTAGACCAGGACCTGACAACATTTCTTATCTCACCAGGACCTTCTTTGGGGCCTCGGAGGTAACTGTCACCTGGGCAGGTCCTGGGAGTTCCCAGGCTGGCATCCCACGCCGCGGTCAGAAGGCCCTGCCACCCACAAACCGGCGTCTGCAGCACCCCAGAAGGGGAGCCTGGGCAAGTGGGCACAGGAGCTGCTGGAATTCGATGGGGGACAGAGCTGCTTTCCACTCTGCATCCCCGTAAATACTCTGGCCTCAGCCGGGGGCCTCCTGATGATATTCTGACCAGTCTTAATAAGACGCCTTTAATAAAAAGAAACACACGGCCCCCTTCATACACAAGTGTAAAATATATTAAAATAACTTGAAGCGTATGAGTCACTCACAGAGAGTGTGTGTGTTGCTTGTTTTTTTTTTAAATCACAAACAGCACTTTGTGATGAAGACGGCAAAGGAGCAAGACTGGCCCGGCAGGAGCCCGGCAGGGAAGGGGCACCTCCTGGGCGCCCCTGGAGAAGGTGCCCCACGGGTCTGCTCTGATGGCATTCCCATTTCACGGACGGGGGCACTGAGTCCAGGGCCAGTACCTCGCCCCGCCCCCACCCCCACGGCAGCACTCTTTCCCTGCCAGCACAGACACCAAGGCAGAACTGGTGCCCTGTACTGGGGGCAGGGGACCCAGAAATGATGCTTTGGAGCTGTCCCCAGAGGGCAGCCCCTTTCAGAAGTCTCCTAAGGCAGGACAGAGGCTCAGCCTCGGAAGACAGCCCTAGCAGCTGGGGCTGGGGAAGCCTCCTCTCTGCCAGAAGAGCGGGCAGCTGTGGGGGCCCAGGGGTTCCAGAACTCCCTGAGGAATGGAGCATCTAGCCTGTCCCTGCTCCTCTCCTGGGACCCAGGTTTGGTCTCAGGACACCCCACCCCAGACCCTCTCTCCTGCACTTTGCCTTTGTTATGTATGTATTTATTTATTTCTCCCTACCCCCTTGTTGTTTGCACTTGCTGTCTGTTCGTCTTCCTTGTTTCTTTAGGAGGCCCTGGGAACCAAACCCCGGACCTCTGATGTGGGAGGGAGGTGCCTAATCGCTTGAGCCACCGCTGTTCCCTGCTTTGTTGTGTCTCTCATTGTGTTTTTCTTCTTGTGTCTCTTGTTGCGTCAGCCCGCCGCGCCTGCCCGTCGCTCCAGCTCGCCGTCTTCTTTAGGAGGCACTGGGAACCGCACCACGGACCTCCTGTGTGGTAGGCGGGAGCTCAGCCCCTTGAGCCGCATCTGCTTCCCTGCACTTTGCCTTGGCCCACACGTGGCCTGCCTGGATGCCCTCCACCTCCCATCATCCTCTCCACCCGGAGAGTACCAAGGGAGGCCCCTCCCTGGGGAGCGTGCCCTCGCCCCAGCCCTGCCCCCCATCTTTTACTTATGGCGCACTCAGACTCTAGCCAGCGTGAGAGGCTGCTGGCCAGAGGACCGCCAGGAGGCAGCTCCCACTGTGTGCTCCCTAGTGGCTCTTCTGCTCATTATTTCTTCAAATATTCTTTCTGTTCCTTTTCCCTTCTCTTCTCCTTCTGGGAACCCCATGACAAACATGTTTGCATATCTCTTGCTGTTATTTAGCTTCCTGAGACCCTGTTCAATTTTTTCCATTCTTCTCTTCATTCGTTCTTTTTTATGTTAACAGGAGTCCTCTCCACCTACCCTTGGCTCCAGAGAGGACTCTACCGTTACCTTCTTTCAGCCCCCACCCGCATCCCACTGGGCACACCCTGGGAGCTCTTCCTTCCCAACACCCCAGAATCCGACCCCTCCTCCCAGCACCTCGCATGGTGGCCGTCTCCTCCTCGCTGGCCTCCCTGCCTCCACCTTCAGTGCCCCACCCACCCCACAGACTCTTCCCCCAGCCTCGGCTCAGCACCCTCTGGGGTTCCCGCCTGCCTCTCCCATCCTCCCCACTTGCTCTCTCGGTACCAGCCAGGCCCAGTTCACATTCTTTGCTCCAAGGTCACCTTCTCAGTGGGGCCTATTTAAAATCGCCCTGCCCTGCTTTAGTTTCACTGAAGCCCTCTTCGCCGTCCTGTGACATAGTCCCTATTTCACTCACTTCTGCTCACCGCCTGTTTCCCCTGCCTGAGCGCGACTCCTGAGGCCAGGGATCTTGCCTGGCCTGCCCACCCTGAGTCCCAGAGTCTAGAACGGTGCCTGGCACTGAGTTGATGCCCATCAAGTGTACACTAGATACAGAAACAGAAGAAAGCAGGAACAAATGCTGAATGAATGAACGCATGTGAGAATGAATGAATGAATGGATCAATGTATGGGACAAATCCAGACCTGAACAAAATAACTGCTAATACATTTTTGCTGAGAGATGAAAGGAGGGAACGAGAACTGAATGCACGCGTGAGCCCTGCGGGCTCTGGTTTCTGAGTGTCCTCCCTCCCGCTCCAGGCTTGCATGTCCAACCGGAGGGACATGGCATCGCCGTGTGGACGCAGTCACAGCGGGGAGGAAGGCTCGCAGAACCCAGCCCCCATCCCTTCCTTCCACCTGCCGCGCACGGTCTCCTTGACGAGCGAGTAAGGCAGGCATGAGGCGGCTCCAGCCAGGAGGTGTCTGCAGCACACGGTCCATGCGCTGAGCAGAAGTGTGTTCTTTGCGTTCTCCTCCTTCTCCACCTTCGTTCCTGCTCCTCTCCTTCCTTGCCCTCTTCCTCCTTGTCTTCACTCTCTGGGGTTGAAGCTGCTCCACTTCCAGGATCCTAGCTGCTCTGAGCTGGGAGGCTGCTCAAAGGCATCCATCTCGTCCAGGGGTTTTAAACAGCCTCATTTAGCAGCTATTCCCTTGTTCACGTAAAACCTTACCTGGCCCCCACTAATTCAAAGTGCTGTGAGGGGGGCTGCTTTCACGGTTCCCCCTCCCGGAAGGATGGTGGAGCCCAGCCCACCCACTCATATCCCAGAGAGGGAAAGACACTAGACCAACGTCACCCAGCCGATAGAGGAAGCTGCTCGGAGATTTTTGTCCTGAGCCCTGTCTCCCTGAGAAGCCCTCCCTCCCTGCTCCTCAACAGGTGGAACCCCATTTGCGCTTCAGCAGGTAGAACCCCGCAAGGGAATTTAGGATAAAGGAGGGTCTCGGGCGGAGCTGCCCCAGAGGCAGGCCCTGGCACGAGGACTGCCAGGCAGTGATTGAGTCAGGAGGTGGTCCCAGGGAGGACTGCAGGGCACGGGGACAGGCAGGCCCGGGCGGGACCCAAAGGGGGTGCTGGTGAGCCGGCAGCCTGACCCTGCTGGAGCTGGGGGCGGGTTGGACCGTGCCCCTCCCCTCGCAGCTGGGGTGCTGCTAGTCCACCTCCCACCCTCGCTGGTAGAAGACTGCCCGTGGGGGACGAGGGGGACTGTGAACTGCTCGGGCTTGGGCAGGGCGCCAGGCAGGCCTGGGGTGGGGGCAGAGGAGGAGGGCGGCCCAGGCCCGCCTCTGTTAGGGATCCAGTCATGTCCCCCGCAAAAGGCACACTCAAGTCCTGCTCGGCAGCCCTGAGGGGAGTGAGCCCGCTTGTAAGCAGGACCTCGGAAGACGTTCTTATTACTGAGGGCGTGGATTCGTTTGTGAAATGGATCTTGGCAGCTCCCGTTTAGATGAGGCCAGTGTGAATCCGCGTGGGTCTTATATCACACGGCTGAAGCCCTGAGGAGGCAGAGGAAATCAGGTGCAGGCGGCAGCGGGCACAGGGAGAGACAGCCAGGTGACGAGGATGGCTGGAACGCCCCAGGCTCCCGGAGAAAGCGAGCCCTGCCCATCCATACCTGGGACTTCTGCCCTTCAAAACCCTGAGAAGGTCACTTCTGTTGCTTAGGCCAGCCGGTTGGCGTTGGCGGGAGTTTGTCACAGCCGCCCTGGGCGACCCAGATGCCTCTGGACATAGAGAAAGGAGGCAAGCTCCTAGCAGGGTCTGCCCCTAGCCTGGAGGAGGGGAGCGGGTGAGCACCCAGGTTCCAGGCAGGCAGCGGGGGAGGCAGAGCCGCCCAGGCGGGGAAGGGGTCAGGGGTCTCCGAAGGAGCTGGGGTCCTGAAAGAATCTCCAGTGTGGCCAGGTAGGAAGGAGCAGGCAGGGAGGAGCCCGAGCCTGAGCTAAGGAAGCAGGCGGGGGTGGTGGGAACCACGAGCTGGACAGGAAGGGATGCGGATGAAGGTAAGGCCGAGGTGGCGAGAGATGAGGGTGCTGGGTGGAGAGGGAGCCGGCCTCCGCCTGTGGGACGATGGCCATTGAAGAACGTAAGCATATGGAAGACCTGCCCAGCCCCCAAGGCCCCTGGGACCCAGGCTGCCCAGGCCCACCCGCCACCCCTGCCCCTGCCTCGGTGGACCACCGGAACGTCCTGGGTGGAGGCCCACCGCTGCCTTCCAGTCCCCATAGTGGGAGCCCTTCACACATATCACAGCCAGGATCACCCACCTGGGAAACAGCCAGGCAAGGAAGCACAGGCTCATCGGAACAACGGTGTTTGCTGTGTGCTTCCCACATCCCAGGCAGTGTCGCAGGTACTGGGGGTGCAGGGGTGGATGGGACAAGGAGGGTCTCTGTCCTCCCAGAGCTGCCATTCCAAAACCAGCTGCCATTCCACAAACGGGCGACCTCACCAAAGAGGCGCAGACAACGGGCAAGTGCCGTGGTGACCGTGAGAAGTGGGGAGGGAGGCAGGGGCTGCGGCAGCCTCAGGGCCACCCTCCCTCACCGGGCGCCTGTCCTTCCCAGCACTCAGCCAGCCAGCCTGCAAGCAGAGAGGAGCCCCGTGCCAGCCCCAGGCCCCTTCCTCCAGGACAGAGAGGCCCTCCCAGCTTGAGGGGACTGGGGGGGGGAGGAGTTCCAGTCCAGTAGCTCCCACCAGCTCCACGGGCGCTGCCCAGACTTCAGGTTTGTGCTAACTCTGAAAATCCCTTGGGAGAAATCCCGCTGGCTACGCGTCTGTCACATCAACAAGGCCGTGAGACATTATCACTCTCTATTTTAGAGAAGGGGAAATGGAAGCCCAGTGAGAAGGTCAAGCGCCCACGTCAGGACAGGACCCTGACGCAGCCTGGCTTAAAATCCGCACCCTAAAGCCGCCTCCGTCCTGCAACCGTCCTCAACTTTCACTGGGGCTCTTTCCTGGGCTGAGGGTCCAGAGTGAGCACCAGAAGTTGCTTTGGCCTGAACTGACACCCCAGCTCTACCTGCCATTCATTTTCTGAACAGTCACCCTCTTTTCTGAGCCTCAGTCTCCCTGTCTGAGAAATGGGCCTGGCGGTGTCTCTCTCCGAGGGCGGTGAGGAAGACTCGCCCAGATCCCAGCATAAATGCTCCATAACGGGGGGTGGCGGTGGTAGAGTGGGCCCTGGCCCAAGCTGGCTCCTTCTCCTGCCTCTGCTCGGGGAAGACACTGTCTGAACGCTGGTGCCGGCAGGGGTGGTATCTGGAAGGGTGTGGGGCTGGACTGGGAGCCTGGTGCTTTCCAGGGTGCCACCCGGGGGTGTGGTGCAGGAATTAGTAGTGGCACCGTTCCAAGGACCTCTGGGAAGGGAAAAGAGCCCGCCCGAGTTGGGCATCCTCCTAGCTCTGGGAGTTTGCAGAGCATCTGCCCTGGGCAAGAGCCAGGGGGCTCTGAATCCGGGTCTGTCTGGCCGTGAAGCGGGCGTTCTTGATGCACAGGAGAAGGCCAGGTAGAGGGGAGCTGCTGCATCCGGGTTCTCACAGCGGCCCAGCGCCTGAGACAGCAGTGTGCAGCAAAGGCCAGCCAGGCCCCTGGGGCTCCCAAGTCACGGAGACAGAGCCCAATCAAACGCACAGGACAGCAGCAGCAGCGGTGAGTGCTGGGGAGCACTGGGGCAGGGCTGCCCGGAAGGAAGACAAGTCTTGGGCAGCTGGAGAACACAGGGAAGGACACTGTAGGCGGGAGGAACAGCCTGTGGGAGCGCCCTGAGGAAGGAGGGAGTTGGCTGAAACTGCCAAGAAGCCACAGGGCTCGGGCATTTGGGATTGCTTTCTATTCCCACCTCACCCCCCGCCTCCCCACACGCTCTCATCTCTGTGCTAAAGGTCACCAGTGGTCTGGAGGAGATTGTCTGCCTGAGTCCCTTTAAGGTCCACACCAGCCTTCCTTCTTTCTGATCTACTTCCCGAACGTAACGCTCCCTTCCTGCCCCTTTCACCGCTTTCCTCCCCTTTCTGCACCTCTCCCCAGCTGTCCCTCCTGTGCTGTCCCCTCCTACCCCACCCCCACTGGTTCCCGCGGTCCTGGGCCTCCCCCCACCTGCCTCTTCCCCGCCCTCTCACCCCCCACCCCACCCCACCCCACCCCGCACTCATGCAGCACCGCCCCCTGCCCCGTGTACCGTGTGCCTCGCATTGCAAGCACAGCTAATGCGTTTCGCATGGCGCGTCACTCAAACGCCCTTCTAATGTCTTTAAAGCACGCAGAAAATTGCATCCTTATGAAAGAAAAAAAACAACACAGCAAATCGCCTGGTCTAGGCAGAGCTGCCGCGGGGCTCCGGGCGGCCGCCGGGTTCAGAGGGGTCGGGCCGGGCCGGGAAGTGTCTGCCAGGAGCTGGCCGTGACTTTGGGTGGGAGCCAGACTCCGTCTCCTGGGCTCACCTCTTCACGCCTCACCCACGCTCTCCACCCTTGTTCTTCTCCATCCTCGCCTCCCTCTCCTTCCCAAAGTCAAGCTCCTGACTGCCTCAGGACCTTTGCACTTATGCCTAGTGCCCAGCTGGCCCACATCACTGCAGGGCCATTTCCTTTTGCCATTCCAAGTCTCAAGTGAAGAGTCAGCTCCTGAGAGACACCCCCCCCCCCCGCCCCCGACCACCCTGCCTGAAGTCTGGGTGGTCATCGTGGTCCAGGTGGCCATGACCTAGCAGCCCTTTTATTTTCTACGTGGCATTTATCCCTCCCTGAAATCACCTTGTGGGTTTAGTTGGGACTTTTTCGCCGCCTATCACACCTACTTCCCTTCCCCCAGTGTAAGCTCCTTGGGTCTGATGCCTAGCACAGAGCTTGGCACACAGCAGGCATTTCCTAAATCGGGACGTCCCATTGAACCCGAGTTGAACAAATGGGGGCGACTCATTCCAGGTGGGCAGAAGGCGTGGGGGACCCTAAGGCGCTTGATCCTTGGCTGCATTTTCTGCCTGGGGCTTCCCAAGCCAGACCTCTTGGCTGCTGGGCAAGGGGCAGTGGAGACCCCCAGGGCTGAATTCAGGTCCCGATTCAGAGCTTATAGCTGTGTGCACTTGGACAAGTTCCCCAACATCACTGAACTGGAGCTTTTTCCTCTCCACCTTGGAAATAGGAGCAACTACGTTACTGAGCTGTTAGCGCCATGGGGCTCTGTCCCCAGAGCTCCCGACCGCCTGCCACAATGCTTGTTAAAAGCATGCATGGCTCCAAGCACTTGAAAAATATCAGAGCGTCCACCACACCATTAGTTCCTGTACCTCTAAAAATTCAAAATAAAAAACTGTTGCCAATTAAACCATGACCCAATGCTTTGACATCACCCGGAATTTTTATTATATACTTAGGAGCGCTCTTTCAGACTTTTTAGGGCGTTAATTTTTCTCCCAGGTCACCGTCAAGTGTACAGGAAAAGGAAGCTATCAGGAAAACAAGTCGGGGAGTTGTTCCTAAGCCTCCTCCGTGGTCAGCGTGCCGCCCCTGGGAATCGTGGTCCCCCTCTCACTTCCACGTCCCTGCCCCTCCCACCCCTCAGGGCGACGGCCTGAGCTTTCGCATTTCCTCGGAGCTGCTCCCCACCGCTCTGCACCCCACAGGCTTCGGGGCTGCCATTTTCTCCATCTTCCCCAAAGGGATCCCAGCTCCTTTACTCTGTATGAGGGCTGGCGCTGGAGCTGCGCGGGGCCGCGGCTGTCCGCCGGATTCCTCAGAATGGCCTCTACCGCGGTACACCTGCCGCGAGGACGGTCGTGCCCTGCCATCGCCCTGATGTCACAGAATCCCAAAGGCCTGGGACAGTCGTTCGCCTTCCCCCCCACACACACGTACTGTCACACGAACCCAGATTTCAGGAATGGGAAGATGCTGTCACAAAATCCAAGAAATAGGGTAACGTCATTGTTAGCACTAGGGCAAAGTGAACCTTTGCGGTCCCTAAAGTGAGAGTCCTCTCTGCCATCTGGGAGGGCGCCCCGAGGGCGAGGCCCTTCTCTGAGGTGCCTCCGGTGCCCTCGCTGATGGCAGAGGGGAGACCCCCTCGGCTGCAGCCCTTCCACTGAGACCTTGGCCCAGATGCCAGCAGAATTCGCCCATGCTGGACCTGCAGCTTCGAACACCGGGCCCAGGCCACGCTGGCGGGGTGGCAGCACTGGGTGGCTTTGGCCCTCCTGAGCTCCAGCTGTGCCTGCTGAGAAACCAGGGGGAGAAGGCCCTGGAGGCAGGGGACCCCAAAACCAGCCTGGCCGCCCATTTCTGGGGATGTGGGAACCCCAGGTGGGATCAAGGGATGCCCCTTGGGTTCCTTCAGAGTTCCTTCCAGTGGTGTCACTTGTGGGGCAGGGGGTCCCCTAGAGTGTAGGAAGGACATCAGGCAGCGGGGCACCCCAATGTGGAGGAAGCAGTGATGCATCTCCTTGGCCATCTCGGTGCCTGATTTCCCCTTGGGCCCCTGAGCTCCCAGGAGATGCGCAGGGGATGAGAAGCCAGGACTTAAGAAAGGGGCGTTTGGGTCCTCTTGCCCCCTGCCCACCCCAGTCGGCCTTGCTCAGGGCCTCGATTTCCCTGTCCTTACAATCGAGAGAGGGTCCTCCAGTTTCAGGGGAGTGCAAACCTATGGCGCGGCTCAGAGGGCAGGGCCCTCCGCTTCTTTCTTCCACCTTAGCAGTTCACACCGGTGAACTTCAGGAGAGTCCACAGCAGGCAAAGGAAGGAGACAGATTCACCTTCACTTATTTATTTTCTCAGTGCGGGTGGGGAGGACACAGGGCTCTCCGAGGAGCCGGAAGCAAATCGGAGGCTCGGAGACGCGCCGCTCCTGGCAGGCCCGCTGCGCCCGGGCTCCCTCCCCGGAGCCTCCCCGGAGCCTCCCCGGCCCTCAGCCCCGCCGGAGCGCCCCGTTTCCGAAACCGAAACTCTCTTTACCGACGGGGCGAACCACTTGCTCAGGGGCGCACAGAGTCGGGAGTCAGTTTCCTTCTAGGGGGGAGTGGGGCGAGGGGGCTTCCCCCGGGTTCAGCGGCCTCCCCCTGCGCCACGGCCACGCCGAGGGAGGGCTGGGCCCTCCACCCATGCCCCCGCCGCCCCTCCGGCCCCCGCTGTGCCCAGGCCACCTAGAAGGCCAGCTCTGCGCCCGCTCGCGAGCGCTGCCTCCCGGCCAAGCGCCAGCCGCCCTCGGCCCTGCCGGCCGCCTCCGGGCCCCCCCCCCCCCCATCGGAAAGGTCCCGGCAGACGCTCTGGGACTCGGGGGCTCCTCGGCGGGACCACCGAGCGCGGGCCCCGCGGGGGCACTGCCACCCTCTCCCCGGGGCGGCAGGGCTCGGGCTCTCGCGAGACGACCCAGCCCGCCCCCCCCCCCTGCGCCGTCTCCCCTTCTCCCCCCCCCCCCCCCCCCCCCACCGAGATCCCGAGAACTCGGGGAAACAGCCGCGGCCTCTGCGTTTTGTTTCCCAGAAACGTGGGGCGGAAAAGAGCCTTGTGCGTCCGAGTGGGGGGTGGGGTGGGAGAGGCGCCTTCCCTCCCCCAGGCGGCCCCCGAGCCCCGGGCCGGGGGTGGGGGCGACAGCCGCGAGGCTGGGGCGGGCCGGGGGTGGGACTCGGGAAGGCCTCCGGCTGCGCCCCGCGCCCGCGCGCGCGTGAGCCAGATCCCGCGCGACCCACCGGCGGCGCGTTACCTAAAGTCACAGCTCTGGGGACAGTCGGTTCAGAACATCTCCAGAATCGGCGGCAAATTCTCGGCCGCGGCGCCTTTGCCTCCCGCAGCCGCCGGCGTGGAGCTTCCGTCAGGTCGCACGGCGAGTGCCCCGGGAGGAGGCAGCCCTCGGCTTGCCTCGGTGGGGCCACGCGCTCAGCCCTTCTTCCTCCTGGGCTGGGGGCTCGGTCCGCCGCGGTCGCCCCATCCTCTCCCTCCAAGAAGCACAGCGGCAGCAGCGGTGACAAAAACTCCACCCCTCCCTCTCCCTCCCGCGCAGGAGTCGGGACCCCCCAGTCCCAGGTCCAGCTCCCCTCTTGACCCGCTGGTGCCTTCGGGACAGGATTCACTGCCTCGGGTCTCCCATCTGGGCCTGGAAGTGGCTGTACTCGCTGAAATACTGGGGTCCTTGTGCTCTGGCACCAGGAAACCCAGATCACTCCCCTGGTTGTTCTAGGTCCAGCCCAAAGAAGGGGGCTGCCTTGGAGGGAAAGCTGGAGAAACCAAAGCAATATGCCCCAGACCCAGGATTCCTCAGATTTAGTCAAACCTGAGGTCCCCAAGAGGACTTTCGTCCAGAAGAGCTATAGTTGACAAGGGACTGTAGTTGGGCAGACATGGCTTGACACAGGTTCCACTAGCCTACCTGTGAGTCCCAGACAAGTCACAGAACTTCTAGGACCTTCTGTGGCTTCACCTTTGAAATGGAGAGAGTTCAACACAGTAGTATGCCCTTTGGCTAGTGGGGAACCTGGTACAGGAAATTAAGGGAGGCGAGATCGAGCTGGCATGGGGGTAACCCCTAGGGCGGGAAGGAATTAGCGTGCTGCGGTGGCGCTGATGATCCATTCCGTTCAGTTCAGTCTTGCAGGGTTTCTTGGGCACCTTCGGGGGACACTGGCAGGCGGGTGGTCTGGTAGTTATTTGCAAGGCTGCGGTAAGAGCGCGGAGGGGCAACTGGCTTCTCAGAAGCCTGGCAGAGCCGGGAGACACAGAGTTTCCTGCCTCTCGTTCTCAGCCTTAAATCAAGGCAGGAGATATTTGGGGATGGACACCAGGGAAGCCCAAGAGCAGATTTCTGGGAAAGGGTGGTGATCAAACCCAAATCGAATAGGAAGCTGTCTCTGCGGCAGGTGGAAGCAATAATGGGGTCCTTCTCACATTTTGGAACGCAAAGCCTGCATCTGAGCCTGGGTATTTCTGACTCTTTCCCCAGTATTTGGGCCTGGGAGGACCTGCTTTTGAATCCTGGTTCTGCTCGGAAATATGCATAGCCAAATTGTCTCCCCTCCCTGAGCTTTCACCAGCAAAACGGTCCTCTCTCCATTCCCAAATCCTGTTTCCATCCAGTTCCAAGGACAAAGCTAGGAACGAGAGCTCCGAGTCCCACCTGGGCGGGAGAGAAGGGAGCCCAGGTCTTGGTCTTAGGAAGGGAAGTCTGCGCATTGCCACCAAGCTATGTCCCTCGCCCGCTGTGGGCTCCAGGCTGTTGGGTGTCCTCTGCCTCCACAGGCGTGGATGTCCAGCAAAAGTGCAAAGACCTCAGGGATGAGGTGAGCCAGAGCAGAGCGGCCCGTCACCTGCCCTCGCTGCGGGAGCGGGGGCTCGGTCTCCAGGAGCCGCCGCCGTGCTGACAACTTCATCACAGAAAACTGCGGCGCCGGCGGTGCTGCGCTGGTGGTGCGCCCGGTGGGAGCCTCTGGTCCTTGGTTTCCCCGTCTGCATCACGAAAGGCTGGTGGAGAACCATCTTGAAGATCTTACAGTCGTGCTTCAAGTCCGAGGAGATGACCCCAACCAGGCAACTTCCCTGAGCGAGCTCCCCAGAGGACGGTGTGCCTGAGCCTCTAGCTCTTTTTAGCAACCGCTGTGCAGCCTGGCTGCTAAACGGTGGCCCTCTGGGCTGAGAAGGAAGGAGAGGTTCAGACTTGTCCACCTCACCGCCCCCACACCAGAATCAAAGCGATTCCTAGGATGGCGCAACACCCGAGCCGCCCTCGGTGCCTGGCCTGGGCTGGGTGGAGCGCGGCACAGCGCGCCCTCGACGTAGCCGGGAAAAGGATTCTTTCAAAGCAACCCCAAGCCGCCCCTTTGACCTCGGTCGCCTTCCCCTCTCCCGCCGGCGGATCCAGAAGCGTTCTCACCAATCCCCGCTGTGTCATAAAATATTTTATTGGAAAAAAAAAGTCACCGCCTTCGCAAGAGGAGAGTGGGGTGCCCCGGCGCCGACAAGGACCCGGCGCTCGGGCAGAGGGGCCGGGTGGTCCCGGTCGCCGTCTCGGGCCATGGTGTCCACCGCCGAGCCACGGGATCCCAGACGCGGGGAAGCGGCTCGGTGACCTGGCCGCAGCTGGCGCCAGGAGAGCCGGCCTGAGGCGGGGTGGGGGTGACGGTGAGGAGCGGGGCGTGAAGACTCGTGGAGCGCCCCGGGAGGCTCTGGAGTGACGGGCCGAGAACTGCCCAGCCCGGGCACCCGGACTCCTAGGCGGGGGCCCAGGAACTCGCTGGGGCGCGGGTTTGGCTTCAGGGTCTTGTCTCCTTGGTTTGACCCCTAAATGTCCGCATTCAAAGTAATAATAAAACGGTGAAAGAGCGAACAGCGTCGCCAGCGGCGCGCCGGCCGGTGGCTTCCCGGCTTCCCGCAGGCTGAAGAGGCTGAGGGCGGTGCGGGGGTTGCCGGCCCCGCGGCCCCTGCCGTGCTCAGTCCTCCCGGCTCCTGTCCGTAGGTTCGCCCGGCGCTTCCGCCGGCTTCTCCGCCTCCTTGGCGCGCTCCTGCTCCGTGAGCTGCTCGCTCGTGGGAATGGAGTTCTTCTTGGGCCGCCCCTTGGGCTTGGTGGGGGACTCCAGGCCGCCGCCCTGCAGCACCTGCGTGGGGATGGCCTCACCACGGTTACCCCGACCCAGGACAGGCATCGCCCGCGCCCCGTGCTGGGGCAGGTCCTGCCCAGAGAGGCCGTCTGCGTCCGCCCATCCCAGGGAAATGGGGGCCATTTTTGCCTGAGCGCCGTTGGAGACCCAGGAGTCCTGCTGGTCGTGCAAGGCCGCTGCGAGGCCTGCGACTGCAGCGGGGCACGAAGAAATGTGGGCTCTGTTAGGTCAGTTGGAGAGACCCAGGGGGTCCCCGAGGGCTTCAGGGATCTAGGGAATTGGGAGGGTGGGGCAGAAAGCCCAAAGCAGGGAGAGGGTAATCGGCCCTGGAGTGCGCAGGGCATGGCTGGGAAACTGAGGGCGCGGGAAGTTACGCGGACATACTCACTATTTTCTTCCACTTCATCCTCCGATTCTGGTACCACGTCTTCACCTGCAACTGGCTCAGGCCCAGGGACTCGGCAAGATCTATTCTACGAAAGAGCGAGGCGCACCCTTAGCAGGGCAGACCGCGCCCCTCCCTCCACCTGCTCCCTTCCAACCTTGGCCCCACACTACCTGTCTGGCGTGGAGAGGTACTTCTGCTTCTCGAAGCGTTTCTCCAAGCCCATCAGCTGCAATTCGGTAAATACCGTGCGGCTGCGGCGCCCCTTCTTGGCCTTGGTGCCGGGTTCCCCTTGGCCGGGCGCCTCCAGCTTCCCGCGCAGCTGCAGCTCCAGCGGCAGGTGCGGCGCGCCCGCCGCGCCGGGCAGCCCAGGCCCCGCGGCCAGCAGTGCCGACCCCAGCCCGGAGCAGCCGAGCGGCGCCAGCGGAAACTTAAACACCGCGGCTTGCTCGGCCTTCAGCACGGCTGCAGCGGGGAGAGAGAGAGGAGAGCTGGGTGAGCTGAGCTCTCGGGCCGGTGGTGCTCTCCCCTGCCTCTGCAACCGTTCACCTCCCTCTCCCGGGGCCTCTGAGATGTCGAACTCAGCCATAAGGGAGGATGGATGAAGCTCCTCGGTGCGGGTGTCCCCGGGGTCTAGGAGGAGAGAACTCCCCTAACCAGCCTCTGCCCTGGGGTTCCCCAGGCCCCAGCCACCTCAGAGATTTCAGGCTTCTCAATTCACAAGTGTGCCGCTTGGAAAAGTGCTCGGAGTGGATCTTTCGAAGAAAGGGGAAAGCAAAAAGAAAGGGCGAGCGAATTAGGAAGATCAACCGCTTGCCCCAGCAAAATTGGCAGTGCTGTTTCCATAAAAAGAACGTGATGCTGATGCAGTGCGGCTGCTCTGCGAGGAGCACAATAGCCCCGCGACAGGGCGGCCTGGTCCTCGGCAAAGGCGGAGTTGGGGCTTTTCGGGAATTCCAAAAGCACCGCCACCCATCAGGAAATTGCTGTCTCTGTTTTCTCTCCGTTCACACTCGATCCCGTGAAGATGTTTCCGTTTTCTTTAGTCCTATCGATCTTTTTCTTTTTGCCCGCTTCAAACGAATTATTAACAACCGAGCAGCTGGAGGGGACAGGCCGCGGAAGAGGCTGCGGCTGGGCTGGCCTTAGAACGAACCAGCCGGCCCTGCCGCCCTCCTCGGCCGAGCACTGACTGCAGAGGCACAGACTGGGGCCCGCGACCGCGCCGGAAGCCTCCTTTCGCGGACAGGCACCGCACACAAGGGCCGTCCCTATCCTCGAGTCGCGGAAGCCATCAAAAGCAGCAGAAAGGGCTGGGGCAAGGGCGGATGGGAGATGTAAGGAAGGAGCACTGCAGGAAGAGAAGGAAGTCTTGGTAGAGAAGCTGGGAGGCAGATGACCCCAGAGAGAGAGGCCGAAGGAAAGGCGAAGCAGACCAGGAAAAGGAGCAGGAGCGGCCCGAGATGGCAAGGGCAGGTCGGGCCCTGCCAAGGAAGGAAGAGAAGGAGCGGAGGGGAAAAGGTCTGGGCCGATGGCCCAGGCTCGGGGAGGCCCCGCCGACCTGGAAGCGGAAGGGCCGGTGAGGAGGTGGCTCACACTCCCGGCCTCCTGTGCCCAGGCTGGCGCAGGCTGCTCCGGCTGCGGCGGAGGTCGGTTGGCTGCGCGCCGGGGCGCACCGGGCCAGCTGGGGTCAGCGTCAGCCCGAGCACTGGGAGACGCAGGCCTCTTCTCCTGAGGCCCCCGCTTCTCGGCTTTGGGCAGCCACGGCTACTCCCCGCTGGCCCTTCGGCCATGGCCCTGGTGCCCGCCGCTTGAGGTCACTTTGGCTGGCCAGTGGTCGCCCGGACGAAGCGAAATCAGGCAGCTCGAGAGCTGGCCTCACGCCTCGGATGGAGATGGCGGCCGTGCTGGAGGGAGGGCGGCGAGGACCCTGCCCTGCCTGGCCCGCGGGCACGAAGCCTGCTCTCCGCGCGGCCGGGCCATCGCGCCCTCCTCTTCCCGGAGGGAGCGCGCCGAGAAAGGGGCCCGGGAGGCGCGCCCAGAGCTGCGCGCGGGAGGCGGCGCCGGGACCCGAGCCTCGGCGGCCCTCGGAGGGCGCGGCTCGTTCCCGCCCGCGAGTCCCGCCCGCGGCGCCCGCGGCTGCCCGCACGTACCCAGGTGGCTGTGGAAGGGCCGCGCCGCCAGCAGCGCCTGCACGCCGAACTTGAGCAGCTCCCCCGCGGCGGCGGCGGCGGCGGCGGCGGGCGCGGCGCCCTTGGGTCCCGGCGGCTCGGTGAGGATCTCCTCGATCATGAAGCTGCGGTAACGGTGCGGCCGGTGGTCGGCGCAGCCCTCGGCCGGGCCGTAGCGCGCGGCGCCCGGCTCCCCCGGCCTCTGCATCGCGGCGCCCCGCGGCGGCGGCTCGGGCTCGGCGGCGGCGGGGCCCGCACGGAGCTCTAGGCCGGCCCGCAGCTCGGGGCCGCGGGCGGGCGCCGGCTCATGCCCCCTCCCCGCGGCCGGGCGGAGGCGCTGGGCGCGGGCGGGGCGCGAGCAGGGCTCGGCCGGTCGGACCCGGGACTGCGCCCCCGCCCCGAGCCGCCGCGCCTCTTGCCCGGCCCGGCCCGCGTCACCGCCCCGCCCCGCCCGGCCCGCCCCGCCCTGCGCCGCGCCGCCGGGGTCGGGAAGGCCCGAGCCGGGAGGGAGGGTGGGAGTGGCGGGAGCCCGCGCGAGAGGGGGGCAGGCCGACCGAGACCGGGGAGACCCAGCGAGCAGAGCGCCGGCAACCCACCCAGGCAGCAGGGGGGCGCGAGCGCGCGCGAAAGGGTGGCAGGCCGCGGGAAGACGCTCGGGAGAGACCCGGAGAGGCCGGGAGATGGAACCCCCCAGAATGGGAGCCACGGAGAGGTGAGAGATGGGGCCCGGGGGAGACGGTCAGGGCCAAGGGAGATACCAGACGACGGTTGGGGGGGGCGAGCACACAGGAGAGTGCGAGAGAGGGCGCCGAGAGACAGCGGGCCGCGTCGTGCGGGAGGGCAGGAGAGGTGCTGAATTAGACGCAGGGCCCCGGCACAGGGAGGGCTGCCAGGCAGGAGGAAGGGCCCGAGAAGAGAGGAACGACCTGGGATGCCAGGGGTGGGAGACAAAGACCCCCCAGCCTGGCTTTGAAGAGGGGATTGTCCAAAGGTCCGGGGAGGTGCAGGGGGTCCCCATCACAGAGCGGCAGTGGCACCTGTCTGCCCCTGCCTCAGTTTACCATGCCTGTCCTCATTCCTCCTGCGTGCAGCCCTGAGCGCCAAATTTTCTCCAACTGGTTTTGGCTTCACGTGTCCTGTGAAGCCAAAACGCTGTGAGTTGGGACTGTGACCCCTCCTTAGAGGAGGAGATGCAAGGAGGAAGACTGACACTTTGCCTTTTTAGATATCTGAAGCCTTAGAGAAAGAGGGTGCTGGGCAGAGTTGGGGTGAGGGGTTACAGGGGGCACTGGGAATCTGGGGCCCGAGCTCCAGTGTGACCCTGATCGTCTCGAGTCCCAGACGACGGACGTGACTGAGGAAGGCGCTGTGCCTTCTCCAGCCCCTTCTTCATCGTCATCGCAGTCTTTAGGAGAAAGCTCCCCAGGCTAAACACCCTGCCTAGTTCCTATCACCGGCCCTGCCGCTCCTGGGCAAGCCACTGACCCTTTCTGGGCCTCAGTCTCCTGTCCTGTCCTGTCTGGAGGTAATGATGATATTTGGCCCCAGGGAGGCTGTGAAGACACCCACGATGGGTGGGGGTGGGCTGCCCTGCCCCTCCTTTTAGGAGTTCCATCTCCCAGCCCTTCCCACCGCTGCCAGTCAGCACCACCGGGTTCACCCCCAGGGCTTGGGCTACTTCTGTTCTCCTGTGTGAGCTCTGCCTGGGCCTCAGTCTTCACCTCTGGGAAATGGACTTTATTATACCCACTGCCCTACCCCTCCTTGAGTTCATGGAGCTTCTCTAGCTCCAGCTGCTTGCAGAGAGGCCTTGAGGCTGGCCCCGGGCCCCTAGCACCTGCCCACCAGATCCTGTGAGGACTAGGAGATGGCTTGAGACCCTCTGTCCTTAGGGGCTGGGGCAGGGCACATAGGAGCACCCTTAGGAGTGAATGTCTTACCAGATGCTCTGTCAAGACGGAGACCCTGAGAGCCCAGCTGCTCCCACCCCCCAGGGGTTGGGGTCCCACTGTGTTGTGTGACTCTGGCCAGGAGCTGCCGCTTTCCAAACCTCAAGTCATCATCAAGACTGAAAGAAAGGTGGCCTTGGTGGCCTCCAGTTGCTTCAGACTCCACAGGGGCTAGTTCTGTGAGACAAAATGGCTCTTTGGGAAGGGGAGCTGCAGGGGTGCTCTGAGAGCCATCTATCCCAACTGATCAGGCCCTTTAGGGAGCAGTGGAGAAGGTGGGGGGCCACACCCATCAGTGCTGGCCCAACAGGCACCCCAGCTTCCTACCTGCAGACTGAGACACGGGAGTGTTTCCAGAGGGTCTGGACCGGCTGGCTGAGGCCCCTCCTCACTTTTAACTCAGAGAACCCCTCCCTGGAAGGGCTCTTGTATGTCACCCAGCCCAACCTCCTCCTTTCTCAGATGGGGAAACTGAGGCCCAACAAGAAGAAGGGACGTGGCCCAGGAACTAAGGTGAGGGGGGTTGGGCTCCATTTTTTCTGTTGCTCCCTCTACATACCAAGTCCTTCTTCCTGCCTCCACGCTCACCCTCCCTTCACCCCCAGTTAGGGCCTGCGTGGTCTCCTCTTCCCGACTGAGCCTCAACTTCCACATCTCCCCAGGGCTGTGACCTGAGGGGGTGCTCCCTGGAGGCAGCCGCTCTCGTCAGGCCCAGCCAGCCTTCCCCACCCTGTCCTCTTACCTCCTCTCTGGGCCCCTGGCAAAAGCCATCCCAGCTTTTAATCATTTCTGTCCGGATCCCACCCACTGCAGCCTTGGTGGTCTCGTGTCCTCGAGATTCCTTGCGGGCCCCAGCTCAGAAGGCCTCAGGATCACAGTGTCTGCCTCCCATCTCCAAACCTCCTTGCCCATCCGTCGCCTCCTTGGGTGGCTGGCCTGTCAAGCTGGGGGGCATCTTTTTCAGGATGGGAGGCCTCACCTCTAGCTATGGGGGAACCAGCAGACTAGCGTGGTCCAGCCCCCACCCCATCTCCAGGAGGCAGAGGTGGCAGAGTGGCGGTTGTGGCCAGCTCCTTGGACGCCGGCCAGAGCCGGTTCCCTGGCTGGCCTGCCCAGTTTCAGCAGCCCCAGGCCCGCTGCTGCGGATGGGGGCTGGGAATGGCTCTTTGGGAAATGTCCTCCGTGAGGGGAAGTGCCTTTCAAGGCCTTGTCTGGTCGGAAGGGCAGAGACCCAGGCCCTCTCTACAAGCCCTAGGTCCTCGAAGCAAACCGGGAGATAAACCCCTTTTAGGCGAAAAATACACATAAACGGCGGCGGGGGCCTCCTCTCCGGAATTGCAGCCTTGGCGGCAGAAAAGTTTACAGAAAGCCAGGTTGCCTCCCCGCATCCCCCCCCACTCCCCCCACTTCCCGTCGAGGACATGTCCCAGAAAAGAGAAGCCATCTCGGCAGGAGGCGTCGAGGCAGGCACCCGGGCCCCTCGGGCCCCTGGTCCCCCTGCCCTTTGCAGCCCCCTCCCCTGGGTTGCAGCCGTCCTGCCCGGCGCTCCGGTCTGCGCTGGGGCCTCTCTCCTCGCGCCGCCTCGAAAATCCCGGAAACCGTCAGCTCGCGGTGGGCGCCGTGGAAAAGGTGACCTCAGCGCCCGAGGCCCATCCGCCCTCCCCTAGGAGGCGGTTCGAGAGAGGGGCTACGGCGTTGGGGGGTGGCGGCTGGGGAGGGTTCTTCCGCGCCACCCAACGCCGAGATGCGGTGGGGCGCCCCGGGTGCGCGGACCCCGCTCCGTTCCCACGCTTGCTTTGCCCTGCGACCCCAGAGCCCAAGGTGATGGGGTTTTCACTCCCACAGCCCCAAACCCTAAGCACCACTGTGAGTTACGGAAACGCAAGTCCTAACGCTCCCCGCTCCTCCTCCTCTTCGACCAAATCCGCCTCCTTCCCCTGAGCGCCTTGGCGACGGGGTGTCTGGAGCCGCCACGGCCTGGAAAGGGTGTCAGGACGGCTGGTGGCTCAGATGCGCGCCCGGGTGGGAAAGGCGCAACCTTGCTCGAAGCCCGTGGCCGCAGGAGGCGCCTCTGCCTTCCTGGCCTTCCCGGGGCCAAAACTCGGGGTCCTGGGCCGAGCTCTCCCCTCCCAGTCCCCGGCCGACCTCGGGCCGTTTTCTTTGACTTTCCTTTCGCAACTGCCCGCGATTTTTCAAATCCAGCTGCCTCCTCGGTTTTGTATTTCGAAGCGGGCCAACGAAGTTAAGGGCGGGGATGGAAGCGGAGTTTTCTCTAGAATGTTCAACTCCCCTCCTGTTAGAGAGCGGCCTCCTGCGGGGGGACCCCAGACCGTCCCCCGTTTGACAAGAGGGGAAACTGAGCCCACGAGGGGCCTCGCGCGCTTGCACCGCGTCAGCCCAGCGGACCAGGGCTCCCGCGCTCCGCCTCTCCCCGCGCACGCTGCTGCGGCGTCCCGCAGCGCGCGCGAGGAAGCTCGCTCTCAGCCCTCGGTGTCTTCTCTTTCGACCCCCTGCAGCCCACTTCCCCGGGGCAGGCGGCCCGGGCTGCAGGTGGTCAGCGCGGCACAGGCCGGCCGCGGCTCGCGGCCACGACTTCCCCGCCCGCGCCCGGCTCTTTCGCCTTAGTTTCCGGATCCGACACTGACATCTGTCCCGTCCTCCAAACAGGAGGCCTCCGGGGCGATCCGGTTACCCGGCTCCCACGCCGAGGCGCTTTCTCGTTGGAGACACGGGTCTCTCTGCCCCGCGTTTCTTGACGCAAACTTCGAAATCGTCCTTCCCCACGAGGACCCGGGCGGGTGTTGGGCGCGAGGGGTGCGGGGGTGCGGGGCGCGGGCGGGGCTTGGGTGCCAGGAGTCGTTACACTGTAGAGAAGGTGTGGCCGGGGCCGGGGCTGCTGCGAGCAGCTCCTCGTTGTGGGGCGCGAGTGTGGACTTTCGTTCTGAACCATTTCTAACGGGGTCACATCGCGTTGCGGGTGGCAGCGCCTTTAAACACACCCCCTCCCTCGCCTCCGTTTCCCCCCTCTTTAAGTAATTTTTAAGTTTATTCCCTTGGATTTGGTTATTTCGTTTTTGTTTTATGCGGGTATTTTTTCCTTCTTTCTGTTTTTGGTTTCGTGTGTGTTGCTGTTGTTTTTAATACGTGGGTTTCTTTGGAAGCGTGGGTTTAAATGCGTAGATGGAGAGGTAGGTAATAACGCTCCCGCGTCCCGGCGAGGGCCGGGTTCTTGGCCCACCCGAAGACCAGAGGCGACCCCCGGCCCGCTCCGGGTCCCTGGACACCCACTGTGCGGGGCTCGCCTCCACTTCACTTCCCACCCCCGGCCCCGACGACTCGGGTGCAGCGACTTCGGATCCCGAGGCGGGTTGGGCAGCCGCGGCGCCGCGGTGGCCACACGAGCCCGGGAAGTCTTGGCCGCCAGGTGCCCTGGCTCGTTGGGACAGTGCGGCATGGGGCCCAGAGCTGCGGGGCCCAGGCCCGGAGGCCGGGCGAGGGTGCCGCCGGGAAGACCCTCGGCTGCGGCCTCCCTCGCAAGCGGGCGGAGCACCCACCCGCGTGTGCCCACCTCCGCGGGCGCGCAGGGACGCATCAAAAAGGTGCGGGGGCCGCACGTCCCCGGATTCCTTCTGGGGCGCGCGTCTGCCTGGAGAGCCCCGTCCAGGCTTAGAGCGCCAGCTGGAACTTCGAGGACAGAGAAGACGCCGCGGCGCTGCCAGTCCCGCGGGGGTCGCGGGGTCCCATGGGCGCTGCCCGGCCGCGGCAGGTGCCAGGCCCGCAGGCTCGCCGCTGGGCCCCCGAGGCCGCGGAACTGGCCTCCGTGAGGGGCCTCCACCACGCAGCAGCAAAGCAGGAGCCCGAGTGACCACAGCCGGGGGCACGCCAGCCAAAAACAGAGCCAGCCCCCTCCCGAACAGGAGCAGGCCGCCTTCTCCTTCCTTTTTACCTTTTCTCTGGCTTTCTTTTTGCCCCTACTTACTTTGCTCTTCTTTCTGTCCTCCCTTCATTTCCCCCCCTCCGCTCTCCTTTCTTCTCCTTCTCTTCCTTCCCCCCTTTGCTTCTGCTGCCCTCCCTCTCTCCCTTTTGGTTTCCTTTCCTCAGAAGGACAGCCAAGCCCTGCTTTCTCGTCCTGAAAACAAGGGGGCAGGGCTGTGCCATTACCCACAAGCGCACGGGTCCAGCCGCTCCACGGATTGCTGGGCCTGGGAGCCCTTGGAGGTAAGCGCTTGCACATGCCCCCCTCAAGTTCCGGGGTGTTTGCCTCTGCGCCTGCATATCCTGGCCAGGGGTCTCCTTCCAGCTAGCCACCCCCTCCCCCAGGCAGGTGAGCAGGGACCCTCCACCACCACCACCTCCTCTTCCACCACCCAGGGTGATACTGTGGCTGCAAGTCCGGCCTCCTCCAGGGCAGAGTTGGGGGTGGGGTGGGGAGCAGTGAGCTACACAGGGACACTGACCACCTCTCATAGGGTGTCCATAGGCCCCTGGGAGGCAGGCGGAACAGCTGGCACGGTGCTTACTTTGCAGGTAAGGACTCTGGGGCCTGGAAGAGGACAGGGGGGAGGCTGCAGCCACCCCACCCCTCAGAAGCCAGGCCAGGACCAGCCTCTGGCCCCCAGGCTCCCTCCTGTTGGCCTGGGCTGATTGGAGATGACCTAGGGGATGGAGAGAGAAGCCCAGTGCTCCTGGTGCCCACATTGGGGGCTTTCCCGGGTGGCCCCCTCCTCTGCCATATCACACCTGTGATTCCCTCCTTGCCTCGTCGTTGCCCCAGGTGCCAGGAACAGACTCAGAGGCCCAAATGTCCCTGCGGAACACACCAGGGCATTCCAGCGCTGAGATCACTGCCCCTGCGCCCAGGCCTTTTTCTGCTGCTGTGCTTGGGCTTGTGCCTTCTCCTGTCCAAGTCTCAGTTTCCTCCAATGAACAAAACCGGGAGGGGATGAACCGGACAAGTCCTCCTCACCAAGTTTCAGTCTAGATCAGGGGCCTGCACACCTTTTCTGTAAAGGACCAGAGAGTAACTATTTTAGGCTTTGTGGGTCAGTCTCTGTTGCAGCTTCTCAACTCTGCCATTGTAGCGTGCAAACAGCCAAGGACCACACATAAATGAATGGGCATGACTATGTTCCAAGAAAGCTGTACTTATGGACACCAACATTTGAATTTCATGTAATTTTCTTTTGATTTTTTTTTCAACCATTTAACAATGTAAACTATGTAAAACACAAAAACAGGCAGTTTTGGCCTGTGGGTCATAGCTTGCCAATTCCTGGTCTCGACTGCACATAGCAGAAGTATTATTGTAGCTTTTAAAAATAGTTTTTTCCCATGAAAATCTCCATTAGTTTCACAGTCCTTGAACCTTAGAAACACAGAATCACCTGATTTCGTTCGTACCCCTGTGATGGCATTCTTAATTTAATTTTTTTCCTGCTACTTAATACCCAGGTACTGGGCAGAATGCTTTTTCATCATTGTCTCTCTTAATTTTCACAAATCTTTGGAGTAGATTTTGTTTTCTCCCACCATACAGATGACACAGAAGGAGAAACAGCTCCTTGCACACCCCAGTGACAGGGCGCTCACTCCCTTCAATGGCAGCCCAGGCTGTTCTGTTTGCCCTGATTGCTGTCAGGCTCCTCAGGAGATCTGGGAGGGCACTCCTGTTGGGGCCAGAAGGTCACTGCAGGTGGGGTGCTCCTTCCTAGGCACAGCCCTTTCTCATCTCCTCTCACGGTCATCTAAATCTTCTCCACATGTTGAAATCTGGATGGACAAAGGAACCAAGACCTTGACTTTCTGGGAATTTCCAAGCCCTGATCCTTTGCAGGCCAAGCTCTGTACTGTTCAGAAGGCACTTTCAGCCGCCAAGTGACAACTTTTACAAGGACTAGGCAAAAGGGAAAGAATATGACAGAAAAATGACCATGATAAATGTGTTACTCGCTGAACGTGTTTCCAGGAAATCTCACTCAGATGGAGTTCTGTCTCCCTATCCACTGGTGCGGTTTCAATGGTTCCTGCGCCCTCTGCTGGTCATTTTGAGTCTCCTCCCCCCACCGACTAAGAAAAGTCGTATTTTCCTCTTTAAAAGGAAAAGCAATACTTTCTAGCCTCTGTAATGTACCAGACCACCTTGCTAGGAGCTGAGGATACAAAGAAAGAGGCTTTTATCTGTCCTTGGGGAGTGAGGTTTAATTGGATGGAGAGATAGGCGTGCGCAGAGCTGATAACCAGGGTAAAGCAGAGGCAAGTGAGGTCAAAGGGGGTGAAGAGGGAGGGTTTCTCAGGGACAGGGAGGGACGCAGAGCCTTCAGATGCAGGCTAGGTTAAGCTCATGTCTTCTTTTGTAGGGTGTTAATGCTCAAATAAGCGGCAGGCCAGTGCATTTTGGGTTTAAATTCTTTTAATGCCAACTGCAGCTGGCCTGGGGAGACACAACAGACCTGTGCTCCATGCTCTAGCTTTTTCCTAGTGTCGGGGGGCAAGTGTTCTGGCTCCTACGGTTGAGAAGGGGCGTTTGTCAGTGCAGTTCTGGGTTCCCTGGCCCCCTCCCCAACCTGGGCTAGGCCTGGGAGCAATTTGAGGGGCATTTTCTCTGTGCCCGTAATTGTGCCATGCCCCTGATATTATCTCACATATCGCACTGCAGGAGGTCGTTATTTTTAATCCTGGCTTTATAAATGAGGAAACTGAGGCACAGAGGGATGACCTCCTCTGCCCAAGTGTCAGAGCTGGTATTTGAACCAGCACTCCCTCCACAGCACCACAGAGAGGCCTTTTCCGGGTGCTCCACCTTCGGACTCAGCTCCCATTTTCTCTCCCCGATCCCGATTTGCTATTCAGGTTCTGACCCGTGGATCCAGCTGCCCAAAGACTGCCTCCGGCAGGGTGGCCGCCGGGATCCCACGCTCTCCGTGCCCAGACCTAGGCTCATCACCTCCGCCCCTCCTCCTGCTCCACGGGCCTCGCGCTGGGTGGGGAAGACATGCTAGAGGTCTCCCCTCAGCGGGAGGGCCTTGGCCATGAGGGAGGCAGCCTCCATGCCAGAGCACCCACAGAAGACAAGGCATCTCCAGTGGGAGAGGAAAGGACACTGCAGGCTCACATCTGGCTCAGGACCCCCAGTGCTCCTGTCCCCGCCGGGTACAGCTCCTGGGCTAGCTCCGAAGGTGTGGAGATGGACCCAACCTGCTCTAGCCCAGCTCAGTCTAGGCGAGCAGAAGGGAAAAGAAAGAAGATGACAGACACGGTGGCTTTGGGAAGGTCAGGATGCCCTGGGAACACAGGGGCGGGGCCTTTGGGAGTTAAGGAAGGCTGAGGAACGGTGCCAAGCTGAGATGGGCTGATGAGTAGGTATCTGGTGTGTCAGGCAGGTAGAAGGAGTCTGAGGAGCACCATTTGCCAACCCTCTGGAGTGCTGAGCTCAGAGTGGGTCCGAAACCCTCTGGGAAATCTGGGCAGTCACCTAATTGGAGGCTGAGAAACCTGACCCAGGAAAAATCTTCTTCCCAAATGGTTTTGCATTTGATGATTCTCAGTTTGTCCTCAGCTCTCAGGGTGCTTAGGGACAGCTAAGGGAGACCCTGGGGGAATTCAGGAGACCCTCTGTTCTAACCAAAGAATCAGGACTGCATTTATAGGAGCTGTAACACTAGGGGGTGTCATTGACTCTGATATGAATAGTGCTTTCTGAATTGCACAGTGCACAACCTACACAACTGTGTCCAGAAGTCCTGTCAGGGATTTGTTTCCTTCTGTTTTCATAGAACCAAATGGGCTTAAAGAGTCTATAATTATTGTCTTAAGTGATATCAGCTTTTATGTCCCCCTTTCCCAAGATGATAAGCTACATGTTGAAATAAGGGAGGAAGACATTCTATCTGCTCACTTCCTGTTTTAAAATCTACCTTAATTTGGAAATGTACTGGCTTGCTAGTTATGCTTCTATTTTAGATTAGAGCAAAATTCATCCTCTGACATTTTGAATAAAACTAGTAGGCAGAATTCTAAGATCGCCCCCTGGTGTACATGCTCTGTATGATCCCTCCCCTTCAAGGTGGATGGGGCCTCTGAATATGATTGGATATCACTTAAGTTATGTTAGATGACAAAAGGGATTTTGCAGATATAATTAAGATTCCTAACTGGTTGGCTTTGAAAGTGATCAAAAGGGAGATTGTCCTGGGTGAGCCTGATCTAACCAGATGAATCCTTTTTTTTTTAAAAGATTTTATTTATTCCTCTCTCCTTCCCCCCGTTGTCTGCTGTGTTCTTCTGCATCCACTTCCATTATCCTGCGACACTGGGAAACTGCATTTCTTTTTTGTTGTGTCATCTTGCTGCGTCAGCTCTCCGTGTATGTGGCGCCACTCCCGGGCAGGCTGCACTTTTATCACGCAGGGCAGCTCTCCTTGAGGGGTGCACTCCTTGAGTGTGGGGGACGCCTACATGGAAATGCACCTGTGTGGCTTGGCACTCCTTGCACGTGGCAGCAGCACTGCACGTGGGCCAGCTCACCACACGGGCCAGGAGGCCCTGGGGATTGAACCCTGGACCCTCCATATGGTAGATGGATGCTCTATCAGGTGAGCCACGTCCGCTTCCCCAGTTGAATCCTTTAAATGAGGGACTGGGGCCCTCCCTGTGGTCAGAGATTCTCCGGCTAGCCTTGAAGAGGTGAGTTGCCGTATTGTGAGCTGGCCTGTGGAAGGAGCCAAGCGGCAAGACCTAAGGACAGCCTCTGGGGCCGAAAAGAAGGAATTGAATTCTGCCAACAACCAGTGAGCTTGGAAGAGGACCCCAAAGTCCAGAAAGCCACACAGGCTGCCAGCACCTTGGCCTCGCAGCCTTGTGAGATATCTGGAGCAGACGGCCCAGCTAAGCCATGCCAGAGGTCTGCCCCACTGAAACTGAGAGCTAATGAATGGACATTGTTGTAAGCCACTGAGTTTGAGGCTGATTTGTTATGCAGCGGTAGAAAACTAACTCAATAAGGAGGTTATGAGTGGATGAAACCACACACCATCACCTCTGCCTTAGGAGAGAATAAAAGAGGCAGGGCCCTTGGGTGGCTTGGAGCTACATACCCCAGGAAAACACGTTCTTAAACTCAGTCACCATGGTGTGAACCCATTCTGAGTAGGACCTTTTGATGATACCTCAGCTGAGGTGTGGCCCAGCTAAAATCAGAATGGGACTTAATCCTATTACTGGAATCCTTGTACTGAATGTCAGAGAGAGAGAGAGAGCCAGAAGCCAAAAGTCAATGGAACTGAGAAGCCAGGGGAGGCCATGTCACAGAAAAGTCACAGGCCAAGGATTGCCGGCAGCCCAGCCCTGGAGTGCCACATCACCTGGTGGAAAGCATTGCCTTGCTGATGCCTAACCTCAGAACCATGAGCCAATCTATTCCTGTTGTTGAGGGACAGCCAATGGCATATTTGCTTACCAACAAGGAAACTAAAACAGCACCTCTTTGTGACTCTGCCTAGCAGTGCCCTCAAACCCTGGAGTCTGCCCCCCAGTCAGCCTTGCCGAGGGGCCATGACTGCTTCCCTAGCTGAGAAAATCACCCCTCTGGCCTGCCTCTGGCATGGTGCATGCCTTAGATAGAGGAAAAGGGGAACACGTGTGGCCAGCCACTGTGTCTTAGTGTCCTGAAACTACTGTCTGGCTGTAATTAAGAGTGAATCTAAGGAAAACCCTGCTCAGAGAGGGGAGGCTGCCCCTCACCTGGGCAAATCTTAAGACAGGAGTGCACCATTCTCTGCTGAGACCACGAGAGCTGGCCGGGCAGTGGGGACAGACCAGTGGTTTGTATCTAGCTCCTCTTCCTGCTGGATTCTGCAATGCAGGAGAAGGTAGCAGCTGAAATGCATCCCATTTTCTCAGACCCAGGACCTAAAGGCTCTAGAGTCAGCCTGCTCTGCTCCAGATGGGGGTTTCCTTTGTGGTCCCAGTCTTACCCCCACCCCACCCCAGTCTCACACTCATTGGTTGTCTTGCTCTCATTGGTTGTTGCAAACTCCCACGCCTACCCAATCTCACCCTCCTGGCCAATGCATTGCCCACAGGAGTTCCTCTCCTGCCTCCCCATGACAGACATCAATAGTCAATCCCAGACTCTCCCCACCTGAACCCAGATGGAGGCCCCTGGGGAAGCTTCCTGGCTCTGAGGCTCTGGGCTCCACTGCCATCGCCTGACTTGGCCCGTGAGATGGACTTTTCCAGCCAGCCCACGCCCTGGTCAGCTTAACCTTGATATATCACCCTGACCAATCCTGTTAGCCCTCCCTTTAGTCTTCTCCCTTCTGCTAAGCTTTGGGGAAAAGAAGGGAATGCCTATGGGAGTGACCCCTGCTCTCTTCTACCCAGGTTTTGAAATCACAGACTATTTTAGCTGACATGAACATAGCACTAATTAACACTGAATTACGTGGCGAGAAAGTCATTCGTTTTCCAGTGATATTTTTGTCCCTCTGATTATGTGGAGTCCCAAGCCATTGCAGGAATCAGATCTGCCATGCTCCTTAGCAATGGCACAATTTAGGCCTCAACTTCAGAGCCCTGGACAGGATATATATAATATCTGGGAAAACTGAGTAATAATGTTATGTTTTGATTGGGCTCATTTTTACCGTTTATCGCTTTCCACTTCTGTTAAGCGATGTTGTTTTGCTTTTCTTTAAAATTTAGTATCCAGATCATTTAAAAACACATTAGGTAAGAAAAATGCTGTCATTAAAAAAAAAAAAATCCAATAGAGATACAGGTTGTTCAAGAGGAAATGACAAAATCATGGTGGTGCGAGAGAGACCACAGAGCTCACTGAGCTCAAATTCTGCTTGGATGCATTACCTTCCTGTGCCTCAGTTTCTTCTGCAGAAAAATGGGATAATAATAATACTTGCTTCATGGAGTTACTGTGGGTCCTCCCGGAGCCGTCCCTGGCTTGTGGTCAGTGCTGCATAAGTTCCTGGAATAAAGCTGAGGACTGAAGTTCGGGAACTCTGAATTAGGGTCCCTGCGTCAGGCTGGGAAACGCCTCCCCGAGGCCGTCGCCTGCCCCCACCCCTGGCTGACCACCCTGGGCCCTTCCAGATTCTGGCAGTTCCTCAGGGGTCCTGCCGACACACACCAGCCTGCGTGTGAGGTTACCAGCACCGAGGCCCCGCGCCCCGCGCGTTCCTCTCCCACGCGCTTTTTCTGTGTCTCCCACGGGACTGTCAGCTCCTCCGGGAAAAGCGCCGGGCCCAGCCAGCCCCCGGGGCGGGGCTAGCTGTATCCGCGACTTGCGGATGAGGGAAGGGAGGGACCCCGGCCGCTGGGGTGCCGAGGCGCGCCTCGGTCCCCGTGGGGCGGGAGCTGCCCACGCGCCTCTGCGCTGCGCTGTGGGGTGCCCTGACGCGCAGGCGGCAGTCTGCGGCTTGCGAGGGGAGAGCCCTGAGCCCGGGGTGGGGGGAGGCCACCCGAGCCCAGGAGAGGTTTACTCAGATCCGTCTGTGAGCGAAAATAATCCCTTGGCGGAGGCCCCGCGACAAGCGGGAGACAATCGTTGCGGAGGCCCGTGCGCCGCTGGGGCCCGTGCGCCGCGGGGGCATACGGAAGAGTAAGAGCGCAACCCGCTGTGGACAGGGCGTCCCCCCCAGGGTGTCAGTCACTCGGGGCACACCGGGCCGTGGGTGGCCGCTCGGGGGCTTCCCTGGGAGTCGGAGCGCCGGGCGGGGGGCCCGGGGGGCCTGGGCTGGGTGGACTTGGGAGAGGGCTGCCGAGGCCCCGGGGGTGGGGGCGGAGGCGTGAGTCTGCCGCCGCCGGGGAGGGGCCGGGGCCGGCGGGGGGGGGGGCTGCGGCTGCCCAGACGGTGCCCGACGGCGAGGCGGTGTTTGTTATTTTTGTCAATTTGCAATGCTGGAAGCCAAGCGAGCCATCTCCAGGGCTTCTGAGATGACAGCCTAATCCCCTTTCCAACCCAGGCCCTCCCGCCTTCCGCAGCACCGTGACGCAAGCCTGGAGGCTGGGCAGACGCTTTGTTCAAAATAAATCCTGGGGGGAAGTGGAAGTCTGGCTGGAATGCCCTTCCCCGGGGCCTTTGTCGCCGTGGGGGGTGCGGTGTCTGGTTCCCGCACCCCCAGCCTGGAGAGCTCCGGAGGGGTAGCTCGGGGGTGGGGAGCGGCCCGGGCTGGCCGCCTTACTCTGCTCTGCCCAGGCCCGCCCGAGTCCCTTCTCCTGCTCTCCTCTGGTCACCCTTCTCCGGCCCACAAACTTCTCCAGGCCCACGGCCCCTTTCCCCACCACCACCCCCGCCTCCCCCAGCCTGTGTCTTGGTCTCCCCACACCAGCCGCTCCCCAGACCCTCCTGCCTGCAGACCCTGTGAAGCTAAGTATCGCCGTCCTCATCTTTCCGAGAAGGCATTACAGAGCGTGCCCAAGGGGAAAGTCAAGATTTGACTTAGCCCCCTGCTAGCAAACCCGAGGGGGCCCTGCGCTGGGGCGGGCTGGGGGTGGGCGTGGGGAGATCTTAATGGCCTAATGGCTGAGATTGAAAAGTAGAATGAAGGCGTCAGAGGGCCTTCCTGGGGAGGAGACGTGGCTGGAGCCCACATCCACGTTTTCAAGAGCAGCCTCGGAGGTCGCGGTGCAAAGACGCTGTCACCACCTCACGGGCCTCGGCAGGTGCAGCCACTGGCCAGCAGGAGGCAGAGCTGCGTTAGGGCCCAGGTGTGAAATTGCCCCCCTGGCTGGAGGCTCTGGGCACATGGGTGGGGGAAGCCTCCAGCCACCCCCATGGCACGTGCCTGAAGCCCCCAAATCTCCCTAGCACAGGCCCAGCCCTGAGTTTCGGATCTTGGGGTGAAGCTGGCATTTCCCGGAATGAGTGGGGCGCGCGCCATCCCTCGCCTTGTGCCTGTCTGCAGCCTTGCCACGGGGGTGGGGGTGGGGGGGTGAGGAGACTCAAATGCCCCCTGATGGGAGCGTCGACTCGGGGGGTGAGCCCTTCCCTCCTTCTGAGCCTGAACTTTCTCCTCTGGGGCACGAGGGGTCAGATTCCGTGATCTAAAAGGTTTTTTTCCACGTATAAAATTCCTGAGTGCGGTGGACACTTTGGCAGTTGCCTCTGATGAGGACACCTTCCCCGGGGGAGTCCTGGGCCTTGGGGAGCCAGCACTGCATCCAGGGAGTTTCTGAGGAAAGGAAGAGGGGACTGGAGGAAAAGGAACCCCAAGCCCTGGCTTGGAGCTTGTTCATTGATTTGCTCACGAGTATTTTTCGGGTACCTACTGTGTGCCGTGCTTGACGCCAAGCAGAGGACGTGCGTGATGACAGCACAGATCACGCTGGCCTCTCTGCCCGGCTCTCCTGGGGCACTTGTACCACCTGACGTCTTAGCTGTGGCCTGTCCACTTCACTAGCCGGGTCTTCCTGAAGCCGGCTGGTAAGGCAGGGAATCAGTAGATGGATCTGGAAGCTGGCAGAGAGTCCACGTGGACATCAGTAACCTCCCAGATGGCTGCTGGAGGACCCCCACCCCCAAGAGCCTGCCATTCAAAGCAAAGGCTTCCTCTAAAAGCCAGGAGAAGCCCCGGATATTCCCCAAGGACTTTATCATTGGGCCCTCCTGGGGGATTGACGGGTGGGGTAATCAATCAAAACAGCAGACAGCTGGAGCTCCTCCCCTGCCATTAGCAAAGGGGTGGAATAAATAACAGTGTAAAAAGCCAGGCGCAGACTGAACGTGTGCTATCACCCTTAAGCTCTCTTGCCTCTGGACCTGTTCCTGCCCTCGGCACTCGGCACACCACTCTCGCCATTTTTCCTCTGCCACGTGCCACGCAAGTAAACCCTGGGCATTTATAACCTACAATGGGGAGTTGTAATCTGTAAACCAGCCCTCTTTTTTTTTTTTTTTTTAAAGATTTATTTATTTATTTAATTTCCCCCCCTCCCCTGGTTGTCTGTTCTTGGTGTCTATTTGTTGTGTCTTGTTTCTTTGTCTGCTTTTTGTTTCTTTGTCCGCTTCTGTTGTCGTCAGCGGCACAGGAAGTGTGGGCGGCGCCATTCCTGGGCAGGCTGCACTTTCTTTTCACGCTGGGCGGCTTTTCTCAGGGGCGCACTCCTTGCGCGTGGGGCTCCCCCACGCGGGGGACACCCTTGCGTGGCACGGCACTCCTTGCGCGCATCAGCACTGCGCATGGCCAGCTCCACACGGGTGGAGGAGGCCCAGGGTTTGAACCGCGGACCTCCCATATGGTAGACGGACGCCCTAACCACTGGGCCAAAGTCCGTTTCCCTAAACCAGCCCTCTTTATCCCTTTTCAGCCCCTTCCTCTCTACCTGGAAACCCTGCTCTGTTATTTTCTCCCGTTTTTTTTCCCTCCCTGCCTGAATAAAGTACTGGCGTAACTCACCCGGCATGCTCCTGAAATTCACTTCTGCAGCATATAGCCAAGAACCTAAATAAAATCAGGTAACATTTGGGTGGGACATAATGCCAAGGTGGAAGGAGGGGGCGTGGTGGTTTTAATCTCTGCCACTAAGTTCCTGGAGGACAAGACGCACTCCCACCTTCACCCCATGGGGGAGCCTGAAGATTTTCTAGGCAGATGGAGAAAGTCCTGATATTTGAAAGCACTGAAATGGAGGATTCTAGAACAGGGTCATTACTACCTGAGCCAAAGCCCCCCCTTCCCCCCCCCCCCCCATAGACGTGGCTGCAGCAGCAAAGCACAGAGCTTGGCAAGGACAGCTGAGGCTGGGGCTGAGCCTCGACCTCCCTAGCTGCCCGCCCTGAGCGACCGCACAACTCCAAGCAGAGACCCAGCTCCGGAAACTCCCCGTTTACAAACATAACATCCATCCTATCACAGGTGAAAACTCCAGGTGGAATTTCAAACTGAACCCGGGCCAGAAGGCGTTGCAAAGTCCCAGGAGCAGGGGCCCCAGCAGGCTGCAAGGGGGAGGCAGAGGCAGGGTCTGCCGGGGGTCAGGCCCGGAGGCGTGTACTATCTGCAAAGGATTTCACAACAAGAAAAAAACTGGCTAAAAGTTGGTCTGCTTTATATTATCACCACGCACCCATAATCCTATACATTGTCAGTAATAAAACACACCCCGGTGCCCGGCCCCAAAGCTTTGGTTGGTTTAAATTCTCAACAACTGCTGTGGTTCTTAGTGAGTTTTCATAATATCTCTGTAAGCTTCAAACAAGCACAGCCTTATAACATCTTTTCATTCACACTGTGTTCTACAGGAAGTTACTCCAGGAACTCGAAGTTATGCAGGTGGCCCCAACACATACGTGAATGTGAAGAATGAGTGTGTGAAGTTGGCAATCGTGGAGACGGCTTCTAGCACAGCCCATTTGAACGGTGGGTTCAGTGTCAACACCAGTAGCCCAGTGATTGTGAAGACAAAGAGAACTTGAGTTAGAATCTGTCATTCTGTGAGACGATCCGCAGTTTTTATTTGTGTCTACACATTTCAACAGCAAAACAGAGCCATCGTTGTAAGAGGTAATTGTTTCATATCTTGAAAGTTGTGGGGGTCCCATGAGTCTACACTGAGCTAGGCACTCACATTGACCAGTGTCGACTTCCTGTTTTTGATTCTGTACTGCTGTGAATTAATGTAGGACGTCACCAAGGGAGAATTGCGGGAAGGGTACATGGACCTCTCTCTACTACCTTTGCCACTTCCTGTGAATCTGTAATTACTTCAAAATAAAAAGTTAAAAAAAGTAACAGCAGACAGGAATGATCACCCCCCCCAACAAGCAAGCAAAGCAGCGAAACAGTGCAAATTCAAGGCATAATACTTTTGTTTGTGAGTGCAAATTTCAGTTTGTACAAGAAATATTTTTTACTGAATTTGAATATCTTTGAAATTGAAATTTAGTATTCATTCTTATTAAATTTTTATTTAATGGTTATTGAACCACAGACGACTGATATGAAGGTTTAAGGTCTCCTTCCTTCTAAAAATGCTTTGATGTAAATTAAAAGTATTGGTTTCTTTTCCTATTTTGTATTACAATAATTTTCAGTTTTAGTTTTTTACTGGTATGAAGTTCAATAAAAGTTTACTGTCTGATTTCCTTTTTGCCATCATCATCATTATTAATGTCATTTCATGATTATTACCGAAAATAGTTCTGTTGTGTCCAGGAAGGCGGATTAAGTAATGATTCCAGCTGTCAGATATGTTAGGTACGCTGCCTGGCCCAGCTGGCCCTGTTCACTGGAAGAATCTTCTCCCTCTAGTGGACTTCTAAACCAAACTCTGTCCAGTCCCTTTCAATTTCCAATGTGTCTATAAATCTCTGGGCCCCTGTAGCTGAGCAGATGATGACACAGATGGTCAAAGCAGCCTGAATTATAAAGCACACGCTTGTTCTGCATTTGGGAATCAGGAAAGCAATATACTTTAGAAAGCTTTGTCCCCAAAAGACTAAAATGGACCAGGTCTGGTGTTTAAAGACTACTGGGGGACCATGATAGGTGGCCATGGTGGGGAGAAGTTGTAGTGGGTGACGGAAAGAACACAGGTGCCTCATATGTGAAAGGGGGACCAGGAAACCTGCCCCCCACTGGAGCACAGCACATCGTGCAGGGAAGCACCAAGATAGCCACCAAAGTGGATCAGTAGAGGCGAGGCCTGTCCTAGGTGCCTCTGAATCCTTCCTGCAAACAAGGTACCTGTTCTCTGCTACTCTCAGCAAAGGCCAGGGGTCACACACATGATGACGTGCAAGCTTTAGTGTGCTGACCTGGTAGATGCTCCAGAGTGCCACTTCGAAGCTTTGTGGCCTTAGCAAAGCCATGGTTTTCCCATTTGGGTTAGGAAGGCTGGAGTCAATGGTTCTTAAGGCTCCTAATAGCTAGGGCAGTATTTTTAACCTAGCTATCATTTATTGAGCACTTATTTATCCATGCAGATATTCAATCCAAAAGCTCAATTTAAAATCCTACAACCATCCAGTGAGGTTAGGCATTAGCATCTCCTTTTTACAGATGGGGAAACTGAGGCTTAGAGAGATGATGTGATGTACCTGGCTTTCTCTGTGAGTGAGTGGCAGAGCTGGGATTGAAGCTGAGGCTCTCTCTCAAAGCCCCTTAATCACCGGGCTTCACTGTCTCCATGAGAGGTGGAGGGAAACACGAAGGTCCCAGGGCCCCGACCTCTTGGGGTCCCGAGGAGGACCTCACGGCTTCCGCTGCTGGCAGAGCTCCCTGATGCCTTGAGGGTCATAGGAGCCCAAGGGCCTGGGACACAGGTGACTCCACAGGCTGCAGGCTCATCCTGGGAGGTCCTGGGCCCCAGCTGCACCCCTGAACTCTTTTCCCACTGCTGAAGAGAGTGAATCGTGTCCCCACAAGACCCCTGATGCTGGGTCTTCAGAGGTACTGAGATATGGCCAAATTGAGTCAGGGTGGGCCTTAATCCAATATGACTGGAGTCCTTGTAAGTAGAGGAAATTGGGACATAGTCAGTTGACAGAAGTCAGAGGAGGAGACACAAGGAAACAGATAGCCATGTGACTGAGGCAGAGATCAAGTGACGGGTTGCCAGCAAGCCACCACCAGAAAGCTACAGTCTTTGGAGAAAGTATGGACCTGCAGACACCTTGATTTTGGACTTCTAGACTCCAAAACTGTGGGCTAATAAAATTCGTATTGTATAAGCCAACCAGTTTGTGGTATTTTTTACAGCAGCCCTGGCAAACTAAGACACCCAATGAGGCCGAAGGCTCTGGAGGGCCAGGCAGAGCCAAGAAGGCAGGCTGAGCTCCAGGAGGCACTAGGTAGTCAAAGAACCAGGGAAGCTCTGCCTGGCAGAGGCAGCTGTAGCATAATGGAAAGAGCAATCCCACGGTTCCAAATTCTACCCGTTACACCACTCACTGGTTGTGCAACCTCTGGACTCTTTGGCTCTAGTTTCCTCTTCTGCAAAATGGGAGTTGTGGTAAGGATAAATGAGAACATGCATGAAACGGCAAAGGTACACTGCACAAATTTGAGGGATCTATAGTGATTTCATTTGGGGCAAACTTTTGGTTTGTTCTGCAGAGGAACCAAGCTCACACCATCTGGTAGATCAGAGGGAAGAGGCTCATTCATACATGGCAGTTACAGTGGTTGGGACTGCTTGTGATAGGTCGAAGTTCAGGTTCAGACCAATATAAAATAATTTTCTAACAGTTAAACTGTCCATTAGTGAAATTGAAAGCATTGGGTTGGTGAGCTCCCTGGCACTGAAGATATGCAAGCAGAGATTGATTTGTCAGGAAAGTTGGAGAGGAGCAGACAGAGGATCGGTTAAGCCCTGCACTTCTCAATGGCAGCATCTTATTAGAGTAGCGTTTCCGGTTTTGAGAGGTGCCCCAAGTAATTCGTTCTTAGTGATGATTTGTGTATAATTTATATTTTAATATAAATGAGTGAAAACTTAAGGTTTCCTCTATAACAGGGGTTCTTAACAAGGGGTCTGTGAGCTTCAACTGAAATTCAAAAAAATATTATTCCTGTGGGGACGTGTTGGTGCGGGTGTGATATATTTATTAAATAATGCACAGCACAGTGCAGACTTAGTAAGGGTCCATGGTTTTCACCTGACTGGCAAAGGGGTCCTGGAACAAAAAAGGTTAAGAACCCATGTTCTAAAATGACACCATCCTCAGTCCCTTGTCTTCCAACACACTCTCTTGAGGGGGAGCCACTGGGGGCTACAGCCCTGGGTTTGCCTCTTCTGAGCCATCTCCTTCAATGAAAACCGTTACTCTAAGATGGCCCTGTATATTCCTTCTCATCTGGAGATGCCGAGTCCTGTGATCCAACACTGCGCTTTTCACAGCACCACAGCCTGGGGCGAGGAATTGCAGCAGCACTGGCCATATGCCCTGGGACTCTAGGCATTCTCACAGGACAGCCTGAAACCAGGACAGACAACCCCGGGGGGCCCTTTTCAACTGGGGCGTCTCAACACCTAGGACCACATCTCCTGGGCACTGCCTTTTTCCTCCTCTGTCTGATCCTACGTCCCATACTGAGTCAGCAGTTTGGACAGGATGACCTATTTCCAAAGGTTAGAGTACCACTACTTGCTTTAACAAGTGAACAACAGTTCAGTGGCTTAGCACGGCTTAACACAAGAGCAGTGAAATTGTCATTCACCTAACTGTCAGGTGTGCATGTTGCTGGGCTGTGGGTGCCTTTTCTCCATGCAGTGATTATCAGGGAGCCAGGCTTCTTCCTTCTTGCAGCTCTTCCATCCTCTGGGGACTGGGAGTCCTCTGCATCTAGGTGGTAGGTGGGGAAAGGAGTGGTGAGGCTGATCACAGTGCTTTGTATTAAGCCCTGCCCCAAAGTGCCATACTTCACTTCTGCTCATTGCCACTGGCCAGATCTAGTTACTTGGGCACAAATGGACCTGAGAAAGGTCATGTCTGGCAAGACAGCTGCCTCCCAGCAACCACTTCAAACCCTGGATTGAGAAACGCAGTTGTGGTCGGTAGCTGGTCATCTCTGCCACCCAACCTTACTCCAGGGTAAGGGCGTCTTAGGTTGGGCCTCTATTAGGCAAGTAAGGGATAGACAGGGAGTTACGAATGCTATCATTTCCTTGTTTCTTTCTCAACTCATATAAAACTGCTCTCACCTATCTCTTCCAGCCATAGAAAAGCACGGAGCAATCAGACAAATCTAGAATGGGCAATATACTCTGGGGCAACTGGCCCAGACTCTTCTATAAGTCAATGGCATGAAAAAAGGGACAAAAGAGAAATTAACAACTAAATACATGCATGGCCTTGATTGGAGCCTGGCTTTAACAAACCAGCTATAAAAGACTTTTGGAGGGGGGCTAACAAGGGAACTGGAATTTGGATTGGTGTGCTGGATATTCTCTGTCTTGATTTTCATCCTGCTCCGTGCCCCAGTAGCTGAACTCCGTAAAAGATATCAGTATAAAACTGCATTTTTCCATATATTCCATATATATATGGAAACCAGAGTTTACTTCTCTACCTACTGCCATGCAAAAGGTAGAGACGGCTCCAGCTCTCTCAACTTAATGACCGTGAGAGGGCTATGGGAGAAACAGGGTCGTTTTTACTTCTTGGTCCACTGACATCAGAACTTTTCACGTGACTCACTTTAGCCAATGGAAAGTGAGTGGCAGTGACCTGTGCCACTTTCTGGAAGGAACTTTAACAAAAACCATCCCATCACTGCATCTTCACTCTCTTCTCTGTGCCATGAGACATGAAACGGCCCAGACGGGGGCTGCTGCTTCAATCTGGTCCTGGGATGAAGCCAGTAAGTGGAGTACGTTTTCAGGCAACATATGACAGGAGCAAGAAACAAATCTACATTGCCAGAAGCCACTGAGATGTTGCGATTGTTGCTTAGCATGGTACAACCTACCTGAAGATAACTAGTCCACTAGCCCTCTGTTTCCAGTGGGCTCAGCCAATAGGAGACATTGGCAGGAGGCAAGAGGTCCAGAAGAGGAGAGGACGAGGCATATATTCTCCTCCCTCTCTCTCTCTCTGCTCTCTCCATTCCTCAGGTTGGTCGTGGGCCTCTACCAAAGGTCATGGACATCTTTGGGAGATGATTTTTCTACCTGCTACATCCTGAGAGTATGGTAACCCACTTGGGCTGTAGGACTGCAGAAGAGGTGACGTGCAAGCCAGGTGCCATCACCATGCACCAGGTTGAGTGAGGATGCTGAATAGAGAGGGTGCTGTAGGCGTGTAGGGAGTCCGGGAGGCTACGGAGCTAACTAGCATTTATGGAGGCACTACCGTGTTAGGAGCTGTGCTTGGTGCTTACACCCTGCTCTCTTTTAATCCTCCAAGCAACCCTGGGAGATCACTATATTATCCCTTTTTGGAAGAGAAAACTGAGGCTCCAACAGGTTAAACCATTTTCCAGAATTTAGTTCAAGCCATTAAGATTCCAAAATGTGTGTTATTTTTGTGATGTCACAACGAGCAATGGCACTGTGGTAGGAATTTGAGTGGCAAGCAGCCTTGGGCTTGAGCATGGGATATCCTATACATATATATGAAAAGGAGATTAATACTGAGGGCCAGCATTCACCTAGCACCAGGCAGGGCCCTTTTACATGTCCTATCTTCAGTCCTCATGAAAATCTTATGGATGAGTCTGCTCACAGCCATTTGTACAGATGAGCAAGCAGAGGCACCGAGATGTTGAAAAGCTTAACCAAGATCTGCTAAGCGAGGGGGGCTTGGCTGAGCAAGCTCCCTCATTCAGGTTTGTTTGGTTGGCCAAGGTCAGGTTGTAAAGAGTTCCCTATTCCAGTCAAAGGAACTGGGACTGTGTCCTGCGGCCCAGCAATGAAAGGCCTTGAGTGCTAAAGCAGAGGATGCCCAGCCGTGGCTTTTAGACACTTCAGAAGGGAATTCTAGGTAGTGGAGAAGGACTGGGAGAGTGTTTGGTGGGTTGCAGGATCCAGTTGGAGGCTCTAGAAGTCATGCGAATGGAAATGGACGTGGTCATTAAGGCTTGATGGTGGGATTGGAAAAAAAGGGCAAGTTTGAAGTTCTAGGGCCAAGAAATTTGTGAGGGGCGAGAACCAGGCATCACTGACGAATCCAGTTCTCTCACCTTAATGATTGTGAGAGGAATATAGGAGAAACAGGGTTTTTGTTTTTGTTTTTGAGAGATTTATTTTTTATTTCTCTCCCCTTCCCTGCCCACCCCCCTCCGCCCCAGTTGTCTGCTCTCTGTGTCCATTCACTATGTGTTCTTCGGTGTTCACTTGTGTTCTTGTCAGCGGCACTGGAAATCTGTGTCTCTTTTTGTTGCATCATCTCGCTGCATCAGCTCTCCGTGTGTGTGGTGCCACTCCTGGGCAGGCTGCACATTTTTCGCACTGGGCAGTTCTCCTTACAGGGTGCGCTCCTTACATGTGGGGCTCCCCTACACGGGGGACACCCCTGCTTGGCACAGCACTCTTTGCACACATCAGCACTGCACATGGGCCAGCTCGTCACACGGGTCAGGAGGCCCTGGGTTTGAACCCTGGATCTCCCATATGGTAGGCGGATGCTCTATCCGTTGAGCCAAATCCACTTCCCAGATTTGTTTTTATTTTAAGAGCAATTCTTTTTTTTTTTAAGTTTTTTTTTTAAGTTTTTATTTCCCCCTCCCCCTCCCCTCCCCTCTCCCTCCCCTTCCTCTCTTCCCCCTTCCCTTCCTCCCACCCTGCTGTTTTTGCTGTCTGTATCCATTAGCTGTATGATCTTCTGTGTCTATTTCTCTTTTTGTCTTCTCTTCTCATTTTTTCTTCTCTAGGATTTACTGGGATTCAGTCCTGGGGACCTCTGATGTGGAGAGAGGTTCCCTGTCAGCTGTGCTACCTGGGTTCTTTGTCTCTGCTGCACTTCACCTTGACTCTCCTCTTCATCTCTCTTTTGTTACGTCATCATCTTGCTGCATGACTCACTTGTGTGGGCTATGCCTTACCATGCAGGCACTGGCTCACTGCGTGGGCACTGGCTCACCATGTGGGCACTCACATGGGCACTCGGCTCACCACCCAGGCAGTCCTGCAGGCACTCGGCTCACCACATGGGCACTCGGCTCACCACCCAGGCAGTCCTGCAGGCACTCGGCTCACCACATGGGCACTCGGCTCACCACCCAGGCAGTCCTGCAGGCACTCGGCTCACCACATGGGCACTCGGCTCACCACCCAGGCAGTCCTGCAGGCACTCGGCTCACCACATGGGCACTCGGCTCACCACCCAGGCAGTCCTGCAGGCACTCGGCTCACCACATGGGCACTCGGCTCACCACCCAGGCAGTCCTGCAGGCACTCGGCTCACCACATGGGCACTCGGCTCACCACCCAGGCAGTCCTGCAGGCACTCGGCTCACCACATGGGCACTCGGCTCACCACCCAGGCAGTCCTGCAGGCACTCGGCTCACCACATGGGCACTCGGCTCACCACCCAGGCAGTCCTGCAGGCACTCGGCTCACCACATGGGCACTCGGCTCACCACCCAGGCAGTCCTGCAGGCACTCGGCTCACCACATGGGCACTCGGCTCACCACCCAGGCAGTCCTGCAGGCACTCGGCTCACCACATGGGCACTCGGCTCACCACCCAGGCAGTCCTGCAGGCACTCGGCTCACCACATGGGCACTCGGCTTACCATGCAGACACTGGCTCACCACACAGGCACACTTTCTCTTCTCTTTTTTCACCAGGAGGCCCCAGGTATTGAACCCAGTTCCTCCCATATGGTAGATGGAAGCTCTATCATTTGAGCCACATTCACTTCCCTTAAAAACGATTCTTGTTCATGGTTTCAAAACATTTTTTATGGGTATAGAAGAGCAAAAGGCAAAATGTGAAAACCCCCATCTCCCATTTCTACCCCTTTCCAATTCCACAGTTATCCTTTTAAGAATTTTTGCTTAAAAATAGGGATTTGGGGGAAAGATGGTAAGTTAAGAGACCTGTTGAGACAGAATTACTGTCAGACAACCAGGGGGAAGATGTCCTAGAGTTTAGGGTAAGGATTTGGGCTGACGATTTTTATGTGATATGATTAGAAACACTCAACTTGTGGGATCTGGATATGCCAACAACTGCCATTATGGCATTTCCTTTTCATGGAAATTGTGGATATTAACATTTTAGCTCCTAAGCACGTGTTATTATAGGTCACTGTATTAGTCAGCCAAAGAGGTACTGATGCAAAATACCAGAAATTGGTTGGTTTTTATAAAGGGTACTTATTTGGGGCAGGAGCTTACAGATACCAGGCCATAAAGCATAAGTTCCTTCCCTCACCAAAGTCTATTTGGAGCAGGATGGCTGCTGACGTCTATGAGGGTCCAGGCTTCCTGGGTTCCTGCGTTCCTGGGGCTGGCTTTTCTCTGGCTTCAAGGTTCCTTCCTTCCTGGTGCTGGCTTCTTCCTGGGCTCAGTGTTCCTCTCTTCCTGGGCCTGTCTTCCCTTTCCTCTGTGGGCTTACTTCTCGGTGCTCCAGCTTAAGGCTTCAGCATCAAACTCCAACATCAGAAACCCTCGCGTCAAAAGCCCCAACTCTGTCCTTTGCCAAGCCTCTTATCTGTGAGTCTCCACCCACCAAGGGGTGGGGACTGGGTGGGGACTCAATGCCCAGATGGTAACTCAATCATGCCCAGGTACAGATCAGATTACAAATATAATCCAATATTTCTTTTCGGAATTCATCAATTATATCAAACTGCTACAGCTGCTATGCCTTTTTTTCAATAAGACATTCGCACATGTCATGGTGGTAAATATCCTCTGCTTGAAATGTTTGAGTTCAAGGGTCCTGGCTCTATTTCACTTCAAGGATCCTGGCTGCCTGGCTCTACTGAAAGGTGTATCTACCAGAGCTACTTAGGGAGAGGTCTGTTCCTCATTTAATTATCTTGAGGATCAAGGAATTAGAGTTAGCCTTGAGGACAAGGAGGTGTTTAGTTGAATAGATTTCATCATTGGGCACAACCTCTGCCCTCTCAGGTTTGAAAAATATTATTAAAAAGAAATCAGGACTGAGTTTCATTTCCTGCAATGGTAGGCTATCTTGTTCCAAACTACCCCTCACACCAAGAATGACTAGAAAAGCTGGACGAAATATAAATAAACATGTTTTTGACAGAATTGTACAGCTACAAAGTCAGCAACAATTTGTAGCAAGGATTTTAAGTGGCAAGATGCCAAAGAGACCAGAAGTACAGAGAGGGGAGCCTGCCATCTGGGTACCTTTTCCCCTCAGGACATTTGCCAATCACAGATGCTACTGCCGTCGAGAGTCTGAGAAGCTGAGCACGACTTGTGGTCGTTTCATGGGCCTGGGGGGACTAGAATTGTCATTCAAAGTCTGCTAGGGAGGAGGGGTCTTGTCAAATACCCCAGGCTTTCAGCCGAATCCCAGGGTGGTTACACCCTAAGAGAAAAAGCAAACAGGAAGCAGATCAGCTCTCACAAGGACTAAACCCCAGCTATAAATCAGCTCAATCTCCGATTTGGTTAATGTAATCTGTCCCTCACTAACTGCCTGCCAGAAGCAAAAGTAAATCCTCTCTGTATGAGAAAGAATCCAAGTTTCAAATTATCTCCATAATTTTTAAATGACAAATGTCTGGCACACAATAAAAAATAGGAAGGCATACAAAAAGACAAGAATTGACCTAAAATTAAGAGAAAAAAAAAAAGACAAAAAACAGACTCAGATATTGGAATTACTAGACATGGAATTAAAAATATATATATTTCAAAAACAAACAAAGATACAAAAAAACTTATGCTTCATATTTCATATCTTCAATACACCAGACGAGAAGATGGAGAATTTTGTTGGAGAACTGGAAACTATTACAAATAATCAAATGGAAATTCTAGAATTGAAAACTATAATAACTGAAATTAAGAACCCAATGGGGAAGCGGATTTGGCTCAACTGATAGAGCATCCACCTACCATATGGGAGGTCCAGGGTTCAAACCCAGGGCCTCCTGACCCATGTGGTGAGCTGGCTCACGCTCAGTGCTGATGCGCGCAAGGAGTGCTGTGCCACGCAGGGGTGTCCCCCACGTAGTGGAGCCCCACGTGCAAGGATTGCGCCCTGCAAGGAGAGCTGCCCCTCATGAAAAAACTGTAGCCTGCCCAGGAGTGGTGTCACACACGGAGAGCTGATGCAGCAAGATGATGCAACAAAAAGAGACAACAGGTTCCCAGTGCCGCTGACAAGAATGCAAGCAAATAATAAATCTTCAAAAAAAAAAAGAACTCAATGGATGACTTTCACGTCTGTACAGGAATAATTTAATTCAATGGTAACCACCCTTTGGCCATTAAAAAATATATAAAACTGGACAAAATATCTGAAACAACATTCACAGACACTGGAAAACAACACAGGACTGAGAAAGTGAGAGAAGGGAAATAAATAAGTGAGCACTCTGATAACCCAATTTACAGCCTGGAGTCAGCTCCCAAAGTGCAGTGCAGGACAGGCTAGGGAAACGCAACAGGGTCCAGAAATCTCACTGAGTTGAGGAGACAGAAATTAGAGTTTAGGAGTATCAAGAAGGTTAGAAATTTCAGGACAGAATGCTCAAGAGGAAGGTGCTGCAGAGAGAGTTCGAGAAATATGTGGAGAGATTTCATTGACTCGTCAGATTACTTATTTGTGCATATCTCAAAACCAAGTAAAGAAATCACAGAAAGCAGTAGGCAGAACAATTCCTAGAGCTTGGATAGGGTTGGGAAGAGTTTGTGTTCCTATAACTCAAAGTTGAGAGGCTTTGTAATGTACTGAGTAGTGTTCACAAGGGTCATGCCTTACAAGTAGGGCTAAATTATCCCCAGAATAATTCTCCAGAGTATCCTGCTCTGGACTCATTATCCAAACCTTAAAATCAAACCTCAAAAGGAATAAATTGATCTGCAAATATAATTTGCAGTGAGAGCAAAATATGAGAACAATAGGAACAAAATGGAACACTCTTTAAGATTTTCCAACACTGAACAATTTAAAATTTACAAATTATAGGCATGCAGACAAACAAGAAATATGGCCGAAAATCAATCAATCAATAAAATCAATCAATAAAAACAGAATCAGAAATGGAAGAAAGGATGGAATCAACTTAAAAGGACATTAAAGCAACTATTAAAAATCTCAAATATGCTCAAAGATATAAAGAAAAATGTAAACATAATGAAGAGAGAAGTGGAAAATATTTTAAAAAACCCAAATGCAACTCAATAGAGATGGAAAATAAGATACTGGAATGAAAAAATACAATGGATGGGATTAAAAGCAAATTAGACTCTAAAGAAGAAAAGATCAGTTAACTTGAAGACATAAAGAAGCACACAGAGGAAAACAGATTGAAAAGAGAAAAACAAATCTTTTGTGACCTGTGGGACAATAACAAGTAGTCTAACATTCTTATAATTGGAATTTGGAAGGAGCAGGGAGGAAAAACAATATTTGAAAAAATGACAGCTGAAAATTTCTAAATTTTAGGATAATTATAAACCTACAAGTCCATAAAATTCAACAAACCCCAAGTAGAAGAAACATATAGGGAAGCGGACTTGGCTCAATGGATAGAGCGTCCACCTACCACATGGGAGGTCTGCAGTTCAAACACAGGACCTCCTTGACCCGTGTGGAGCTGGCCCATGTGCAGTGCTGATGTGCATAAGGAGTGCTGTACCACACAGGGGTGTCCCTGGCATAGGGAAGCCCCAAGCACAAGGAGTGCACCCCATTAGGAGAGCTGCCCAGTGCGAAAGAAAGTGCAGCCTGCCCAGGAGTGGCACTGCACACACGGAGAGCTGATGCAGCCAGATAACGCAACAAAAAAGAGACATAAATTCCCGGATCGCTGACAAGAATAGAAGTAGACTCAGAAGAACACACAGTGAATGGACACAGAGAGCAGACAACTGGGGGTTTGGGGGGAGGAAAGGGAGAGAAATAAATAAATAAATCTTAAAAAAAAAAAAACATACAATGATATACCAAGGAACCTCATAATAAATTTGCTGAAAACCAATAATAAAGAGAAAATCTTGTACAGCAGCTAGAGGAGAAAAAGGCACATTATGTATACAAGAATAAAGGTAAGACTGACAATAGACTTCTATTCAGAAATCATGCAAGTGAAAGGATACTAAAATAACATGTTTAAATGCTGAAACAAACAATTTGTCAATTCAGAATTCTATACTCAGCTCAAAATGGAGCTGAAACAAAAACTGAGATAATTTATCACTAGCAGACCTGTATAAAAATAAATATTGAAGGAAGAGAAGAAATAAAATGGTATCAGGTAGAAATTGTGTTTCTACATAAAAGAAATGAAGAGCACTTAAAATAGTAATTATGTGTATAAACCTGAAACACATTTGCCCAGTTTTTGATCTTTTAAAAAGGTAATTGACTGTTTAAAGAAAAAAAAAAAAAACATGCATTGTGGGGTTTACAACAGATATAGAATTAAAATGTATTACAACAATAGCACAAAGGGAGGAGAGGGGGAAATGCAAATATATTATTATAAAGTTCATATACTATATGTGAAGTGATATAACATTACTTTAATGTAGACCATCAAATCAGTGAACATTATGGTTCAGTGAAACAATAGAACAACCAATAAAAAACAAAAGAGGTTTAACTAATAAGCCAAACATGGAGATAAAATGGGATCATAAAAAGTACTCATCCCAAAAGAAGACACGGAAAGAAGAAAAAAGCAACAGAGAACAATTAAAAATCAATATTTTAGATGTAAATCTAGCAATATTGTTAATTACATCAAATGTAAATGGCTTAAGCATTCATATTAAAAGACAGAGATGGATGAAAAAGCAAGACCTAATAATATGTTGATTATAAGAAACTCAATTATATATTAAAACACAGATAAGCTGAAAGATTTTTTAAAATGGAAAAAGATATTGTGATGGTTACGCTAATGTGTCAAATCGGCCAGGTAATGGTGCCCAGTTGTTTGATCAAGCAAGCACTGTACTTCTGTAATACAAGGGCATTTCATGGACTTTAATCATCAAATCATCAATGAATTGATTGCATAGATGGTTGATTACATCTACAATCACTGAGGAGACTGCTGTGCGCGATGAGAGACATCTCATCCAATTAGTTGAAGGCCTTAAAAGAAGTGATTTCAACACTCAGAGGGAGAATTCCCATCTCCATTTCAGATAGACAGCATCTCCTGGGAACTCATCGAGGACCTTCACTGCAGTCCCTGGCTTGCCCTACAGAATTTGAACTTGTCATGTGAGACAATTTCACAAAATCTCATACTATTTATAGATATCTCTTTTTGGTTCTATTTCCCTAGAGAACCCCAACTAATACAGTTATACAATACAAACGCTAATCAAAATAAAGCTAGAGTGGCTATATTGATATTAGAAAAAGTTGATTTCAGAAGAAGGAATATAAACAGGGATGATAAAGGCCAATACATAATAAGAAGGGGGTTGATTCATGAAAAAGACAGAACAATGCTAAATGGGTATGTACCTCAAAACAGACCTTCAAAATACGTGAAGCATAACTGATAGAACAAAAAGGCGAAACAGAAAAATCCTCATCTATAGTTGGAGAATTATATATTTTTCTCTGAGTAACTTATAGAACAAGTTGACAAAAACAAAATCGGAAAAGGATATAGAATACTTAAATAACACTATCAACCAACTGACTGTGTGAGTTTTTTATAGAAAACTCACACAATAGGATTATGCACAGTGTGTTCCAAAGCATATGGAATATTCATCAAAATAAACTTAATGTTGAGCAGAAAAACAAGTGTCAGTAAACTTAAATGAAATGAAATCATATAGAGCATGTTGTCTGACCACAAGTAAATTAAACTACAAATAAATAAGACTAAGATAACTGGAAAATGCCACAGATTAGAAATTAACCAATGCTTTTGGGTAACACATCAGTCACAGAAGAAATCACTGGGAGATCAGAAATATTTTAAACTAAAATAAAAGACAATAAAACATGACAAAATTTGTGGGGTGCACCTAAAACAGTGATTAGGAAGAAATTTTGGACTTTAAAGAAGAAGAAAGATCTAAAATTAATGATGTAAACTTTCGCATTAAGAAATCAGAAACAAAAAGGAGAAAAGGAAGTTAAACCCAAAGTAAGTAGATGAAAAAAATTAAAAAGATCAGAGTGAAAATCAATAAAATGTAAAATCTATAAAATAAAATTAATGAAAGTCAAGATATTTGAAAATATATATATATAAAAAAGGTAAACCTCTAGCCATACTGATGAAAAGAGATTTATCAATAGCAAGAATGAGAGGGGGGGTTTTAAAAATCCTAAATACATCAAGAAGATAATAAAGGCACCTTGTGAACTTCTTCAGGCCAATTAAATCTTTACCTTAGATAAAATGGACAAAAGGCTTGAAAGACACAAACTAACAAAACTCACTCAAGAAGAAACAGAGAACCTGAGTAACCTTGCCCCAAAACAGCCATAGACAATACATGAATGAATGGGTGGGGCTGTGTACTAAAATAATTTTATTTACAAAAACAGGTGGGGGCGGGGATTGTGGGAAGATGCCAGAACAGGAAGCTTCAGAAATCACTACCTCCACCAAAACAACTATTGAACTGGCAGGAACTTTCCGAATCAACTATTTTGAAACTCTGGGGTCTAGTGGAACACTGTGCAACTTCCAGGGAGGAGCAAGAGGAACAGGCCGTTCAATTGTGATAAAGACAGGTGAGTTTCACCCTCCCTGCAGCAGCTGCCACTCACCCTCCTCCAGCCTCGTGGCAGTCAGCAGTGAGGACTGGGACACAGGCTCCTGGCACAGCTTGCTGGTGGCAGGGTGGGAATAAAGATCTAGTCCTCCAAACTCCAGGGATGTGTGGTCTGACCCCAGATCTCTACCTTTGATCATTTACTTCAGATCACTGGGGCCAGCTCTGAGGGTAGCCATTGTTCCAACTCCCCTTGGGCAAAGGCGGCAGAGGAATGTTAGACAGTAAACTTTCTCAAAAATATGAAAACAGTTAAAGGATTGCATTTACTGGGGGAGGTGCTGAATCAAGAAAATGCAGCTTTAAAAATCAAGAAGAAGCTCCTGATGCCCTTGATGGCCACTCCTTCAACCCCTCCACAACACAGGGTGGAGCCTGCTTGGGCTCCCATCCTGGGTCCCTGTCCCTGTCCCAAAGGAACAGAGTGACTGCTGTGTGCATACTGGGGTGCATATATGTCAGTGCCAACCTATCAGGTAGAAGTCTGAGAGACTGAGCCAGGGAATATGTCTTGGGCTCACCCTCTTAGAGTTTGTCCTGAGAGCAGAGAAGCTGCTTGCAAAGAGCTAGGACAGTATAAGAAACAATTAAATTGAAGAGTCCTGGGGTGAAGGACTACCTGCATTAAATCACTCAAATGAGTACCCAAGAGGCAGAGGAGGTCTATGTCAAAGGGTATAGAAGGGGCTGTTTTGTCTGCTCAAGCAAATACCATACAATGGTGTATTAATCAGCAAAAGGGGTGCTGATGCAAAATACCAGAAATCTGTTGGCTTTTATAGAGGGTATTTATTTGTGCTAGAAGCTTAAAGGCCATAAAGCATAAGTTACTTCCCTCTCCAAAGTCTGTTGCCACGTGTTAGAGCAAGATGGCTGCTGACATCTGCCAGTGTTCAGGCTTCCTGGGTTCCTTTCTTCCCAGGGCTTATTTCTCTCTGGGCTCAGCTGCTCTGTTTCTCTGTGTGCTTACTTCCTGGGCTCCAGCTCAAAACTCCAACCTCCCTTCTCTGTGGTACAGTTTCCATGTAAGTCCCCGCCACCAAGCAGGTGGAGATGCAACATCATACTGACGTTGATCAAAACCTTAAGCATTACTTAAGCAAGTAAAAGTGAAACCTCTGAATCCAGTATAATCTAATATGCCCAGAGGAACAGACCAGTTTACAAACATAAGCCTATATCTATTTTTGGAATTCAAAAACAATACCAAACCACTGCATAACCCAACATGTAGTCCTGGAGAATGATCCATGTGCAAATGAGAAAAATGTATATCTTGCTGTTTAGGAGTACAAGGTTCTGTATATGACTCTTAGATCTATTCCATATATCATATTATTCAAGTTCTCTGTTTCCTTACTGGTTCTCTGTCTAGATGTTCTATCTACTGATGAAAGTATAGCATTGAAGCCTCTATTATTATAGAAGCAGGTGTCTATTTCTTCCTTCAGTTTAGCTAGTGTTTATCACATGTATTTTGGGGCACCCAGGTTAGATGCAAAAATATGTATGATTGCTATGTCTTGTTGGTGAATTGCCCCTTTTATTAATACATAAGTTCTTTTTTGGTTATTGTTTGCATGGAATATATTCTTTCCAACCTTTCACTTTCACCCTATTTGTATCTTTGGTCTAAGCTAAGTCTTTAGTAAACAGCATATAATTGGATCACACTATTTTTTATCCATTCTGCCAATGTATCTTTTGATTGGGGAGTTTAATCCATTAACATTTGATGTTATTACTGTATAGGTAGTACTTACTTCAGCTATTTTATCCTTTTTTATATGTCATTTCATTTTTTTGTCTCTCTTTTTATACTTTTAGTTTCCTTAACTGGTAGTCTTCATTCCTATACTCTGTTCCAAACCTCTCTCTCCTGTTTTTTTTCCCTTCCAGCCAGCAGAGCTCCCTTTAGTATTTGTCATGCAGGTCTCTTGTTGGCAAACTCTCTCAGTTTCTGTTTATGTGTGAATACTTCAAACTCTTCGTCATATTTTTTGTTTTTGTTTTTAAAATTTTCTCCTCATTTTAAAAGGACAGTTTTGTCAAATAAAGTATTTCTTGCCAGCAGTTTTTTCTGTTTCAGTACCTTTAATATATCATTCTGCTGCCTTATTGCCTCCATGGTTTCTGATGAGAAATCAGCACTTAGTTTTATTTCAGTTCCCTTGTATACGACAAATCAGTTTTCTCTTGCTGCTTTCAGGATTCTATCTTTATCTTTGGCATTTGACATTCTGATTAGTATGGTCTATTAGGATTTATTCTGCTTGGAGTACTTTGCACTTCTTGACATATATATTTATGTCATTGATTAGAGTTGGAAAATATTTGGCCATTTTATCCTCAAATATTTTTTTCTGTCTGCTTTCCTTTCCCTTCTCCTTCAGGACACCAATGACATGTATGTTTGTATGCTTCATGCTGTCACTCAAATCCATAAGATCCTGCTCAAGTTTTTCTCTTCTGCTCTCTATCTGTTCTACTGATTGTAAGATTTCAATTGTTTTGTCTTCTGGTTCACTTATTCTTCTGCCTGTTCAAATCTGGTGTTGCATGCCACTAGTGTATGTATAATCTCTTTTATTGTGCCTTTCATTCCCATTATTTTTCTTTTGTTTCTTTTTATACTTTCAAATTCTTCTTTATGCTCACAGTGTCTCTTTTTTTTTTGCTTGCGTCACTGATACATACTTTTTTTTTTCTTTAGTTTTAGAGAAGCATTAGATTACATATTTCTAGAAGGAAAGCTAAAAATTGTAACATGGGATGTATAAGATAGCAAAACCACATGTAAAGCATGAAAGTAGGCGATATTGCATATATAACACTGTTTTTACAAAATATAAATACAAATATACTAGAGAGAAGGAAAAAGAATAGCAGCTATGTATGGCAGGTGAGGCATAGATTGAGAGGGGATGAGTTTTGTTTATTATTATTATTGGAATAATGAAAGTGTTCTGGGGATGACTGGGATGATGAATGCACAAATATGTGATTACCCTGAATACCATTGATTGTAACCTTTGGGTGGATTTATGCTTTATTAACATGTAACAATAAAATTGATTTATTAAAAAAAAATATAGGGGATCCCATATACTCACCACCCCCTCCCCCCACACACAATTTCTCCCATTAACAACATCTTTCATTAGTGTGGTACATTTGTTACAATTGATGAACACATTGAAGCATTGCTACTAACCATTGTCTATACTTTACATTATGATTTACACTTTGCACCACACAATTTTACAGGTATTGACAAAATGTAGAATGGTTTGCATCTGTCATTGCAATATCATGCATAACAATTCCAATGCCCAAAATGCCCCAAGTTACACCTATTCCTTTCTCTCCCTCCCCTCAGAACCTCTGGTGACCACTGTCTTTTTATCAATGTTACAAATTTTTCTATTACTAGTATAATAATAAGCCTACTTTAGTCCATAGTTGCATTTCCACCTTAGGTTTGTCCATTCCTCAATCTTGAGGATTTGGGGATGGTGATGCCCACTCTGCTTCTGACTAAGAGGGGGCTTAGATCCCTTGGGGCAGATGAATGGAACTCTCTTGTTTGCAGTTGTAGATACTCTCTGTTTTTTGGGATGGGCATTGTCCATCATCATCGTTTTGCTAGTTGCCCTGGGTAAGTCCAATGAACTGGAGAGTTGGTGTTGACTGTAACTCTGTTGAGATTCAGGGCTCAACCAACATATAAACAATCAGAAGATTTAAGTCTCTTGGACATATATTTAATGAGTATAGTGCTAATTAGAAGTTCAAATAAAAGGGACAGAAGAACTATGTAGGAAAATTATAAATGAGTCTAACTCTGATACATTGGGGAGATGTTATATATTCTAAGGTAAGACCCACCAATGGGTTGCCAATTTTCTGAGGTTGTCTGCTATGCCTATAGTGTCTAGATGTCTCTAGAACTCTCAAGAGCAATCCTGCTTGAACCACTCTTTACTGTGGCAGTCAGTGAGATCCTTCTGAGAAATGCGTTAGTGTAACCTCTGGAATGACATTCTGATTCACTTTGAAATCTCTTAGCCATACCTCCCTTTAATCCAAACTCAACATATAAATGCATTACCTTCCCCTCAGCATGGGACACAACTCCCAGGGATGAGCCTCTGTGGCACCAACAGATTATTACCAAGTGTCAACTAGAAATGCATATGGAAAAAGACCTTGATCAAAAGGGGGAAATGGTAAATGCAAATGAGTTTTTATGGCTAAGAGATTTCAAAGTGAGTTGGGAGGTCATTCCAGAGGTTATGCTTATGCAAGTCTCAGCAGGATCTCTTTGAGTGTCACAGTAAACAGTGCCTCAAATAGTGGGGCTTCAGGGCTCTAGAGACATCCAGAAACTATAAGCAGGGCAGACAGCTCAGAAACTCAGAACCCTGTCCCTGGGCCTTACTTTGGAATTTATGCTCCCCAGTGTAGCAGAGTTAGACTCATTTATAGGTTCTCTGCCCCTTTTATTTGAACCTATAATTATCACTATGCTTGACAAGTATATGTCAAATAGACTTAAATCTTTGATCTGTCCATGAGCCAGTTGAGCTGCAAACTTACTCTGCAGTTCACTGGATCCACCCAGGACAACTAATAGGTGATGATAGACAATGCCCATCCCAAGGAACAGAGAGTGTCTGCAACTACAAGCAAGATAGTTCCATCCATCTGCCCCATGGGATGTAAGTCCCCTCTCAAGTAGAAGCAGAGTGGGCATCACCATCCCAAAATCCTCAAGATTGGGGAATGAACAGTGGAGTAAAGTAGACTTATTATTATTTTAGCAATGGAAGAACTCTTATCATTGATATAAAGGCAGTGGCCACCAGAGGTTCTGAGTGTTGGGAGAGGGAAGAATAAGTGTAATATGGGGGTATTTTTGGAACACTGGAGTTGTCCTGCACAACATTGCAGTGATGGACACAGACCATTGTATATTTTGTCAAAACCTACAAAACTGTGTGCAAAGTTAATCTATGGTCAGTAGCAATGCTTCAATATGTGCTCATTAATTGTAACAAATGCAGCACACTAATGAGGGATGTTGTTGATGTGGGAAAGTATGGAACAGGGAGGGAGTGGGGCATATGAGAATCCTTGTCTTTTTTATGTAACATTTATATAATCTAAAGCGTCTTTAAAAATTAAAAAAATTAATTAAAAAAGAAATCTCTTAGCCATAAAAGCTCAAGTGTATTTAATATTTATCCCTTTTGGTCTGGGTCTTTTTCCAAATATATTAGTGGCTGGCACTTTGTAATAACCCCTTGGTGCCAAGGAGGCTTATCTCTGGGAGTCATGTCCCATGCAGCGGGGGGTGGGGGAAATGGTAGTGAGTTTATATGCTGAGTTTGGCTTAGAGACAGGCCACATTTGAGCAACAAGGATGCTTTCACAGGTAACTCTTAGGCAATATATATTACTAGACTGTTTCAATTTCATAAGAACAGCGTTCATAAGTGCAATCATCAATATCAAGATCAAGGGCCTTGTGTATTGGTCTGTCCTTTTTTTCTTTTCTTTTAAAAAGATTTATTTATTTATTTATTTCCCCACCCCTACCCCAGTTATCTGTTCTCTGTGTCTATTTGCTGCATCTTGTTTCTTTGTCAGCTTCTGTTGTCAGTGGCATGGGAATCTGTGTTTCTTTTTGTTGTGTCATCTTGTGTCAGCTCTCCATGTGTGTGTGGCACCATTCCTGGGCAGGCTGCACTTTCTGTCGCGCTGGGCGACTCTCCTTACGGGGCGTACTCCTTGCACGTGGGGCTCCGCTACGTGGGGGACACCCCCGCGTGGCACGGCACTCCTTGCATGCATCAGCACTGCACATGGGCCAGCTCCATACGGGTCAAGGAGGCCTGGGGTTTGAACCGCGGACCTCCCATGTGGTAGGCGGACGCCCTAACCACTGGGCCAAGTCTGCTTCCCTGGTCTGTCCTCTTTAGCTAGGCACTGCCCATGTACTCTAGAGATTCTTGCCACTCTATTAGAGGATGTAGCAGGACTCACCAGGATGGGAATTCAATATTCTGTTGGTTATTGTATGGGTCCCCACTCACCAAGACAACACCCCATGATTACATGAAAACATTCATATTCCAAAGAGACATGCCCCAGGGGCACCCCTCCCAAACCCATGCCCCACCATCAACACCCCACACCAATAATCCTCCCTTGCCACAGTTGCAACCCTTCTGCAATCTAAAACTTCACCAAAAACAAATCCAAAAAATATTAAATAATAAATAAATTTTTGCATTGTGCCTTTCATCACTGTAACATGTTATCTTTTATGTATAATGACAATTTCTTCGGTATGTTCTCCCAGTGTCTTTTTTTTTTCACTTCATTTTCCAAGAAGCTTTAGGTTACATAGAAAATATAGGGGATTCCCATATTTCCCAGTCCTACCCTACCCCCACATTCTCCCCTACCAATAACATCCTACATGAGTATGGTACATTTGTTACAATTGATGAACAAATATGAAGCATTGCTACTAATCATGGTCAATGGCTTACATTATGGTTTACATTTTGTACCATATACATTTATTGGTTCTGACAAAATGTATAATGGCCTCTATCCATCAATGGAAGATCATGCAGAACAATTCCCATGTTCTCAAATGCCCTATGTTCCATCCCTCTCCTCAAGACCTACAACAACCAGTAAGTTTCTATTTTTGAAGAATAAAGTTCATAGTTACATGCATTGCTATTGAGGGCTTGACATACTGGTCTGTTTTCTTTTAGCAGGCACTGCCTATGTAATTGAGAGATTCTTGCCCCTCTGTTTGAGAACAAAGCAGGACACCCCAGGATGGGAGTTTAATATTTTCTTGTTTTATTGTGTGGGTCTCCACCCACTGAGATGACACCCTATGACCAGATGAATGCATTCATATTCCATAGAAGCATGCCCCAGATGCACCTTTCCCACATATCCCCCTACCACTGACACCCTGCACCAGTGACTCTCCCCTTCCATATCTGCCAAAAGAACATTCCCACAATTGTATTCTGAACCACAGACCTACACACCCTCAGAGTTCACTATTTCCTTCCTCCAACCCTGCCCCCAGTTCCATGGATACCCCAATCAAACCCACCACCTTGCTTACCCTCACATGCCAACACCGTCAACCCCATTCACATCCCTATACCACCATCATCCCCATCCAGTGCCAAACCATCACCTTCCACCTTATCATAGGTTCTGTCCAAACTGAACATCAGTTCACTACTCTCTACTCCCTTTCTGTCTCTTGATAACCCATCTTCCAGACTCTACCTCTGTAAGTCTGCTCAGTAGGTTTAGATCATATCAGTGAGGTCATGCAATATTTGTCCTTTAGTGACTGGCTTACTACTCTCAACATAAAGTCTTTAAGATTCATCCTTGTGGTCATGTGTGTCGATACTTCATTACTTCTTACAGCTGAGTAATATTCTATTGTGCAGTTGTGTGTACAAATGTGTGTGTATGTGTGTGTGTGTATATACCACAATTTGCTTATCCATTCATCTATTGATGGATACTTGGGTTGTTTCCAACTTTTGGCAATAGCGAATAATACTGCTCTGAACATTGGTGTACATGTGTCTGTTCATGTCTCTGCTTTCAAATTCTCTGGGTACATACCAAGCAGTGGGATTGCTGGATCATATGGCAATTCTATAGTTAGCTTCCTGAGGAACTGCCAAACCATCCTCCACAATGGCTGCACCATTCTACATTCCCACCAGCAGTGGATGAGGGTTCCCATTCCTCCACATCCTCTCCAACATTTATAACCCTCTGTTTTTTTAAAAAGCCACCAGTCTAATAGGTGGAAGATGATAGCTCGTTGTCATTTTGATTTGCATTTCCCTAATAGCTAGTGATGTTGACAATCTTTTCATGTGCTTTTCAGGCATTTGTAATTCCTTTGGAAAAGTGTCTACTCAAATCTCTTGCCCATTTTTTAAATGGGTTGTATCTCTTTAATTTTTTTCATTTTAATTTTTTAGAAGGTACTAGGGATTGAACCCTGGACCTCAGACATGTACAGCAAGCACTCAACCACTGAGTTACATCCACTCCCCTGTATTTTATTCTTGAGATGTAGGATTTCTTTATATATGCTGGATATTAGACCCTTATTGGATAAGTGGTTCCCAAATATTTTTCCCATGGAGTAGGCTGCCTTTTCACTTTCTTGACAAACTCCTTTGATAACTGTGATAAACTGTGATAAAAGAGTGACTATAACAGTCCTAAAAGAACTCTGAAATGTACCCTAGGGCTCAAGGTGAGTACCCAAAGGACAAAATAGGAAGGAGGGACCTTTTCCCCAGCCTGGGATTCAAAGCACCATTGGATGTCTGTCTCTCTTCTTACCCCCACCCTACCCTCACCTAACCCTGCCTCCAATGGACCATGCAGGAGAAGCAACCAAAAAAAAAAAGGAAAAGGCAGCACACTGGTACCAAGAAGATAAGTCCTCTTCCCCCTGCAATGTCCTTCCAGCATACTCTGACAGTTTAAGTAATATCACATTCACTGTTAAAGAGAAATGATTGTAGAGTTCAGTCCATTATTGTGCAGCAGGTATTGAAGGGTGAATTTGGAGCTGAGAGGTAATAAATTGCAACTATCACAGCATACCCCTTTGGCTACTCAGCTTACATTTGTATCCTCTATAAATATTTGAACTCCTATTCCCAAACAGCTCTACACGGCCACTTAACAAGATACAACTATCCTTCTTACAAGTGAAGTTCTCACTCTTCCCCAAAATGAGAAGAGTCAATCCCAGCAATCATTGCATCCATTGCCAGCTATATTAATTACAGCTCAATTGTATTCAGGTTCCACTGAATATCCTGTTATCTAAAGACTAAAATGTAAATTAACTTTCAATAACATGGATATAAAATAAAAATGGCAAGATTAGTATTCATAAATAAACACATGCATATAATAGTCAGAGAGAAAATATGCAAAGCTACCACAGTCTTCCTTTCTATAATTGGTCATGAGGTAGTTGACACCTATGGCTTCCTTTATTAACTGCTCATTCCATAGTTTCTTGTCTTCAGCCAGTGCTCTGGGTTCTTTACCTTGTGGAGTGACCCAAACCTTTATTCCCAAAGGGCCTGAGTCCTTAATTGTTCTGCCTTATTTTCATTTGCTATAGTTTTCCATTAATTCTACAAGTGGATATGAAGTGCTAAGAGGTACCCCAGAAATTTCATGGTTTGCAGACAGTTCTCCTTGCCTCTATTTCCCCTTGGTAACTGGGATCACTCACTGTAGCCAGTAGGTTAACTCCTTTATGCCTGCTGATCCATTGCACAAGAAGCCCCAGATGGCCCAGTGGCAGTCGCATCATCCAATTCCTTGGGTTCATTGTGTCCCCCAGGGAAAGCATTCTCCACTTGCAAACTAAGCCTTCCACACCAGCTGAGTTTAAAACTGCTGGTGCAGGAAGCAAACATTCTGTGAGTGGTTTATTAGGTGTAATAGTGAGAGGAGTCACTCCCATTTCGACTTCTCTGATTCCTAGACCCCTTTATTCTGACTGTGGGGAGACTGACCATATAACTGTCTCTGATTTAAAACATATACTGTATTCTGCAAAGCAAAGTACTCTTTCCTTTCAGGGTGTTGGCTCCAGAGTGGCACCGTGAGTCTTTAATAAGTCCTTTTACCTTTCCATTTGAATAGATGCTTTTGGGAGCTGGGTATGTGGTAAGACCAATCCATTTTATGGGAGCATCACCAAAAGACATTTTCTCTCCAAACTCAGTTGTGGGCAGCCAAGCACACAGAAGGGCAAAATGCTCGTCTGCTCATCTCTTCAGCCTCCAGCTGCTGCCTGGGCCTACCCTCTCGAGGGCCTCTCCTGTGCCTCTGTGTCCCACAGATTCCAGCCTCTGGCCTCTGGGACCTTCCTTCTGTCTCTGAGGCTTTTTTTTCTGTGTGTCTCTGCTTTCAGTCCTCTGTTTATAAAGGACTCCAGCAAAAGGACCAAGACCCACCCTGGGTCATGTCTCACTGAAGTAATGCAATTCAATCAAGGGGTCCCACAGCCACAGGACTGCATTAACTTAAGAACATAATTTTCCGGGTCCACAAAAGACTCAAACTAGTACAACCTTACGTCAGGGTCAACCTTGAATGGGGTTAAAGTGCTATTGCTGTTTAGCTGTGGATGGCAAATCAGGCTTGAATTTTTCTCCTTCAGTCAAGTGGTCATAATGAGCATGATAGAAGCTCAAAGGCATGCACTGAGGAAGAGAAGGCAATGCAACAGCAGTGGTCTAAGCTCATGTGACTTACTTGTAATTTCCAGACCAGCCTTAGCATGGTCTCTTCCAATTCCTTTCCATTTTTTTAATGAGAAATTTCACTTTTATTGGTTAAAAGAATAATTGCCTGTGTACCTATACATGAAAACAACATTAAATACATATTTGGAGACTAATATTAAATACATATTTTCTCTATGACTTAAAGGCTTTATATAAAAGTATTAAAAGTTCAAAGCAGTATTATACTTGTTAATAATTACCAATGTTTTCATTTTGCTGTACTTTTCATCAGAATTTCTGGGACACCTCCAACATTAAAATGTATTAAGACTCTCCATTCTAGAGTCATGGCCCAGTTTGTTGGAAACCTCACAGAGAAGGTTCTGGTGCTGGTCAACGCTGCTGTAACTTACTCAAAGCCTTGATTGGCCGCATTTTGGCATTATGCTAAGTTTGAGCTGGTTCCTCCAACCCCTGCTGAGATCCCTACAGCTATTCAGAGCCTGAAGAAAATGTCAGAAGTGCTCAGACTGATAGCTTCAAACAGCTCACAGTTAAGGAAGCTCTTCTGAATGGTTTGGTGGCCACTGAGGTGTGGATGTGGTTTTATATCGGCCAGATCATAGAAAAGTGTGGCATCATTGGCTATGATGTCTGAAGACCAGTCTTTAACATCTGATTATTTTTGGTTTATTATTTGACTCTTTTTGGATCATGTATGATCAGACTGCTATCTGGGTAAATAAAATAATGTGTGAAACAAAAAAAAAATGTATTAAGATTCTAGAACAATAAATGATGACAATAAAACTCGAAGTAAAAGCAATTTGGAGGTGACAGAGCTGCTGCCTATACAACCAAACCACAGTGTACATTCAAGTTAAAAAGGTTTTCTAGTTCAAATTTTTGAATTTCCTATCAAAAAACACACTGATCATATTTTAGATATATATCTTAAATACCTTAAGCAAATATTTTTTTCTTTTACCAAAAAAAAGAAAATTAGTGAAGTTGATAGTGGGAATGTGATGAAAAGATGCTTTGAACATGAGCTATTTGAAAGGTATTCTATTTGCCGAATTTTCTCCTAGTAAAGCAATCAGGATAAAAACAAATGGACTGCAGCCTATCTAGTTTTCAACTTTGTGGAGCTTGTTATATAGGAATATATTCTTCATGTAACTTTCACAATCCCTTCCTGGCCTAGAAAATTAATTTTGCTTATTATAGAGCAGTTGGAAAATATGGAAATGTATGGAGAAGAAAATAAAAACCCTGTAATCCTACTACATAGAGACAATATTTTGGTGTATTTATTGTTTTTTTAAGCATTCAAAACTATAAACATATATATATAAAATAGAATTATGTTGTTTATATAATTTGATATCCTGCTTCTTCACTGAATAAAATGGTCTTGAGTTGCTTTCCCTTGCCCTTAATAGTCTTACAAAAATTTATGATTTTAATGGCAAAAAAATTGTTGAATGGATATATCATAATGTGATATTACAAACACTTGAAAAAAACACATTATTTTTAATTTTATAGCTTTATATAGTTTTACAGCCGCTCAACATGCAATTCGATTGCCACATTATCTCTGCATGTTTTTTTAACTCCTTGAAGACTAGAAGGGTCAGCAAGTGAGACAAAGATGCCATATCCCAAATATTTATGGTCATGTTTCCCAGGGTCCAACCGAAAGCAAAAGATTCTGTCTGGAGTAACTGAAGTTCTACTTGTAAAATTCACATGCTGAACTCTTACACTCTGTAGAACTGAGTTGATGGGCTTGTGATCCAATCTATTCCTATCACGCATATAAAATGAATGTTATTACCTGGACCTAAAATGAGGGATCTGCCTTGTTGAGCTGGATCTACATGAAAATCAAAAGAAGGGCCAGTCACCACCCACCACAGGCTCTGAATGCTTCTTGAGAGTGTATCTAACTTAACATGTGAGTTCTGTCCTGAGGAAACAATTTCTTCACCTCTTTTCATTCCCAATCTTTTATAAATTTCTCTCTCAGGATCAAAATAGATTTCATGAAAATATCCAGTGTATTAGTCAGCCAAAAGGGGGCTAATGCAAGATACCAGAATCTGTTGGTTTTTTATAAAGGGCATTTGTTTGGGGCAGAAGCTTACAGTTACCAGGTCATAAAGCATAAATTACTTCCCTCACCAAAGTCTGTTGCCATGTGTTGGGACAAGATGGCTGCCAGCATCTGCCAGGGTTCAGGCTTCCTGGGTTCCTCTTCCTGGGGCTCGTTTCTCTCCAGGCTCAGCTCCTCTGTTTTCTTCACAAAGCCAGCTACAGACTATAAGGTGACTGGCTCTGTCTCTCACTCTTGGGCTTGATTATCTCCAGGCTCAGCTGCTCTGCTCCTCTGTGTGCTTACTTCCAGTTCGAAACTCTAGTATCAAAACTCCAACATCAAAACTTCAATCCAAAAACTCCAATCTCTGCTCTGCCATGTAGTCTTATCTGTGAGTCCCTGTCCACCAACTCAACGCCCTACTAACATGGCCCAATCAAAGCCCTAATCATAATTTAATCACACCCAGGTACGGCCCAGTTTACAAACATAATCCAATAACTATTCAGAATTTCATAAACCATATCAAACTAACTGCTACACCCAATTTGCAGAAAGGCACAGTATGATGGTAGGACAACTGTCCAATCACCAGAAGGGTGACATCTTCTTCTTTCAAAAAACTCTTGGGGATTTCGGCCAGGTCTTCCACATATTCCTTACAGATGTAACAGGAAATTCTGCACGAAGACCATGCCCACCTGGTGCTCTCAGAACAGCAAGCCCAGCAGCACCCACTGCCCGGAGGTGTTCAGTACAGGCAGCTCGGCCACTGAGGCATCCAGAGGCTGCCCACGCTTGAAGCCGGTCAGGCTGGGGCTGCATGGCCGCTGACCTGCAGTGTGACCAGGGCTGGGGCGGGCACTGAGCCCTGCGACGTAGGGCTGCCTTTTCATTCCATTTCCATCTCATGATAGATTGCTGCTCTGTACACTCAATCTTACAACTATGTGCATCAAAAAATACCAAGTTCATGATAGGAAGCTCAGGCACCTGGTTTCCTGATGTTTCATGGTCAGGCATTCAGTCTCTATAAAGGCCCAGTAGCAAACCGGACGCTGTTTCTCAAAGGATGAACAGTCACTACCTGACCAAGTTTACAACAGTAGATAGTATTCTTCAAGAGCCAACTGGTGGGAAGCGGACTTGGCCCAATGGATAGGGCATCCGCTTACCACATGGGAAGTCTGCGGTTCAAACCCCGGGCCTCCTTGACCCATGTGGAGCTGGCCCACGTGCAGTGCTGATGCACGCAAGGAGTGCCCTGCCACGCAGGGGTGTCCCCCGCGTAGGGGAGCCCCACCGGCAAGGAGTGCGTCCCTTAAGGAGAGCCACCCAGCATGAAAGAAAGTGTAGCCTGCCCAAGAACGGGGCCGCACACACCGAGAGCTGACACAACAAGATGATGCAACAAAAAGAAACAGAGATTCCCGGTGCCACTGATAAGGCTAGAAGTGGTCACGGAAGAAAACACAGCAAATGAACACAGAGAGTAGACAACGGCGTGGGGGTGGGGGGCAGGAAGGGGAGAGAAATAAATTAAAAAATAAATCTTGGGAAGCGGACTTGGCCCAGTGGTTAGGACGTCCACCTACCACACGGGAGGTCCGCAGTTCAAACCCCGGGCCTCCTTGACCCGTGTGGAGCTGGCCTATGCGCAGTGCTGATGCGCGCAAGGAGTGCCCTGCCACGCAGGGGTGTCCCCCGCGTAGGGGAGCCCCACGCGCAAGGAGTGCGCCCCGTAAGGAGAGCTGCCCAGCGCGAAAGGAAGTGCAGCCTGCCCAGGAATGGCGCCGCCCACACTTCCCCTGCCGCTGACGACAACAGAAGCGGACAAAGAAACAAGACGCAGCAAATAGACACAGAGAACAGACAACCGGGGGAGGGGGAGAATTAAATAAATAAATAAATAAATCTTTTAAAAAATAATAAATAAATAAAATAAATCTTTAAAAAAAAAAAGAGCCAACTGGCTTCTTCCCAGGCTAAACTAATGAATTAAACGGGGATGTGTAAGTATCACCCTCCTGCTTCTTTCAAGGCTATGATGGTGGCATTACTTTTTGCAGTTCCCCCAGGGATGCAGCATGGCTTCTGATTTACTATCCTGGTAAGGAGGGGGAGTTCCAGGGGCTACTGCTTAGCCTTTTCTTATCATAATGGCGCTCACTTCATGGATCAGAAAGGCAATTAGAATCTGCCAGTTGCCAAATATGTCTATTCCAATTATATATTCAGGAGATAGGAAAAAAACACAGGGTCGGTGGACCAACTAGGCCACCCACCCAAGTGAGTAAGTGAGACTTAAGACTCCATCTATCACCTGGTAACTGCAAGTCTCTACTTTGACTCATGGGCTCCAGAGGCATGATGAGTGCCTGGGAATTAGTGCTGATTCAGAGCCAGTTTCTAGTCATCCCTAAAAGGTCTGGGTATTTTCTTTTCTCCTATGCATACTTTAGTAAATAGCTACAGGTCCCTTCGGGGGAAGACTTGGAGGAATGTTTATAGTGTGTACCTGCAGAAATAGAGTAGGGTATTTTTTTCAAGGGAACCGAGCCACCCCTGCAATCAAGGGATTCTGGGTCTTAGAAATTGGGTAAGAGGCCATGACTCTCCACCATGGCAACTCAAGTCAGGTTTTTGCCTATAAAATCTAGACTTTTACCTTTTAAATAGGTCGAGCAATATCCTAGCAGGCTGCTCATCTATTTTATTCCTAGAGACACCAGCAATGTGTTCTATAGGCATTCAGATGACAGTACATCTCTGCTGCCTTTTATGGTTGATGTGCCCACCTTGTTTTTGATGGTGAAGTCTGCCACTTATTCTCCTCATATTGAAATCAGGGAGTCTATCTCAATGGCAGAATTCCCTGTAGTCATACTTGGCTTACAAAAGAGATTAGCTTTTCGGATGCAGGTGCTCCTTGCACCCATCTATTTCTCAATGGCTTAGAAAAGGGAGCGTTTTCTGGGTCCTCTTGTGGAATAGTTGAAGACCAGGTGTGCTGTTCATACATGATAAATCCAATCTAACATTTCTATCTCCCTAAGCCTTTGAGTTCTCTCCCTCTAGTCATGCCAGGGAAGCATGGCATCTCGACCTCATTAAATTTAGGTCAATATATTAAACTGTTGAATACAAGTTTCAGTCAACCAACTATGTAAACTGTTAGAGCCACTCCAGCTAATACTTTGACTCCAGAATCATATCAATGAATTTTGCCTCATCTACTGTTATATTTTATTGTTGTTGGTCTAACACAATTAGAATCCATTTCCACATGTGTTTCCAGGTGTTTGTTGATATATATTAGTGAAGTCTTTAAACTTGGTGTTTAAGCCATATCCTCTTGGGTCTTAATGTGTGTCTGTTCCCATAGATCATACTGCAATTTGACTCTAGTTATATGTTTGTGGGGGTCTTCCGGGGAGTCTTGAGGAGAATGGTATCCCCTTTCTATGCATCTGCTCCAGGTGAAGTTAGTGCAAGGTTTTCAAGCAGAAGAAGGCTAGTTTCTTCAGACACCAAAAGGTAAGCCATTTCCACTGATAAAGGAGGCTCAGAATGATTGGGGTTCAATATTTCATCTCGATCCAACTAGATGTCTCCATTCCAAGTTTCAGAATACAATTCCTTCCTGATCACTACCCTAACTCTCACGTGAAAAACTGGCAAGACTATATATTCAACTACTGTTGTAATTCAGCAATCTCTACAGCTAAATTTTGCATTTGGTATCAACACTGTGGCTACAAGAAATGAGATTCTGTAATAGAAGCTTTCTGGTTCTCAGACCATGGCATGAACTGAAAGTTAATGGACCTGGGGTTCTCATTTTCTCTCTGTAAGAGCTCAAGTGCACTCAAAAGAATCCATCCCACACCACAAACCCCAGAGTCATCCATACTGCCATAAAGGGCAAAGGCCCTGGCCATTTGGCTCACAATCAGCCAATGCACTGCTGCTGCATGGTATGGGTCACCAGCATTTGAGCTCCCATCACCAAGGAGCTCAGTGCTGCACACAAGCCAGAAGACATGACCAACCCAATCCCCAAATCTCTTCTTTACAGTTTTATCCCTGAAACGAATCCCAGAACCAATTTTATATCCATCTGGATCCAAGCAAGAGCAGAAACTACAGAGCAATATGAACAGGGAAAGTTAAATATAAAGAATTATTACACTGAGATTAGGGAAGTCACTATAAAGATGGAAAGAGAACTCTAAAGGGTAGCCTGTGGCTGGATAAACAAACTGTAGTACATCATAGGAAAAATATATGTGGTACTTATGATCTTGTATGTAGTAAACATAAGAAGGAACAAACGTAGAAGTGGGGCACTCCATCCCAATCCCTCAAAGGGATTAGCACACTTATTGAAGGTGTGATTATAGCTCCCTGGATAGCAAAGAATTTTGCTGGGTCCCTGGCCAGATTTGGCCCACAGTCCCTGAGCAGCAGGAAACAACCTGCTGAGCTCACCCACTCACTAACAAGACAGTATTTGGCCTCTGGTGCAAGGTATCCACATTGGGAGGGCTATTGCAAAGTGGCCACTGGGCCCATCCGAGGGCAGCAAGGTGGCAGAGGGATGTACCACTGGACCACTGACAGAGGGTATAGCAGAAGCAAAATTAAAAAATAGCATCAGTTGTAGCAAATGTAACATCCATATTTAAATATATCATTGTTGGGGAAGGATGGTGGATATACGGGAATCCCCTATATTCTGTATGTGACCTAAAACTTCTTTAAAGGCATGATTAAAAAAATAAAAACAGAGGTAAGACCCTGAGGAAGAAATGGAAGAGATTGTCTTGTCACTGTACATACAGGACAACAGCTATTAAAGTGATGAAAGGCAACCGTCAAAAAATTTTTTAATATTTTTCATTTTTTTAACATCTCAATTTTCTTTACTTTATTTTAGTTTTTCTAAATTGTGTATTTTATTTCTAATATTTAAACCTATCATTACTACTTCATTTTCCTATTAATTAAATTTGGCAATATATTAGGCTTCATATTTGAAGAAATTTTGTATCACTGAAGAGCTCATCTATGGCAGGGGAGAAACAGTGGTGTGGGGTATCACTGATGGGATGCATGGGAGGGAGTTCGCCTGGGTATGCTCATAGGGTATGTAGATATGTTCAGATGTTCATTGAATATTGACACAGTGGGTAGAGAGTCACACGACAACTGAGGGAGTGCTGGATTCCCACCCTGGGGAGCTCTGTTGCATTCCGCAATGGAACAGCAACAGTCCCCCAAGTGCAAGGGCAATGACCAGTGAAGAAGGATGCTCCAGTGATGAGCCCTTGATACTGATGACTATGCTTATGAGCCTGTTGCACTTGAAATTTCAACTTGGCCTACTGTTGCACAGTGCCTAAGAGTTACATCCTGACAGCCTCCATGTTGCTCAAATGTGGCCACTCTCTAAGCCAAACTCAGTATACAAATGCATTGCCTTTCCCCCAGTGTGGGACATGACTCCCAGGGATGAGCATCCCTGGCATTGAGTGATTACTACCAATCACCAGCTGGTGACACGACTAGAAAAAGACCTTGAATAAAAGGGGGAAATGGTAAAGACAAATGAGTTTATATGGCTAAGAGACTTCAAAAGAGTTGGGAGGTCAGCAGAGGGGTCACGCTTACACATGTCTCAGCAGGATCTCAGGGACAGCCAAAGTAGATACAACCCCAGGTACTGGTGCTCCTATGGGCTACAGAGACACCCAGGTCCTACAGTCATGTTGATGGCTCCGAGTTTGGGGCCTTGCCAGTGGGCCTTACTTTGGAATTTGTGCTCCTGACTGTGATGGGTTGGACTCAGATGTAACTTCTCTACACATGCCTCTTCTGTCCCTTATATTGAACCTGTGGTTGGAGCTGGAGTTGGTGTTTGCCCAGGAGACTTGAATCTCTGGGCTGTCTGTGTGCCAGCTAGGCCATGAGCCTCAGCAGTGTTGCAGCACCTACTCTCCAGTTCATTGGTCTTACCCACGTCAGCTGACAGGGAGGTGAGGATGGACAACCACCACACCAAGGAACTGAGAGTCTACAGCTGTAAGCATGAGAGTTCTATCCACCAGCCATGAGGGATTGAAGCTCCCTCTCAGCTGAGAGGTAGAGTGGGCATTGCCATCCCAGGGTCCTCAGGATGGAGGAATAAAATATGGACTAGGGTAGACTTACTGTATTCTACTATAGAATTATTATGACTCTAGCAATGGACTAAATTATAGGGAGACAGTGGCCAAGGGAGTTGCTGAAGGCAGGGAGAGGGAAAGGAGATGTGATATCAGGGCATTTTCAGGACTTAAAGTCATCTTGAATGATATTGCAGGGACAGATGCACACAGGACATTATATATCCTGCCATAACCCACTGAATGGACTGGAAGAAAGTGTAAATTATTATGTAAACTATCATCCATGTTGTGTAGCAGTACTCCAAAATATATTCATCAAATGCAATGAATGTACCACCCTAATGAAAGAAATTGATAATGTGGGAAAAGTGGGGGGTGTAGGGTATATGGGAAACTCCTATATTTTTTAATGTAACATTTTGTGTCATCTATGTATCTTTTAAAAATAAAAAATACATATATATTTTAAAATGCAGCATATCCGTACCCAGAGAAGCCCCCTTCCTCCTGTAATGTCCCTCTAGCGCCCTCTACTGACAGTGCTCAATATTGTGCTCATTGTAAAGGAGAAATGCTCTAGAATCCAGGCCATTATCACAGAGAAGTACTCTTTAGGGGAATTTGGAGCTGAGGCAATACATTACCTGTGCCCATCTCCACGCTTGCCACTGTGGGGTCCGGCCCTTGGATAGCTCACTGGTGACAGAAAGGGATGTAAAAATCCTCTTCCCCAAGACCAGGGGTGGGGACAGCCAATCACTGATACTGTTTTTGATTAGCAACTTCAGATTGCTGGGGGGCCCAGCTCTGAGGACAGCCATTGTTCCAACCTGCCCTGGACAAAGGCATCAGTGGAGGAGACTTAAAGATGCTACACTTGCTCACTTCCTCGGGGCTGTGGGAACAGTTAGTTGAAAGTCTGCATTTGCTGTGCAAGTCAAGAATCTCCAAGCACCCTTCCTGGTCCCCTCCGCAGGGCATTTTGGAGCCAGTCTGTGCTCCCTTCATGGGTCCCTGGCCCTGACTTGGGAAACCCATCTCTGGCAAGCCCCACTCCCAGAATGTGCCCCCAGGCAAAAGCAGCTGAAACAGCAAAAGGAGTGTAAGAACCTATAGCGGGGTGAGTCTGGTCACAGGCTTACCTGCTAAAACACCCAGGAGAGGGAGGGTTGTCTCCTGGGAAGCAGAGGGGGCATTCATACTCCTGTAAACAGGAAACTCCAAAACAACTAACAAGCACAAGTTCAGTACAAGACAGAGGTCCAGGAAAGACAGAGGATTGTGCACTTCGCATTTGCCTTGGGGGTCCTTCCTGACAGGAGGACTGAAGCTCAAGAAAATCTCTGTCTTGTTACCAGCTAATTACAAAATCCAGAAGCAGACATCTCAGGGAATAAATCCCAGAGTTAACATTTTAAAATACTAAAATACAAAGTGTGTACCAAAAGAGTATAAGACAGACAGGAAATGACGGCCCACCCAAAGGAAGAAGATAAAAATCCAAAAAATACCAATGAAGAGGATGAGAATGGGGACAACCTGAACAAAGCCTTTAAAAAATGACCTTAAAAAATGCTCAAGGAGGGCAGGGGAGTGTGGGAGGTCTCGAAGTTTCAGATGCGGGGCAGGGCAAGGCATCCTGAAGCAGGGCTAGGGCAGGGGCACCAAGACTTGCTCTGAGGTTCAGCTCTTCCCGCTGCCAAACTAGCCGGAGCAAAGCGAAGGTGGATATGCTGAGGCAGCCTTGTGGTGGCTGTGTGTTCATAAACATATTCCTGGAGAACACTGAAAACTCAGTGGATTCAAATCCATTAAAATTCCAGAAACGAATGGCATGTCGGTCTGGTACAGATGTAGAGGCAGCAAACCTCAGGGAAATATTCAAAACCGGAACTATGAAGTCAGGTATAAAAATGATCTTACAGGTGAAGAAATTATGGAATTGTTACACTATGTTTCTAAAGAAGATCATCGCAAAAGGCACAGATTTATTTGCATGATTCTAAGCCATGGTGTGGGAGGAATAATTTTTGGAACACATGGACCTATTGACCTGAAAAAATTAATGAGTTTCTTCAGAAGGGATTATTTAGAAGTCATTGGGAAACCCAAACTTTTCATTATTCAAACCCACAGAGGTACAGAGTTGGATGGTGGCATGTGAGAAAATACCAGGGGAGGCAGACTTCTTGTATGCATATTCTCCAACACCTGGTTACTATTCCTGGTGAAATTCAAAGGACGGATCCGGGTTTCTCCAGTCACTTTCTGCTATGCTGAAACTCGCTCACAAGTTTGAGCTTATGTGCATACTTACTCAGGTTAATCGAAAGGTAGCCACAAAATTTGAGTCCTGTTTCCTTGACTCTTTTTTTCATGCAAAGAAGCAGATTCCATGTATTGTGTCCATGCTCACCAAGGAACTGTATTTTTATCACTAAAGAAATGGTTGGGTTTTTTTTAGTTTGGATGCCAAATATGAAAATGTTTGAAATTACATTTTCTTTTGTCATTTAAATCTAGCCTAATATTTCAGATAGTACTTTGGAACATAACATTTTCATGCAATAGAATCACCATGAAACTACTTCAAACTCAAAATAGTTGAAATTAAACTTAATTAGGAATAAAAAATGGACAATGTAGAATCATTGTGAGAGGAAATGATTTTAAATTATAGCTTTCATAGTTAGCAAGTTTTAGTGATTCTATGCTATGAATTTTTAAGTAATTATGAAAAAGCTAAAATTGCAGTAATGAACTTTAATGGTATGCCCCCACTTAAGAATATGCATTCTAGTTTTTGTCAAACTATAGAAATGATGATGTGGAATGCTGGATCCTGGACTTGGGGGTTCATGGGCATAGATGAAGGCTTGAAAAACTTTATATTTAGAATTGGTATTTGGAGTTAAGTTAACTATATTTTAGATTATTTATCTGAGCTCATGGTTTTGTCTAAAGCTGTCCTTATTGCAAAGAATTAGGTTTAATATTGAAAAGAGAGGTAGAAGTTTTATTTGAGAGAAGATGTGAGCAAACTGAGTTGATTCTTTTAAGGCCAAATACAACATGAGTAGAGTTACAAACATAACATGCTGAAATACCACTGGTTCATCATAAGTAGCCTCACTTGTCCCTGTACAACTCATTTGAACTTCAGATACCAGGAAAATATCTAAGAACTGTTACATAAAAACCTCAACCTGTTTACTATAACCATAGGGGATAAAGAAATCCTATAAGAACAAACGAAATACAATTTATATAACAAAAAGAATGGAAAGAAAGAAGGCTAAATCAGTCATCTAGGCACTCCATAATTAGAGAAAAGGTGGTTTGGTCCTGAGCAGACACATGGCACAACCTATGCAAGGAAGGTAGAGCCACAGCCTACAGCCTTAGGTAAAGGACAGCCAGCTCACTTCTTCACACATACTGTCTGTGTGGAGGATGCCCCTGGCAGGAAATGCCAGTAAGAGTGTGAACCAAGTCAGAAACCTTGGAAATGGAAATTTCCCAAAGGTGGTAAGAGTCACAGTAAAAAATCATAGTACTCTTTGTGGTGAAATTTGTAAATGTTTGAGCATGTTATTTTCTGTTGAAATTTACAATCATAGGAAAATAGTGGTAACATTTTATACTGTTTTCTGAAATGAAAGGACCATGGAATGCAGGATTTTAGAAATCACCCAGTCTTAGCCTCTACTTTGGTGCATGAGGAAACTGAAGGCCAGAGAGAAGAAGCAGAAGGACACATACAGTTAGGGAGGACAGATTCCAAGCCTCCTCTCTCCTAGAGGTATTCAGCTATCACTGCCCCATGGCGTCTCATTGGCTTTCAGTCTGGCATTTGAGGTGAGCTTTCTTTTTGCTCAAAGTAAGGAACTCACATTTATAAATGACATTGATTCATTTTTATTAGTTCTGTAACTTTTTTAAAGTAAATGTGCCATGTATCTTCAAGTTTGTTTCTGTGTGACAATTTTGTAAAACTTCAGTTTGAATTTTTATTGCAAAATACAAAGTTTAAGTTAAATTAAAAAAAAAATGCTAAAGGAGGTGAAGGAAAGTACAGAGAAAGAAATAACAGATGTTGGGAAAGCAATGAATGAACAATATGAGAATTTTAGTAAAGAAATAGAAATTTTAAAAGGAAACAAATAGAACTAGGAGTTCAAGACCGCACTGACTGAAATGAAAAAAATTCCAAGAGGATTTCAACAGCAGATTGGAGCTGGCAGAAGAAAGAATCAGTGAATTTGAAGACAACACAATTGAAATTTGTCGGGCTGAGGAGCAGAAGAAAAAAGAATTATAAAAAGTGAAAATATGCAATGTGGGAGTCCCAGAAGGAGAAGAAAGAAAGAAAGGGGTATTCAAAGAAGTGACAGAGAACTTCCTAAACTTAGCAAAAGACATAGATGTACACCTGCAAGAAGCCCAGAGAACACCAAATAGGATAAGTATGAGAAAATAAACACCCCATATTTGATCACACCATCGGATGCAAAGGACGGGAAGAATGTTCTGAAAGCTGCAAGAAAGGGGTAATGGGATATGTAAAAGGGAGCCCCAATTAGATTGAGTGGTGATTTCTCATCAGAAACCATGGGAGTAAGAAGGCAGTGGATCCAGTTCTCCCAGCGACCCTACCACTGGTCCCAGCAACTTGGGCAGCAAGAGGAGTGATAGCAGTCAGCAGCCTGGCATCAAGAAGGCTCTCAGTATCCCATGTCCCACAGCACCACCAAGATGTCCAAGAGGAAGGTCGGGTCAGCCAAAGCTGTGCAGAAAGAGGAGCCCAAAAGGGGGTCAGAGAGGCTATCCACTAAACCTGCTCCTGTGAAAATAGAAGCGAAGCCAAAGAAGGCAGAGGGAAAGGCTAAACCTTCAGACAAAAGAGTGCAACCAAAAGGAAAAGTGGAGCAAAGGGAAAACAAGCTGAAGTGACTAACCAAGAAACTAAAGAAGATTCACCTGCATAAAATGGAGAAACTAAAAATGAAGAGAGTCCAGCCTCTGCTCTTCAAGCAGGAAAGAAAGAAGGCAATCTGGTTAATACAGTATACCATGTCTTATCAGCTTATCAGTGGTCCCTGTTTCTCCCTTCTTGTACAATCCAGAGGAATATTTTTATCAGTTATTTTGTAAATGTATAGTAGCTCTAGAAGAAACATTTTTCAGAAGGAAATTGGAATCCCAGCTCATCCCATTTTTTAAAGTCTAAATGCTTTTTTTAATAGAGGTTGTTTATTTTTTGGTACAACCAGAGAATAGTGGGATATTGAATCATGGGAGGCTTTGACTGTTTTGGGTGTCAACTTGACATTGCATTGGGGACTGTCAGTTTTTATACTCTATAATGCAACACATACTAAATGGTGATTTGGAATCACTATCATGCATTTAACATGTGGTGAACATTTTAAATTACTCCTATTCCCGTGTTTTTTAGTAGTCTTGTTTCTTAAAACCACTCCCTTATCTTGGCTCTCCCTGTGAGAACTATGGAACATCCTTGGTTGTGGTCCTCCAGTTTGTGTAATAACTTTGTTACGTGCTATAAAAGATTGGAAATGTGTGTATGTATTGTGTATGGTATTAAATTGTGAATTAAAGATGTAACAGCTTATCAACATTTAAAGATATTGGTACTTGATATCCTCTTAAGGAAAACTTGCCTCCAAATTTTAAGGTGGAAAGTCAGTGGAATAACTTTAGAAAAACAGCTACATGGTTTTGTAGGTTTTTGGTATATACATTAAGAATTGTGTACAAATTGTTCATAATGTCTGTACTGATCTTCAAAACAACCAACAAAATCTCAATTGTGAAAGAAAAAAAAAAGGCAGTGGGCTGAAATACTTAAAGCACTGAAAGAAAACAACCGCCAAACAGGAATTTTATATTTGGTGAGATTTTCTTTCAAGAATGAGGAGCAATTAAGACATTTCCAGATAAACAAAAGCTGAGAGAGTTCATCACCACTTACACCTGCCCTAAAAGCAATGTTAAAAGGATTCAGTCTGAGAAGAAAGGACACTAGACATGGATAGTTTTACATTAATAAATGATTAATGTAGTTTTACATTAATAAATGATTTTCAAAAATAGATAGAACATCTAGAAAGAATATCAGTAAGGAAATACAAGACTTGAATGATACTCTAAACCAACTAGACCTATCAGACATATATAGTATACTTCACACAACAGCAACACAATACACATTCATCTCAAGTGCAAATGGATCATTCTCCAGGACAGACCATATGTTAGGTAGCAAAACATGTCTCAATAAATTTAAAAATATTGAAATCATACAATATATCTTCTCCAAACACAACAGAATGAAGCTAGAAATAAATAACAGAGGGAGAAATGGAAAATTCACAATATGTAGAAATTAAACAATGTACTCTTAAATAGCTAATGAATTAATGAGGAATCACAAGGAAAATCAAGAAGTATCTTGAAGCTAATGAAAATGAAAATACAACATAACAAAACTTATGGGATGCAGCAAAGCAGTGCTCAGAGGGAAACCTATAGCTCTAAATGCTTACATTTAAAAAGAAGAGAGAGAACCAACCTCAAATCAGAGAACTAACCTCAAAAATGGATGAACTATAAAAAGAAGAACAAACTAAACCCGAAGAAAGCAGAAGGAAGGCAATAGAAAAGTTTAGAACAGAGATAAATTAAATAGAGAACAAAAGAGAGAAAGGATCAGCAAAACCAAAAGTTGATTCTTTGAAAAGATCAATAAAATTGACAAACCTTTAGCTAAACTGATGAAAGGAAAAAAAGAGAGGAAAAAATTAACTAAAATCAAAATTGGAAAGGGGGACATTACGACCAATCCCACTGAAATAAAAATAACTATAAGGGGATACTATGAAGAATTGTATACCAGCAAATTAGATAGCAGAGATGAAATGGGAAAATTCTTTGAAACACACAAAACACCAACACCAATTCAAGAAGAAAGAAGATCTCATTCAACCAAATACTAGTAAAGAAATTAAGTCAGTAGTCTAATACCTCCCAAAGAAGAAAAAGCCTAGACCAGATGGCTTTACAGGATAATTTTACCAAACATTAGAAAAGACATAATACCAATTCTGCTCAAACTCTTCCAGAAAATTTGAAGAGGAGGGAACAATCCCTAACTCATTCTATGAGACCAACATCACCCTCACACCAAAGCTCAATATAAATACAAGAAAAGAAAATTACAGACCAGTATCTCTTATGAATATGGATGGGAAAATCCTCAACAAAATACTAGCAAACTGAATCCAACAATATATTAAAAGAATTATACACCATGATCAAGTGGGATTTATCCCTGGTATTCAAGGGTGGTTCAACATAAGAAAATCAATTAATGCAATACACTACATTGTCAAAATGAAGGGGAAAAAACATATTATCATTTCCATTAATGCAGAAAAGGCATTTAAAAAATCCACCACCCAGTGTTGATAAAAACACTTAGAAATCTGGGAATAGAAGGAAACTTTCTCAACATCTTGAAAAAGAAGAATGAAGTTGGAAGACTCACACTTCCACATCTTAAAACTTATTACAAAGCCATAGTAATAATAATTTTAAAAAGCATGGTAGTGGCACAGGGACAGACATATAGTAAAATGGAAGAACTCAGAGATTAACCCTTGTATTTTTTTAGCCAAGAGATTTTTGACAAGGAGATAAAGACCATTCAATTGGAAAAGAATATTCTTTTCAACAAATGATACAGGGAAAACTGGATCTCCATTTGTGAGGTGGTTTAGAACCACGTATCTCAGAAAATCATGTTCCTAAAACTAATCCATTCTTGTGGGCATAAATCTATTTTAAGTAAGACCTTTTGATGGTACTTTAGTTAAGACCTGGCCCAGGGTATACCTTAATCCTCTTAATGGAGTACTTTATAAACTGAATGAAGAGAGAGTGTGTGAGAGAGAGATAGAGAGTGCATGCATGCATGCGCCATGGGAGCAAGAAGCTGAAATCGACAAGACCCAGAAGAGAAGGGAGAGAGCAGCAGACACCACCATATGCCTTCCCATGTGATAGAGGACCAAGGATTACCAGCAGCCAGTCTTTGGGAAGAAAGCATTGCCTTGAAGATGCCTTGATTTGGACATTCTTACAGCCTCAACTATAATCTAATAAATTCATATTGGTTAAACTCAACCCATTTTATGATATCTGCTTCAAGCAGTCTAGCAAACTAAAACAGATTTAGGTAACAGAAGAGTGGGGTGCTGCTATTACAAATACCAAAAATGTGGAATCACTTTATAATTGGGTAATGGGTAGGAAGGTCCTTGATAGAAAAAGCCTAAAAAAGCCTAGATTGTTTTGAAGAGACTTGGTAGAAATATGGACACTAAATGTACTTCCAATGATGCCTTAAACAAAAATGATGAATATGTCATTACAAACTGGATGGCAACCCTTGTTTTAAATTAGCAGAGAACTTTGCAAAATTGAGTCTTGATGACTGATGGAAGGCAGAATTTGATAGTGACAAGCTTGGATATTAATCTGAGGAGGTTTCCAAACTAAATGTAGAAAGCAAAAACTGGTTTCTCCTTGTAGCTTAGAGTAAAATGAGAGAGGAAAGGGATAAGATGAGAACTGAACTACTAGGCACAAAGCCACCAGAAATTGATGATTTGGAAAATTCTGAACTTCTGGAAAGTGATTCCCTAAAGACTAGTGTTCCAAATGAGGGTTTAACTGAACATGGAACCAGACAGTTATGTCAGTGCAAGTCAGGATTAGAAATTCAGTTATCCAGAAAGGATCTGTATTAAGTCCTAAAGTCTGTTGGTTTGGACCCCTAGGTACTACTTGCAAAGCCTACAAATTTTTTTTGCAGGATCTGTATGAATAGAACCACTGCTAGCCTGAACTAAAAGGGAAAGAAAAGGAAGAGATTGAAGGAAAAATGACTTCAAAGGCAGGACCATGGAAGCCAAGGTCTGGGCTTGGCTTGGTATCTTCTTGAACCAAGAGAGCAAGTTCACTCACGTGTGTAGAAAGAGTGAGTTTTCTCTGGCACTTGGAGAAGATGGGCCTTCCACCTTGTTGTTCAGGAAAAGTGTTACCATCTCAGTTTTCTCAGATGTCTGGGGGATTGCAGAGAGCCTGGTTGCCACCTCTGTGTTTCACAAGTGTGGAGCCAAGAGCCTGGCCAGCACTTCAATGTTTGATGAGGATGGATCCCACACCCCAGGATTTGGGGAGAGCTGGCCACTGTGCAAGCACTTGGAAAGGATAGGGATGCTGCTCCATCAAGCCCAGAAGTCAAAACATAATTCTATTGAGTTCAGACTTTGAAATCTAATGGAGTACACCCTGCAGAGTTTTGCAATTGTTTGGTACCTGTGACCCCTGTTTTTCTCCCAATTTCTCCCTTCTGAATGGAAATGTTCACCCTATGCCTGTCTCTCTTTTATATAATGGAAGCAGATTACTTGTTCTGTAAGTTCCACAGGTCCACAGATGGAAGGGAATTGTGCCCTATGACAAACCACACCTAAAATCAATTTTGATGAGACTTTGTACTTAGTATTGTTACTGAAATGATTTAAGACTTTTGGGATGATATGATGGAATGAAGGTATTTTGCACATGGAAAGAGCATGCCCTCTGGGAGTCCAGAGGGTGGAGTGTGGTGGTTTCAAATTGTATGTTCCCTAGAAACTCATGTTCTTAAAGCTAATCCATTTCTGTGGGGTAAACCTATTGTAAGTAGGACTTTTGATGAGGTTATTTCAGTTAAGGCATGGCCCAGGGTGGATCTTAATCTTCTTACTGTAGTCCTTTATAAGAGAATGAAATTCGAACAAAGAGAGAGACAACCACAGAAGCAAGAAGCTGAAATCAATGAAACACAGAAGAGAAGGTAGAGAACAGCAGATGCTATGTGTCTTGCCATGTGACAGAAGAACAAGGATCGCAAGCAGCTAGTCTTCAGGAAAAAAGAATGACCTTGATAATGCCTTGATGTGGACATCCTCACAGCTAATAAATTCCCATTGTTTAAGCCAACCCATTTAGTTGTAGAAGTTGAGAGAGGTTCAATTATTTGCGTATAGAAAGACCAGGACTCAGGAATGATTTTGAGAAGGAAAAATGACTTATTGACAGCCTGCTGGACTCAGGAGCTTTCTGTTTCAAACCCGAGACACGAACAAGATTTTCAAGTTCCTTTTATACAGGTTAAGGGCTAAATCGTCCTTTGTTTCAATGCTCAATAGTTTTGAATTAGCATATATCTTCTACATCCTAGGTAAGCTTTTAGCATGGACTTCATACATTCTAGATAAGCTTTTAGCACATTTGGTTTGCATTTTCCCTGAATATTTGAAGTTTATAGAATTTGCATTGCTAAACTGTCTCTCCGGGACTGGAGTCATTGCCATGGTTACCAAGGGCAGGGCTGCAGCCTCTTATCATCCCACACTCACAAGTCAGGACAGACAGTTTAGGTTATCTACGAATGGATGAACAGCCTCCCACCCACAGCTCACATCAATTTCATTGTCTCTACTTTACACAGTTTAGCAAACTAAAACAGTTTGCAAAAGAAAGGAGGACCCCTCCTCATACTTTAAACAAAATCAATAAATCAACTCAAAATGGATCAAAGACTTAAATATAAGAGCTAGAACTATCAGACTCTATTTTTCAGCCAAAGGGCTGTGGGAAAAAGCGTTTAGATTGTATTTGAACTTCATATGACATGTTCCTTATTGTAGATGATGTTGCAGCTCTTCCCTATTATTGGAGATGATGTTGCAGCTCTGATAGCAAACAGCTGCTTAGTAGTTTCCCATAAATACAATGTGGAAACTAGGGTCAAGGCTCTCAGTTCCAGAAGCTGTGAGTCCCCTGGTCCCATCTTTATTTCCTCTCTTGTGTGTATCTCTCTCTGTCCTTTATTTCTATAAGTTCTGCGTTGCCTTCCCTTCGAGCCAACCTATTGCTGAGCTGATCTCAGCAACTGGCACCCAACTGGGGCCCAAAGGGAAGCTCAGCAACTGGCGCCCCAACAGGGACCTGAAGAGAAGAAGGACCGCTTTGAGCGAAACTAAAATTGGTGTAATGGCGCAGAGCCCTGAGTGGTTTGGAAACCTTTAAAGTCTTCATGGGTTTGCTTGTCTTTCCCCAGGAGATGGAGAAAGCCCTGTGTGGGTACCAGCTCGTTGGATAAAGCCATACCATGAACACCAAGAGACAACAAGAGTTCCTGTGGAATCCAGAACTTCCGGTCATGCAGATGGAGGGACAGACACTGGAAACTGGACGGTTGGGTCTCATTCCGAAGACTAGACTGGCTTTACATCAAAGTATCTAAACTACAGAACTTGTTCAAGCATGGCATCATAAAGCAAGTATGGCTTGGGAACAGAAAGAGATTAAGAAAGAAATTGAGAGGAGGAAAACTGGAAAAGAAATGTTGAATTATAAAAGGAAGCAAGGAAGAAATTCTAGATTAATAGATTTGGAACTGCTTTTGTGTTTGTCTATTTGTTCAGTGTCAGTGTGTGTGTTGTAATTGTTTCAGTGTGTGTGATTGTTCAAAAAAGAAAGAAAGAAAAAGGAAGAAAGAAAGAAAAAAGAGAGAAGGATAAAATGAAAGATGTAAAACTTAAACGAATATTGAAAAAGGTAAAAAGTTTATGGGACTGCTAACTGACATGTAATAAGGTGTATTTTGTCTTAAAATGGTTAGTTTTATAAAATTAGAAATGGCAGAACTAGTAAGGATAAAATGAATGATATAAAAGTTAAGCGAATATTGAAAAACGTAAGTTTGTGGGAATGCTAACTGAAATATTATAAGGTGTATTTTGTCCTAAAATAAAATGGTTAGTATGGAGATATGTGGGACAGAAGTAGTATGCATATAGCAAGTTGTAAAAGTATTGTGGTAGCATTCAGTGAGATAATGTGTTTTGTAAAAGTAAAACATACCTGAATGAATAAAAAAAGTACAAAAACTGAAAAGGTCAACAATGGACTTTTGCAGTTCTTCAAGACTTTCTGCCCTGGCCTGACGGCAATGAATCTGGCTGCATAGAAGAAACCTGTGGCAGTGACCCTACTGAGAAACATCAGAGACAATGGTATTTTAAGGACCTGGAATAGGCAAACAATTGGGACAAGCTGTAAGGTCCCTGCTACTCTATCAAATTATTAAATGTTGTTTGGTTGGATAAAACAAAACTATACCATCTGCTGTAATTGATAAAGTACAATGCTTTCTCATGTTAATGGAGTTTGACTAAAAATCTTTTATCCCTCCCTGAGATGTGTTAATTGGGAAAGGTCCTGCATGGGAGTAGGAGGACCTCCAGCAGGCTGCTTTAAAGAATAAAAAAAGAGGGAGAAGGTGGATACTGACTTAGCCTGTGAATTGGTTATGGCCCCAGGTCCAGTGAAGCGTGTAAGAGCACTATACATACTGGGGAAAATGAGATTGTTTTTGATCAAGTACTGGCCTTTATAGCCTTGTTCATTGGGAATCTTAAGCCCATGAGAAATGAAAGTCTATTTATTAAATGTCTGCTAGTTGAAAGTCTTATTGTTTGTCGTTGCAGTTGTGGATTATATATAAAATGCTTGAATACTAATCAGAACTTTAATAATGAAACATATCGTGTACTTGAGTGATTTGATGAACTGTAAGTGATATATAAATGTACCTTGTTGAATGTATATGTGAATCTCTTGTTTTAAGTTTGAACAATCCTGGAACTGAATGTACTGAGAAAAAATTTAATGAGTATTGTTCAGACCTAAAAGTGAAAATATCATGCAGGAAGCTTTGTTAATCAGTGAACCAATGCCTTATGGGTCAGCACATTCAAGATTCTGGTCGGCTGCTGGTTCAGGACTTCCTAGCCATAAGTTAGATGTTGCAAAGCATTGGAAAAGCATTTTATCTAGCGGAACACTTACTGGAATAAATCTAGTTTTTGTGACCCCTATGTGCAAAAACAAAAAGGAGGAAATGTGGGGAAAAGAGTTTAGATTATATTTGAATTTAGTGTGACCTGTTCCTTATTGTAGATGATGTTGCTGTTGGTTCCCTATTATTGGAGATGATGTTGCAGTTCTGATAGCAAGCAGCTGCTCATTTATTTCCAATAAATATGATGTGAAACTAGGGTCAAGGCTCTCAGTTCCAGAAGCTGAGTCCCCTGGTCCCATCTTTATTTCCTCTCTTGTGTGTCTCTCTTTGTCCTTTATTTCTTTATGTTCTTCTTTGCATTCCCTTCAAGCCAACCTATCGCTGAGCTGATCTCAGCAAAGGGCTGCCAACATCTGCCAAGAGTTCAGGTTTCTTGGGGGCCTCTCTTCCTAGTGCTCCATCTCTCTTGGGCTCAGCTGCTGGCTCGTGCCACAAGGCCAGCTGTAGACTATCAGGCTAACGACTCTTTCTCTCTGGGGCTTCTGCCATGTCTAAGGAGCTGTCTCTATTTCTCTGCATTCTTCTCCTGTGTGTTCACTTTCTGGGCTCCAACTCTAAACTCCAACCTCCCTTCTCTGTGGTGCAGTTTCTCTGTGAGTTCCCAACTCATTGGTGCAACATCCTACTGACATGGTCCAATTAAAGCCTTAACCATTATTTAATCAAGTAAAAGTAAAGCCTCTGAATACAATATACTCCAATATGTCCAGAGGAAAAGGCCAGTTTACAAACATAATCCAATATTTCATCAATAATATCAAACTGATACAAACTGCTAGAAGAAAACATAGGAAAGTATCTTCAGGACTTTGTGTTCAGCAATGGTTTCTTAGACTTCGACAAAACCCAAGTAGCAAAAGAAAAAAATAGATAACTAGGACCTCATCAAAATTTAAAACTTTTGTGCCTCCAAGGGGTTTATCATGAAAGTAAAATGACAACCTACACAATGAGAGAAAATATTTGGAAGCCAGATATCCGATAAAGGTTTAGTATGCTGAATATATAAAGAAAGCCTCCAACTTAACAAAAAGACAAACAACCCACTTGAAAAATAAGCAAAAGATTTAAATAGATAATTCTCCAGTGAAGAAATTCAAATAGCTGAAAACACATAAAAAGATGGTAAACATCATTAACCATCAGGGAAATGCAAATCACAACAATGAGATACCATTTCATACACACTAGAATGCCTACTATTTTTTAAAAAATGAAAAATTACAAGTATTGGAGAGTGTTTTAGTGAGGGTTCTCAAGGGAAACAGAATCAACAAGAGATATCTGTCAATAGTAAGAGATTTTATCAGAGTCTCTCACGTGACCGTGGGGATGCACAAGTCCGGGTTCCGCAGGCAGGCTGCAGCCAGGGGCTGCAATGAAAGTCCAGTGAAGGTTCTTGATGAGTTCTTGGAGACGTTGGCTGTCCAAAGACCAGCTGGGAAATTCTTACTCAATGCTGAAATCACTTCCCCTTTTAAGGGATTCAACTGAGTGGATAAAGCGTCACTTGTTGCTGAAGGTAGTCTCCATGATTGATGTAATTGTATTCAGCTATCTATGATTTACCACTGCAGTAAAATCAGTGGTGACTAAAGTCTATAAATGCCCTTGTATTACAGTTAGCCCAGTGCTTGCTGGACCAAACAACTGGGCACAATTACCTGGTTGAGTTGACACATTAGCTAACCATTACAGAGAGGATACAGAGAAATAGGAACACTCATTCATTGTTGCTGGCAGTGTAACTTGGTGCAGCTGCTATGAAAAACTCTTTGGCAGTTCCTCTAAAAGTTGCGTGTAGAATCACCATATGACCTGGCAATCCCACTACTAGGTATGTACCCAAAAGAATTGAAAGTAGGGATTTGAACAGATATTTGCACACCAATATTCACTGCAGCATTTCTCTCAATTGCCAAAAGATGCAAGCAACCGAAGTGTCCCTGAACTGATGAGTGGATAAATAAAATGTGGCATATACACAAATGAAATATTATTCAGCCATAAAAAGGAATGATGTTCTGATACCTGTGACAACATGGATGAACCCTGAAGCCATTACATTGTGTGAAATAAGTTAGATGCAAAAGACAAATATTGTATGATCTCACTGATATGAAATAATTAGAATAAACAAACTCATAAAGTCAGAATCTAGAATATAGTTTACCAGGTAATGAGAAGGGGATAAGGAATGAGAAGTTGAGGCTTAAAGTATACAGGATTCCTACTTGGAATGATGAAGGTGTTTTGGTGATGGATGGTGGTGATGGCAGCACAACATGGTAAACATAATTAACAGCCCTGAAACATATATCTGAATAGGATTAAAAGTGGAAATGTTAGGTTGGATATAAGTCAATAGAATAAAAAACTTTATTTTATTTATTCCCCCCCCCCCCCCCCGTTTTCTGCTCTCTGCGTCTATTTGCTGCTGCATGTTCTTTGTCCACTTCTGTTGTTGTCAATGGCATGGGAATCTGTATTTCTTTTTGTTGCATCATCTTGTTGTGTCAGCTCTCCGTGTGTGTGGTGCCATTCCTGGGTAGGCTGCACTTTCTTTCGCACTAGGCGGCTCTCCTTACGGGGCGCACTCCTTGCGCGTGGGGCTCCCCCACATGGGGACACCCCTGCGTGGCACGGCACTCCTTGCGCGCATCAGCACTGAGTGTGGACCAGCTCCACACGGGTCAAGGAGGCCCGGGGTTTGAACCGCGGACCTCCCATGTGGTAGACAGACGCCTTAACCACTGTGCTAAGTCTGTTTCCCAGAATGAAAAAACTTTAAACAAATCCATGGAACCGCACTACACAAAAAATGAACTCTACGTTAAATCATGGACTACAGTTTTAATACAATCATAAAAATGTGCTTTTATCAATTGTAATAAATTTACCACATCAATGCAAGGTATAAATAATAGTGCAGTATATGCAGGATTGTTCTGTAGACTGACAACTTCTCTGATTAAAAAAAGTAGGGAAGTGGATGTGGCTCAACTGATAAAAGTATTCGCCTACCATATGGGAGGTCCAGGGTTTGGTACCCAGGGCCTCCTGACCTGTGTGGTGAGCTGGCCCACACACAGTAGTGCCATGCCACACAGGGATGCCCCCCGTGTAGGGGAGCCCCACATGCAAGGAGTATGCCCTGCATTGAGCCACCCCGCGTGAAAAAAGCATAGCCCACCCAGGAGTGGCGCTGCACACACAGAAAGCTGATGCAGCAAGATGACGCAACAAAAAAGAGACACAGATTCCCAGTGCTGCTGACAAGAATGCAAGCAGACACAGAAGAACACACAGTGAATGGATACATAGAGTAGACAATAGGGGCAGGGGGAGAATGGGAGAGAAATAAATATAAATCTTAAAAAAAAAAGTAATGAATTATTCATAAGCATAACATAGATGCATCTCAAATCATTTTTGCTGCGCAAAAGCAGCCCAGGCACAAAATAGTACACATTATGTGATTCTATTTCTACGAAAATTTTTAACAAGCAAATCAGTAGTTGTCTGGGACTAAGGTGGGGAGGACTGATTGCAAAGAGGCAGGGGGAATTTTCTAGGGTAAAGTAGACGTTTTACATTTTGATGTTCATGGTGGTTACATTGGTGTGTCTATCTTTCAAAACTCATAGAAGGGAGAGGATATAGCTCAAGTGGTTGAGCACCTGCTTAAGCTGATTCCTGGTACCTCCTAAGAAAAAAATAAAACAATAAAGTAAACAAAAGTAAACAAAATGACCATCTCTCAGTGGAGGAGTGAATGTGGCTCAGTGGTTGAGCACCCGCTTCCCATGTGTTAGGTCCTGGATTCAATCCCTGGTACCTCCTAACATAAATTAATCAATAAATAAATAAATTAATTAATTTTTTAAAATTAAAAATCTCATAGTGTTCTACACCTAGATGGAGGCCTATTTATGTAAATTATGCTTCAATAAAGTTAATTTTTAAAAGTTAATGGGAGGGAAAGTGAGGGAAGAATGGGTGGAAGATAGGGCATCTTTGGGGCAATTGGAATTGTTCTGAATGATCTTGCAATGACGAATACAGGCCATTATACATCTTGTCAGAATCTATAAAAGTATATGGTGCAAAAGATAAATCATAATGTAAACCACGGACCATGGTTAGTAGCAATGCTTTGATATTTGTTCATCAAGTGTAATAAATTTACCATACTCCCATATGATGTTACTGGTAGGGGAGGGTGTGTGGGAAGTAGAGGGTGGGGTATATGGGAATCCCCTATATTTTCTTGAGACTTTTCTGCAAACTAAAGCTTTTTGGAAAATAAAGTGAAAAAAAAAATAAGACACGGGAAGAACATATAGAATAAATTATTACTATATATAAAAGATAATAGATCTTACAGTGATGAAAGGTACAATACAAAAAATATTTTTTAATTTTTAAAATTTTATTATTTTTACATTTTTGTTGGCTTTGTTTTTGGAGAGGTTTTGGAGTGCAGAAGTGTTGCAACTCTGGCACGGGAGGATCACTGGTGCGTGATATCGCTGGTTATAGGATGTGTGGGGAGGGGTGCACCTGGGGCATCCCTCTATGGAATATGAATGAGTTCAAGTGCTCATGGGGCCTTGTCTTGGTGGGTGCGGACACACATAATAACCAATGGAATATTGAATTCTCATCCTGGGGAGTCCTGCTACATTCTCTCAGAGTGGCAAGAATCTCTAGAGTATATGGGTCGTGCCTAGTGCAGGAGGACAGACCAACACACCAGGCCCTTGATACTGATAGTTGTACTAATGAACCTTATTCTTGTGAAATTGAAACTTAGCCTTGTAATATATATTGCCTAAGCATTACCTCATGAAATCCTCCTTGTTGCTCAAGTGTGGCCGCTCTCTAAGCCAAATTCAGCATGTAAATTCACTACCTTCCCCCCAACATGGGACATGACTCTAGGGGATGAGCCACCCAGGCACTGAGAGATTAATAACAAACACTGACCAGCGATGCATTTGGAAAAAGACCTTGACCAAAAGGGGGAAAGATTAAATACAAATACATTTTTATAGCTAAGAGATTTCAAAGTGAGTCAGGAGGTCATTCTAGAGGTTACAGTTCTGCACATCTCAGGAGGATCACAATGACTGCCTCAAGAAACAAAACCTCAAACAGGGTGCTCCCAAGGACTCTAGAGACATCTGGATACTATAGGCAGGGCAGACAACCCCTGGAAATTGGCACCCTGTTGTTAGCTTTACCTTGGAATATATGATAACCCATCTTCCCAGTGTATCAGGGTTAGACTCATTTTTAATTTCCTACACATGGTTCTTCTACTTCTTTTACATGAACCTATAATTAGCACTATATCCACTAAATACAGGTCCCAGAGACTTAAATCTTCTGGCTCTTCATATGCTGGTTGAGCCCTGAATCTCAGCAGAGTTGCAGCCCACACCTATTCTCCAGTTCATCAGACTCATCCAGGACATCTAATAAAAGGATGATAATGGACAGTGCCCATCCCAAAACAGAGTGTCCACAACTGCAAGCAAGACAGTTCCATCCACCTGCCCCATGGGATTGAAGCCCCCTCTCAACTGGAAGCAGAATGGGCATCACCATTCCCAAATCCTCAAGATTGAGGAACAAATGTAAGGGGGAAATGCAACAATGGACTAAAGTAGACTTTTATTATTCTAGTAATGAAAGGACTTGTAACATTGATATCAAGTGGTCACTAGAGGCTCTGAGGGGAGGGAGAAGGAAGAATCAGTGTAACATGGGACATTTTGGGGACACTGGAATTGTTCTGCACCATATTGCAATGATTCAGGCCAACATACATTTTGTCAAAACCTATAAAATCGCGCAATGCAAAGTACAAAGCATGATGTAAACTATAGACCATGCATAACAGCAATGCTTCGATATGTGTTTATCAATTGTATCACACTAATGAAAGATGTTGTTAATGGGAGAAAGTGTGTGGAATGGATAGGGTATATGAGAATCCCCTATATTTTTGATGTAACATTATGCAATTTAAAACTCCTTTAGGGAAGTGGACTTGGCCCAGTGGTTGGGCGTCCATCTACCACATGGGAGGTGCAAGGTTCAAACCCCGGGCCTCCTTGACTTGTGTGGAGCTGGCCCACACGCAGTGCTGATGCGCGCAAGGAGTGCTGTGCCACGCAGGGGTGTCCCCGCGTAGGGGAGCCCCTCGCGCAAGAAGTGCGCCCCGTAAGGAGAGCCGCCCAGCACAAAAGAAAGTGCAGCCTGCCCAAGAACAGCGCCGCACACACGGAGAGCTGACACAACAAGATGACGCAACAACAACAACAACAACAACAAAATTCCTTTAAAAATAAAGAAAAAAAAAAAGAAAAAGTTAATGGAAAACTATAGCAGCTCAACAGAAGGCATTGAGAATCCAACTCCTTCAATATTGAAGGTTTGTGTCAGCACTAGGCTTAGAATCCCAACCAGCTGTGGGGCCGGCTGATAGTAAGTAGAACATGGAAAGGGGTAATGGAGGAAGGACTTACAAATATTAATTATATTTCATTATCAGTTGTATAAATAAACACTGTAGGGAAATGGACTTTGGCCCAGTGGTTAGGGCGTCCGTCTACCACATGGGAGGTCTGCGGTTCAAACCCCGGGCCTCCCTGACCCGTGTGGAGCTGGCCCATGCGCAGTGCTGATGCACGCAAGGAGTGCTGTGCCAGGCAAGGGTGCCCCCGCGTGGGGGAGCCCCACGCGCAAGGAGTGCGCCCATAAGGAGAGCCGCCCAGCGTGAAAAGAAAGAGCAGCCTGCCCAGGAATGGCGCCGCCCACACTTCCCGTGCCGCTGATGACAACAGAAGCAGACAAAGAAACAAGACGCAGCAAATAGACACCGAGAACAGACAACCAGGGGAGGGGGGGAAATTAAATAAATAAATCTTTTTTAAAAATAAATAAATAAATAAATAAACACTGTAAAAGCTCTGCACATTTTCTTCCGTTTCTGGTGAGTGTGTATATGTGTGTGTACCAACAAGTTTTTCATCCTTCTGTTGCCTATTACTTACTAAGCAGTTCTGCGAGTGATTAATTTTCATTACTTTTTGGGCCATAGAATTTCCAGCTGGGATTTCAAATTAATCAGTAAAAGAATGATCATCCAGACATTGTTATGATGACTAATAGGACTGTATGCTTGCTGTTTGGGGGAAAAGAATGAGAAAATTTCCCAGACCCCCACCCCAAAAACAAACAGAAAGTATGCTGCATCATGCTGGAGGAAGCCGGAAGTGTTTGTTAATTTTGCTGCATATAACTTTAAATGTAGGCAGCGAGGTGTGAGTGGGTGCTAAGTTGCTAAAGGAGTCAACTACATGGATTATTCATAAATATGTTGTAGTTTAGCTGCCTTTTTGTTCCTTGCTTTTCACTACTGGAGCTGGGAGTGTGGAAAGTACGTTTCCTAGATTCGCTTGCCAGCTGGCTTCTTGTCAAGTCCTGTCAATGGGAGGCACTGGCAGGAGACCAGAATCTGGGACGAGAAGCTTTCTGCTCTGGGCTCTAATACTGCATAGTTGCTTAGAGGCAAAGAAGAGAAAACGAGGGAGAAACATCAATGGGTGACAAAGTTCAGTATGTTTATTACAAATTAAATGTGGAAGAAATCTCTGATGTGTGAAAGTCTAGACCCAGTGGTTATCAGCTGGTGGCACTCACAAGATAAATTCCTGCTACAATCCTTACCTCCTGAAACTGTGTGGTTCCTTCTTCTACATTTCAACAGAAAAGTTTTGGTATCTTAATTTTATTGGAGAGCTCATCATTGAGTCCAGGTTTTAGTCCACTAGGTAAACAAATTGTTAGTGCTGGTGGTAAGCATTTAATCCAGAATTTCATATAATGGCATCCCATGTTGATGAGTTATTCTCAAGTTGAAATTATTCTCCTAAGACTAACATCCTCAGAATCTTTTCCCACACAGATTCTCCTGGTTCCTGCTGACATAAATCAGTAGAATTTTTCAAAAATTCTTTTCATGTATAACCCATGTCCCTATGGGTCAGACCTAGCACTTACTCATGCTGGGGTCTGACTGGAAGTGAAGGGGTAGGGCAGGTCTTGAGGAGGCTAAGATAGATAGAGAGAGAGAGAGACAGAGACAGAGACAGAGAGAGATACATAGATACATAGATACATAGATACATAGATACACAGATGATAGATAGATAGATTAGATAGATAGATAGATAGATGATAGATAGATAGATAGATAGATAGATAGATAGATAGATAGATAGATGTGAAATAGTAAAAAGCCTGGTACACTAAGTATTATGCAAGTGTTTACTCTTTATTATTGCTGTTATAAGTTGGATCAGCTCTGGGGCAGCAGTCTGTCCTCCCATCCAGCCTAATATGGGCAGAGATGAAGGAGGAGCTGTGATGTCCTCAGAGCCAAGGAAGGAGCCCTGAGCAGGGGTAGCTGCAGCAAGGTTGCCCAAGCCCCCACACATCAAAATCACCTTGGAAGACTGAAAGCAGAGAGAGGTGAGGTCATTAAACTGGTATGTTTTAAAACTCCATACATAATTCTGATATAGTCTGTCCAGACTGGATGGAGAGCAGTCAACTAGCATGAGGACTGAAGAGAGGTCACTGGTCCTCACAGAGGGCAACTTGGTTCCACTTTGGGGCCAAAAGTCAGTAGGAGAGAGCAGCGTGTTGAGAAGCGAGTAAGAGATGAGAAAGCAGAGGCACTGAAGCCCACAGGAAGAAAGGGTTCAAGGATAATATCTTTAGGTTGCTGGAGTCCTGAGCACTTTTATAGTCAAAGGGGAAGAAGCCAAGGAGAAGATGGAAGACATAGTTGAGAGGTAAGATGTTTAGAAAGGCAGCTCCTGGAGGAGGAGGCCACAGGATTTACAGCAGGTAGAGGCTAGCTTTCATATAGCAAAACTAGCACCCCTTTCTCTAGGAGTTAAGGATGTGGGTAAGGTATGGAGTTAAGGATGTGGGTAAGGTATGGGGGAAATGACACATGGCATCTTCTTTTTCTCTGTGAAGTGCAAAGCAAGGTGGCTTCCTGAGAGTAGAAATGATGGGAGTAAAGTCGTTTATCTTTTGACTTTAGTATGTAGAACAAGGGACACTTGGGTTTCATCTGCCTTCTTTAACCTTAAACCCTTCTGTTAAATGAGTATAATTATCCCCATCTCACAGGGTTGCTGCAAGAACTAAATGAGATCAGACAAGAACCAGCTTCTAGTCACCACAGAACTGCTACTGCAACTGTCTACTCCATTGGGTTCTATTTAGGATGAGGAATATATCTTCTATGATCTTCCAAAGCTGACGAAAGGGATTTCTAGTTCCAGACAAGATGGAATGGATGTACTTTTCCCTATGCCTCCCATTTTGTACTGCTAAAAAACCTGGATATTACACATAAAACAAACAAGATTCTGAAATGCGGCGAGAAGGCGGCAGGCTGGCTAGGGACCTTGAGACCCGAGGAATGGTATGGAAGGAAGTTCCCTGGGTTTTCCTCTTAACTTATATATCCCAGATTTGGAGCTGAAGAAGTCAACAACCCAGAATGCCATTGGGCACAGACAGAAAAGCCCCAACAAAAGCCGGCTCTCTTAGTCAAAGGAACAGGAAAGGGACAGTCAAGCAAGGCAAAACTCTTAGACCATCACTTTTAGGCTAGAAAAACCAAACAGAAGTTTTGGAACTGCAAAATACAAATAAAAAGTTTAAACAAATATGATAACAAAAACTGCAGCTCTACCCCATCACTAAAGAGCTATCTGTGGAGCCTAGACTTTCACTCTCTTATGGCCGTAACAAGGCCTTCCCTTCATTCCCACCGGTGTGATATCTGAGAAGGCCACGCAGGGAGCTGTGACTTTCATCCCCACCTGATGCTAAGAAGGACACCTCCCCTGCCCCCCTGCCCCCCAGCCCCCATGGTATCAGTGGAGGCCCAGTGGGGCACATGAACTCATACACCTGTCCTGCAGTAATGGGGAGCCCCTCCCTCTGAAGTGGGAAACCTGGACTTCCACTCCGCTTGCAAGTAACCAGGTAGCACCCCTTCTTCCCTCACCAGTGCCACTTCAGAGAAGGCCTGCTGAAGCAAAGACTAAGCAGAACTAGTGTCTCATAATACTCAAAATGTCCTGAATATAACAGAAAATCAATCATCAATCCAAGAATGAGGAAAATCTCAGGAAAGAGAAAAGAATCAACAGATGCCAATACTGAGATGACACAGATGTTGCAAGTATTGGACAAAGATTATAAAGGATTTTAAAAGTTTTGTGAGCAGTTATGAACATACTTGAAAGAAATGAAAAAGTAGAAAGTCTCAGCAAAGAAACAGAAGATATAATGAAGAACGAAATGAAAATTTCATAACTGAAAAATACAAATAGAAGACTCAAAGGATGGGCCTAATGGAAAACAGAGAGGACAGACAAAAGTATTAGTGGAGTTGAAGATAGAACAATTGAAATGACCCAATCTGAACAAGAGAGAGAAAATAGACTGGGGGAAAAAAAAAAAAAAAGAACAGTGCCTCAGGGTCTATGGGACAATAATAAAAGATCTAACATTTATGTTATTAGAATCCCTCGAGGACAGGAGAAAGAAGGTGACCTGGAAATGTTTTAAAAGAAATAATGGCTGAAAACTTCCCAAATTTAGCAAAAGACATAAACCTAAAAATTCAAGAAGTTGAGTTAACCCCAAACAGTAAACGAACCCAATGAAATCCCAGCCAAGGCACGTCACAGTCAAATTCTGAAAAATAATGACCAAGAAAAAATCTTGAAAGCAACAAGAAAGAAACATCTTAACTATAAGGGAAAAACAATTCAAATAGAATTCTCATCAGAAAACATGAAGACTTGAAAGAAGTGGCTCAACATTTTTTAAGTTCTGAGAGAAAAGATCAACCCAAGATACTATATCCAGTGAAAAAAATCCTTCAGGAATGAAAGGGAAGTTAAAACATTCTCAGAGGAGGAAAGCTAAGAGAATTTGTCATCAGCAGACCTACATTAAAAGAATGGATAAAAGATATTCTTTTGAAACAGAAAGGAAATGATAAGGAATTCTAGAATATCCAGCAGGACAAGAGAACAATGTCAAGAGTGAAAGTATAGGTAAATATAATAGACTTTCCTTCTACCCTTTTTTTTAAAGATTTATTTATTTATTTATTTATTTATTTATTTACTTACTTACTTACTTACTTATTTCTCCCCCCCCCCCCCCACCCCAGTTGTCTGTTCTCTGTGTCTATTTGCTACCTCTTGTTTCTTTGTCCGCTTCTGTTGTCAGCAGCACGGGATTCTGTGTCTCTTTTTGTTGAGTCATCTTGTGTCAGCTCTCTGTGTGGGTGGAACCATTCTTAGGCAAGCTGCACTTTCTTTCATTCTGGGTGGCTCTTCTTACGGGGCGCACTCCTTGTGCGTGGGGCTCCCCTACGCTGGGAACACAGCGGCGTGGCACGGCACTCCTTGTGCGCATCAGAACTGCGCATGGGCCAGCTCCACACGGGTCAAGGAGGCCCAGGGTTTGAACCGCGGACCTCCCATGTGGTAGACGGACGCCCTAACCACTGGGCCAAGTCCGTTTCCCCCTTCTACTCTTGAGTTTTCTAAATTGTTTGATAGCAGAAGCAAATAAAGGTTACCTAGAGTCTACTGTATATACAAGAAGCATAAGGGTGAGGCATGACCTGCTTATGCAGAGGTTACAAACTAAATGGGATCGTTTATATTTGTAAAGAGCTTAGAATGGTGCCTGAAATAGCCATGCACTATATAATTACTGATCTAAATATGATAAATTAAAAAAGACAAAAGTCAACAAAAGGACACCCACTAGCAAAGAAGGCATTATTACATCCTCATTTCTTCTCTCATAAATGTCGCCGGGAAGTAAAAGCAGGCAGAAATCCCTCCGGCTCTTACATTTGAGTTCTGTACTGAACTATTTATTCTTGCTGTACCAAAATGGAGGTGGTCATAGGAATCTTGGGGGGAGAAGTGAGTTCTTCCCCATCTTCATTTCCCCAGAGGTTTTCCTGTTGCCAACTTAATCAGAACTCCAATATCTGTCTTCAGAGAAAAGTTCTCCATGCATTTTCTGTTCAAAAGAAACGCTTCTACCCAAATTCCCCACCACAGGACCTGGAACTTCAGGAAAAAACCTGCTCTCACTGCCCTTTGCAGTCTCTTTCATCTGACGATTTCAAAGCGTCCTCCCAACATTGTGTAATGAATTAATCAACAAAGTCACTGGTTAATTGACTTTCATTTCTGGAAGCACTTCCAGAAATGTCAGGAGAAATGACATTTTTCAGAGTTTAAAACTGTTTTCCCTAGCCTGAAATGCTGGGCTACATAAGAAGGTATCCTGCTAGGCCAGACCAGAGGAAACTGAGGAGGTGCTTTAGGGGTGAGAGGTAGATTCTTCTTACAGTCACCACTTTCTTCATGGGATTCATGAGTTTTGGGGGAAAAAAGCAGTTTGCCCACACCTCCCCCTGCCTATCCCCTCCCTCCCAGCTAGAGAAGGAATCTACTGATCCTCACCAGGCCACAAGAGTCTTTCAGTTTGGGGAGAACACCCTTGCGGTCACCCCTCGGGCTGAAGTGTGGTTTGCTGGCCTGGCGGGGGAGCAGCCGTGGCAGGCCAAGCCACTGCCCCCATAATAGGGTGGCTGGTCGGACTCACCGCCACCCCTGAAGGGAGCTCGGCATGGGCGCAGAGTGCCCTCGGGTCTCCCCTTCTCGGCAGCCATGCTTCCGCGGCCGCCCCTCCTCCCGGATGGCGCCACACGATGCCTTGTGGGGCGGCACCCTTCTTCTTCTTTCTCCCTGCACAGGCGCAGGGCGGAAAATTCCAGGCTGCCCTTTTCCCCTCCCCCGACAGCAGCAACAGCCAGGCGTGGGCGGAAAAATCCAGTCTGCCCTTTTCCCTCCCCCCGACAGCAGCAACAGCCAGGCGTGGGCGGAAAAATCCAGTCTGCCCTCCACCCCAGCAACAGCAGCCACCAATCCCTAAACCCTGCCCCTTCCCCCAGCAACAGCGACAGCCAATCCCTAACCACCACCCCTCCCCCATCCAGTACCGCCCACTGACCTTTCGCCGGCAACCAATCAGAACAGGGCGTGGCTTTGACCAATCAGCCTTCCCCAGCCCCTATAAAACTGTTGCCTCTCCCTCAATAAAGTGGACTTGCGTGTTTACCTTGTCTCCGTGGTAGTTCTTCTGCCGTGCGCCCTCCAGTCCTGAGAGCCCCCGACAAGGGCCTGGCCTCCCTTGTCCCCAGTTCGTCGCCTGCTTCTCCGGGCGACCCCTTCGTCGCCTGCTTCTCCGGGCGACCTCTTTGTCCCCGGCTTCGCCGGGCGACCCCGTCAGCCGAACCGCACAACCCCTTGTGAGACCGATCCCTCGTCTGCTGCCGGACCAACCCCTCGTCCCAAGTGGGACCGACCCCTCGTCCAGAGCTGGACCGACCCCTCGTCCGCAGCCAGACCCCACCTCTACCGACCGAGCAAGCCGCCGCAGTTGGCGCCCAACGTGGGGCAAGGCAACTCCACCACAGCCTCACTCCATAACCTGGCGGCCCCCTCCCCCTCTCTTCTCACCTTGGGACTTCTCTCATGCAACACTGCTGCTACCTGAGCCTTGGCTACCTCATATGATCCACGGCGGTCTGGGAGAATCGCTGGATGGCTTTCTCCTTCCATGTCGGGGGCTTATACCGACCCGCTATGATTAAGAGGAGCCTTGGATTTCTCGGGAGCACGCACTTGCACGTCTGAAGTAACCCTACCATAGCCCTACGCTCTCCTCTCTTCTCACCCCTATCTTTTCGCTCTGCATTGCTGCTCCTGAACCTTGGTGACCTCATATGATCCACGGCGGTCTGGGAGAATCGCTGGATGGCTTTCTCCTTCCATGTCGGGGGCTTATACCGACCCGCTATGATTAAGAGGCGCCAATAAAACTCTCAGGAGCGCGTGCCTGAGCACCTCCACTCCTGCCTTCACCTCTGCCTCTTCCCCTCCGCACTTGCTCCCCTTTGCCTTGCTCCACTGCTCGTCGCTCCGCCCTCCCCTCGTCGGGGCCTTCTCTTGGCCCGCGACCACCGTCGGAGCCCCACCGGCTCCGACCCCTTGTCTCACCGCGCACCTCGGCTCCCATCGCCGCGCTCTCAAGGTAAGGGCCCCTTTTCTTATCGGTTCCAAAAGGCCATTAGCAATGGGTAACATCCTATCTGCTAAGCAAGCCCCGCAAGTTCGGGCCCTCGCCGGTCTCCTAGACACTCACCGGTGTAAGATCTCTTTGAAACAGCCCCAAGTCTTCTGTAACCGCGGCCCTCCATGCCGCCATCGCTCTCAAGCAGCTCCAGCCCCGCTAAACGGCCCACAACCCGCTTTCCCCGGCCCGCGGCCTGCTTTCTAGCAATCTAATAATGCTTCTGCTTTTAACAGCTCCCCATACTTTTGCGGAGCTTCTCCTGTCTCGACCTCACTCCTCTTCTCAGCCATCCAAAGCGTCCTTTCTCGTCCCCCGCCCCCCTCCTTTTTTGCTTGAACCCCCATTGCGTTGCAGATTGGGACGCCCCATGTCGGCCCGCCCCGTTAACATCGGCCTCTCTTGCGCCCGTGGAGACTTTGACCTTCCTGTTGTCCTCGCCTACATCTCCACCACTCCCGACGCTGCCGCCACCACCACCGCTGGTGCCCTGACGCGACTTGTCCTCACAGCTGCGATCCTCCAGACCATCACACAGTCTGCCTCTACCGCTCTTCGCCACCAAGAAGAGATCAACTACCTGTAACGCGCTGTCATTCGGGACTTTTAACAACAGATAGACCTTATAGCCACCGAGATCAACGAGAATTGGACACTGGCCACCCTTGCTTGCAACGGCAAGATACCACCCCCCAAATTGTACATTTGTATCCCCGTCATACTCACCTCCCTCTCCAGCCCCGCTTCCCTCATTGCTTACTGCCTCTTGGGCCTCAGCTACTTGTTGCTGCTGCCATCCTGGCCATTATTTGAAAAGAAGGGGGAAATGCGGTCACCCCTCGGGCTGAAGTGTGGTTTGCTGGCCTGGCGGGGGAGCAGCCGCGGCAGGCCAAGCCACTGCCCCCATAATAGGGTGGTGGTCGGACTCATCGCCACCCCTGAAGGGAGCTCGGCATGGGCGCAGAGTGCCCTCGGGTCTCCCCTTCTCGGCAGCCATGCTTCCGCGGCCGCCCCTCCTCCCGGATGGCGCCACACGATGCCTTGTGGGGCGGCACCCTTCTTCTTCTTTCTCCCTGCACAGGCGCAGGGCGGAAAATTCCAGGCTGCCCTTTTCCCCTCCCCCGACAGCAGCAACAGCCAGGCGTGGGCGGAAAAATCCAGTCTGCCCTTTTCCCTCCCCCCGACAGCAGCAACAGCCAGGCGTGGGCGGAAAAATCCAGTCTGCCCTCCACCCCAGCAACAGCAGCCACCAATCCCTAAACCCTGCCCCTTCCCCCAGCAACAGCGACAGCCAATCCCTAACCACCACCCCTCCCCCATCCAGTACCGCCCACTGACCTTTCGCCGGCAACCAATCAGAAAAGGGCGTGGCTTTGACCAATCAGCCTTCCCCAGCCCCTATAAAACTGTTGCCTCTCCCTCAATAAAGTGGACTTGCGTGTTTACCTTGTCTCCGCGGTAGTTCTTCTGCCGTGCGCCCTCCAGTCCTGAGAGCCCCCAACAAGGGCCTGGCCTCCCTTGTCCCCAGTTCGTCGCCTGCTTCTCCGGGCGACCCCTTCGTCGCCGGCTTCGCCGGGCGACCCCGTCAGCCAAACCGCGCAACCCCTTGTGAGACCGATCCCTCATCTGCTGCCGGACCAACCCCTCGTCCCAAGTGGGACCGACCCCTCATCCAGAGCTGGACCGACCCCTCGTCCGCAGCCAGACCCCACCTCTACCGACCGAGCAAGCCGCCGCACACCCTCTCTCATTCCGATCCTGTTTCAGCAGGATACAAGGGAAAGAGACCTGCACTAGAAGTCAAAAGACCTGGGTGATAGTCCCAGTTCTGCTGCCAGCTAGCTGCATGGCCTTGATCAAGTCACTTCAGCTTCCTTAGCCTCCTCTATAGAAAGGATATAAATCTACCTGGTCTACACTTTTGAGAAGACTTCAACGGTTATGTATGCATAAGCACTTTGTAAATGGCAACATACTACAATTATACATTCCTTTTCACAGGATGGGCACCTGACTCAGGCTGGGGGAGAGAGAGTCTGAGAAGCCTTCCCGGAAGAAATGAAAACTGAGCTGACTCATGAAGAATGACGAAGAGGAAAGAGAGGTTCCTCTAGGCCAACAGAGTGCATGGCAAAGGTCCAAGGGAACGGGGAAGTTTTCAGGAAAACTGCCTGAAATGTACACAGTTAGACTTAAGGACTGCAGGGAAACAGGGGTGGGAAGAAAGATCACGCCAGGGATCTGGGGAGGAGAAGATCATGAAGTGCTGTGCGTGTCGCTCTAAGGACTGTGGACTTTTGGAGGAGGGGGGAGGGACATGATCAGGTACTCAGTTTAGAAAGCTCACTCGAGGGCAGCACAAAGATAAATAGGAAAGGGTCAAGATTCAGGATGCAGGTCAGAGGTGTCCAGGCTCTAAGTCAAGGCCGTCCACCTGGGAGTGGAGACGAGCATGTTGATTCAAGTGGTTCTGAGGAGATGGAACTGCAGCTTGGGCGGCAGGGAGGTAAAGGAAAGAAACACGGGTGACTCCCCGGGTTCTGATTTGGGATGATGAATCGATGGTGGTTCCATCCACTCAGTAACTGGAAGAATGGGAAAAAGAGTGAATTTAATTTCAGAATGTCAAGCTGAGGTACTGTGTGATAAACAAATAGAGGTGTCTTATCTTGTTAAACATAGGGCTTTGGAGCACAGGAGGGAGATCTGGGATAGACATAATTCTAAGATACTGCTATGGTATTGGGAGCACTGACCTATATTTTTTATGAAAGAAACCCTGGATCCAGTGGTTTTCAAACTCCTCGCCCCATTTCTGAGGATGTAAAGAAAATCAAACAAGGAACCCCAATATGAAATGGTAAAGACAAATGAGTTTATATGGCTAAGAGTCTTCCAAAAAGATTTGGGAGGTCATCAGAGGGGTCACACTTATGCACACCTCAGGAGGATCCCAGAAACAGTGAAAATAGATGCAAACCCAGGTACTGGTGCTCCTGAGGGCTATGGAGACACCCAGGTTCTACGGTCAAGGCAAATAGCTCTGGAGTTCAGTGCCTTGTCAGTGGGCCCCACTTTGGAATTTGTGTTCCTGAGTGTGATGGAGCTGGACTCAGATGTGACCTTGCCACACATGCCTCTTCTGTGACTTCTCCTGGGCCTGTGGTTGGTGCTGGGGTTGGTGTATACCCAGGAGACTTCAATCTCTGGACTGGCCATGTTCCAACTGGGCCCTGAGCCTCAGCAGAGTTGAGTCTCTGGTTTGTTGGACTTACCCAAGTCAGCTACCAAGGAGGTAAAGATGGTCAACCACCTCACCAGGGAACTGAGAGTACCTACAACTCCAAGCAGGAGAATTGCAGCCATCAACCATTTGGGATCTAAGCCCCCTCTCGATATAGAAGTGGAGTGGACACCACCAACCCAGGGTCCACAGGATAGAGGAATAAAATATGGATTAGAGTGGATGTACTGGTATTCTACTATAGAACTATTGTGACTAGTATGGAAGAAACTGCGGCACTGATGTGGAGAAAGTGGCCACAGAATTGCTGAGAAAGGCAGAGGGAAAAAGAGATGTGATGTGGGGCATTTTCAGGACTTGGAGTTGTCCTAAATGATATTGCAAGGACAGATGCTGCACATTATGTATTCTGCCATAACCCACTGAAAGTACTGGGGAAGAGTGTATACTACAATGTAAACTATAATCCATGCAGTGCAGCAGTGCTCCAAAATGTATTCACCAAATATAATGAATGTGCCACAATAATGAAAGAAGTTGTTGATGTGGGAGGAGTGAGGGTGTGGGGGTGGGGTATTTTGGAACCTCATATTTTTTATTGTAACATTTTTTGTGATCTATGTATCTTTAAAAAGACAATAAAAATTTTTAAAAAAACATTGTAAAAGTTTCTTTAAACAGTTGAAATCTTCATCTTAGGGCTTCACAGACTGCAGTTTGAAAACCCTTGGATTCATAGTGATCTATTCCAAGAATACTATTGCCTAGATATGCTTTTCTGAGATAGAAAACCCTTAGCAATATATCTGTCCGGTGTTGTGCAATACTTAGTCAAGAATTTCCTTCCACATCCAACCCTAATCTCTTTTGTCTACTTAAGCCCAGAGTTTTTGGTGCTAGTCCTCATTGGAGACAGACCGCAGTCTTGCTGTCAGCTTCCACAATAATACTTTACAACTTTAAGCCTGTGGTTCAACTATTCCAAACACATGGAAGAAAAATGAAAGGTGTAGTTGTCAAGCTGTTTCAAAATTTCAACTGATAATTAAAATTCTTTATTGGTTTCCCATGCCCAAAGGTAGGGACCAGAATAGTTAAAATGGCCAAGAAGACCCGGCATAATTTAGGCCTTAGTTTGCCTCTTCAGGCCTGTGGTAGACTGAATCATGCACCCCCAAAAAAGACACGTTCTTCATCTGCATCTGCGATCCTGTGAACCTCTTTGTAAACAGAACTTTTTGAAGTTGTTATTATTAGTTAAGGGGTGCCTAAGTTGAATACAGTAATCTGTATTACTGAAGGCCTTATAAAGGGAGGAAATTTGGACAATGTCAGTCAGGAGAAACCAGGGGAAGCCAGAAGTGTTGAAAGAAAACAATAGCCAGTCAATAATTTTATATTCAGCAAGACTGTCTTTCAAAAACAAGGGAAAGATTAAACATCCCCAGATAAATAAAAGCTGAGGTCGTATATCACCAGTAGACCTGCCCTATAAGCAATGCTAAAGGAAGGCCTTCAGACAAAAATAAAAGGACACCAGACAGTGAATCAAAGTGGCATAAAGAAATAAAGACCTCTGGTAAATGAAAGTAAATGGGTATTTATAAATGCCAGTGCTATTATATCGAAGCTTTTGGTATTTACTCCACTCTTTACTCTTACAGGTTCTAAAATAGAATGCATACAAATTAATGATAAATCTGTTTTCAGATATATAATACATAAAGATATAATTATAACAAGTACAACAAAAAAGGTGGGGAAGAGGAGGGCATAGGAACAGTGTTTGTGTATGCTACTGAAGTTAAGTTGGTATCAAGTCAAATGCTATTGTTAAAGATTTAAGATGTTAAATTTAATTTCCACAGCAACCACAGAAAAAATATCTGAAAAATACCTACAGAAGGAAATAAGACGGAATTCAAAATGGTACACTACAAAAAATAAAATAAATAAAATAAATATGAATGAAAGTAGACTTTAATGAAAGAATTGAAGGACAAAAAAAAGTATAAGTCTTACAAAGACCAAATGAAGAATAGCAGGGGAAAGTCAGTCCTACATTATCAGTCGTTACTTTAATGTAAATAAACAACTCTCCAGTCAAAAGCCAAAGATTGGCAGAATGGATGAAAAAGCATGACCCAAATATATGCTGTTTAACAAGACACTCAAATTTAAAAATACAAGTAGGTTGAAAGTGAAAGAATGGGGAAAAGTATACATGCAAATGGTAACCAAAAAAGAGCTGATGTAGCTATACTAAGATCAGATAAAACAGACTTGAAGTCAAAAACTGTTATGAGGAACAAAGAAAGGCACTACATACTGATAAAGCGATCAATTAAAGAAAAGACAGAGCCCCAAAATGTATGCAGCACATCCTGACAGATGTGAAAGGAGGCATAAATGGTTCTACATTAATAGTAGGTGAACTCAATACACCAATTTTAGTAATTAATAGAACATCTGGACAGAAAATAAATAAGGAAATAAAAAAACCTGAATAATACTATAAACCAACTAGATCTAACAGATACATAGAACACCCAATAGCAGCAGAATACACATTCTTCTCTGGTGCACATGGGTCAATCTCCAGGGTAGACAGTATGCTGAGTCACAAAACAAGTCTCAATAAATTTTAAAGTACTGGAATTATACAATGTGTCCTCTCCAACCACAGTGAAATGAAGCTAGAAATAAATAACATAGGAAGAAATGGAAAATTTATAATATGTAGAAATTAAACACTGTACTCCTAAATAACCAATGGAAGTATCTTGAGGCTAATGAGAATGAAAATACAACATACCAAAACTTATGGGATGCAGCAAAAGCAGTGCTTTTGTAGAAATTTGTAGCTCTAGATGCTTGCATTAAAAAAGAAAAACTTCAAATTGGAGACCTAGCCTCAAAACTGGAAGAACTAGAAAAAAAGAAGAGCAAACCAAACCTAAAACAAGCAGAAGGAAGGAAATAAAAAAGATTAGAATAGAGATAAATGAAATACAGAACAAAAAAACAAGAATCAACAAAACCAAAAGTTGATTATTTGAACAACATCAATAAAATTGACAATCCTTTAGCTAGACAGACAAAGACAGAGTATTCAAATAAAATGAGAAATGAAAGGGGGAACATTACAACCGATGTTAAAGAAATAAAAAAAGATTATAAGATGATCTATGAAAAAATGTATGCCTACAAATTAGATAACCCTAGATGAAATGGACAAATTCATAGAAGCACACAAAGTACCTACACTGACTCAAAAAGAAATAGAAAATCTCAACAGATTAGTAACAAGTAAAAAGACTGAGTCTAGGGAAGCGGACTTGGCCCAATGGATAGGGCATCCATCTACCACATGGAAAGTCCGCAGTTCAAACCCCAGGCCTTCTTGACCCGTGTGGAGCTGGCCCATGCGCAGTGCTGATGAGCGCAAGGAGTGCCCTGCCACGCAGGGGTGTCCCCTGCGTAGGGGAGCCCCATGTGCAAGGAGTGCGCCCCATAAGGAGAGCCGCCCAGCATGAAAGAAAGTGCAGCCTGCCCAAGAATGGCACCGCACACACAGAGAGCTGATACAACAAGATGACACAACAAAAAGAAACAGAGATTTGTGGCACCGCTGATAAGGATAGAAGCAGTCACAGAAGAACACACAGTGAATGGACACAGAGAGCAGACAAGTGAGGCGGGGAGGGGAGAAATAAATACATAAATCTTAAAAAAAAAAAAAAAAGACTGAGTCAGTAATCAAAAACCTCCCAAGAAAGAAAAGCCCATAACCCAGATGGCTTCACTGGTAAATTTTACCACACATTCCAAAAAGAATTAACACCAAAGCTACTCAAACTCTTTCAAAAAACTGAAGAGGAGTGAATACCTAACTCATCCCACAAGGCCAACATCACTGTCAAAACAAAGTCAGATAAAGATATCACAAGAAAAATTTCAAATCCATATCCCTTATGAATATAGTTGCAAAATTCTAAAATAAATACTAGAAAAAAAATGACCCAACATCACATTAAAAGAATTATATACCACAATCAAGTGGGATTTAGCCCTCTTATACAAGGGTGGTTCAACATAAGAAAATCAATTATTGTAATATACCATATTAATAGAAACACAGGGGGAAAAAACATGGTCCTCTCAATTGATGCAGAAAAGACATTTGACAAAATCGAGCACCCAGTCTTTGTCTTTTTTCTTTCTTTCTCTCTCTCTCTCTCTCTGCCCCCCATCCCCACCCCCACCCCCGCCCCAGGTTGTCTTTTTTCTGTGTCTATTTGCTGCATCTTCTTCTTTGTCCACTTCTGTTGTCAGCGGCACGGGAATCTGTGTTTCTTTTGGTTGTGTCATCTTGTTGTGTCAGCTCTCCGTGTGGGTGGTGCCATTCTTAGGCAGGCTGCACTTTCTGTTGCGCTGGCCTTGCGCGTGGGGCTCCCCTACGCGGGGGTCACCCCTGCATGGCAGGGCACTCCTTGTGCACATCAGCACTGTGCATGGGCCAGCTCCACATGGGTCAAGGAGGCCCGGGGTTTGAACCATGGACCTCCCATGTGGTAGACGGATACCCTAACCACTGGGCAAAGTCCACTTCCAAGCACCCAGTCTTGATAAAAAACACTTAGAAAACTAGGAATAGAAGGAAATTTCCTCAACACGCTAAAGGGCATATATGAAATACCTGCAGCTAACATCATAATGGTTGAAGTCCAAAAGCTTTGCTTCTAAGATCAGAAACAAGACAAGGATGCCCACTGCCCACTATTATTCAACATTGTACAGGAAGTTTAAGAGCAATTAGGCAAGGAAAAGACATAAAAGCCATTCAAATTCGAAAGGAAGAAGTAAAACTCTCCCTATTTGCAGATGACAAGATCCTATATACAGAAAATTCTAGAGGCAGGGCAAGATGGTGGCTGAGTGAGCTTACCTGATAATCTCTCCTACAAAGAAGCGGCTGGGCAGCGTTGGAGGCTCTTCGGGACCAGGCTTTTTCAGGATTTTTGCAGGGCAGGAGGTGTCTGGACATCGATTTGGTGGGAAGGTAACAGAGAAAATGCGTCTATAAGATATAATTGAGACTCTATTACATGGAGGTCGGGGCTGCACGCGGGACGCTCCTTCCTGGGGTGGGAGGAGCCGCGGCAAAGGTGCTGCGGCCGCGATTTCTGGAGGTTCTGCGGTACTGGGGAATTCATAAGTCCCGAGTGGGCTATTGGGGGGTTAACAGGACAGGAGGCCTTTGCAGACCGGTTTGGGGAGACAAACGGGAGTTTTATTGCGAAGCGGGGAATTTTTGATTGTGGACACAAATAATAGCACTTCCGCCTAGAGCCCTGCCCTCCCCAAGCCCGGCTGCTGATCTGCAGCAGACTTAAATTGATAGCAATAAAGAGATGCCACCAGGAGGCTGTTGCAGGGTCTGGCAGGGTGGGAGACGTCTGGAAGCCGATTAGGGGAATATTTTGCAAAGCATGGGAATTTCGGTTTTGGACTCTGTTGTCAGCGTTTCTGGCTTGAGCCCCACCCCCTGACCTGGCTACTGATCTGCGTCATTAAATTGGCTGCAGTGTAGAGGCACCCCCAGGTGGCCGTTCCGGGGGCTTACAGGGTGGGAGGGGTCCTGAAGTCGAATTGGTGATACATCCACAGAATAGACCCCAGTGAGTGAGTGAATTGCAGGGTTCAGACACACAGGATAGAGTTTGCGGATGTGACCTCACCCATAGGGCTGGCACCCAGCTGCGGGGATCCCTGAAGGCTGTGTTGCACTGCAGTGCTCCCAGGCTCCCTGTTAACTGGACTTGAGGTTGCCAGGTCTGAGTCCCCTAAACCCTGGTGGCCCACACCCCAGAGACTCACACCTCTTGAGTCTTCAATATCTCAGACTTTCCATCCCTGAATTCATCACGCCCTGAGGTTTATCTGAGGTCCGTGAATGTCCTAGCCTCAACGTTTGCATTTTTTCTTTTTTGTTTTGTTTTTATTTTTATTTTATTTTATTTTTTATTTTTTTAATGTCCTGATTGCTAACATTGCATTATCCATTATCTCCTAGTCTTTTCTCCCAGTGTATCCCCCAAAGTCTTTTTTTTTTTAGTTATTTAGGGTTTTTGTTGTTGTTGTTGTTGCTGTTGTGGTTGTTCTGTATCTTTTTTTTTTCTTTTCCCTACCTGTTCCCCACCCTTTACCCACTCCCTTTTTCTTTCTTCCTTTCTTCTCTTTTTTTCTTCTCTCTCTTGTCCCTCATTTTATTCTTATTTTATTTTATTTTAATTATACAATAGGTGCTGCAGGGAACACCTCACATTTCCTAGGTTTCCTCATCCTCCGCTGCCTCATTTCTGTGTGAAATAGATTTTGGCTACCTACACTATCCCCTTTCCCCTACATTTTGATATCCCCCATCATCTACTGTCTCTCCTATATTCCACCTCCCTTTCTTTGATCCCCAAAGTGTCTAACTCTTGATTTCTAATACCTTTATTTTGTTTTCTGTCTTTTATTCACTCTTGAAACTATTGCCTTTCTTCTCTCTTTCCCTCTCTCACGAAAACAATAGCTTTTGAATTCATACCATATTCCTCCCATATTCAGTCGACTACCTCATTATAGGTACTCTACCTACTGCTATAACTCTACACAACTTACATGAATCTAATATCCATCCTCCCAGATCTCATATTGTTTCTCTGTTAACATTTATCACCAATACTACTTTACACTTTTTCCTTGCTTACACAATTGCCTTTCCCTGGCCCTAATACTTTCCTTTAAAGTGAACTCAACCAGCAATAAGAAATCAGAATAAGAAGAACAAAGTGACAAAGAGAAGATATAACACGCAAAAACAACAGCTAATTAATCCCCAAGACTAGACAAAGAAGCTAAGGAACTGATTAAACCCATCAAGATAAAATGATGACCAGACAGCAACAAAAATCTACAAACCAAACCAGTAATCAGGAAAACATGGTTGAATCCAAAGAACAAACTAAAAACCAGGAAGGGGAGCAGAACTTCACACAAGCAATTAAAGATCTCAGAACATTTATCACCGACAAATTTAATGAAGTAAAGGAAGAGGTTAACAACATGAAGACAACACTTGGAGGGGAAATTGCAGACATACACAAAAAGATAACAGATATGATGGGAATGAACACCACAGTTCAAGAAATCAAAAATACACTTGCAGCAAATACCAGCAGACTAGAAGAGGCAGAGCAGAGAGTTAGTGATGTGGAAGACAGTACATCAGAAATCAAACAGATAGTAGAATTGGTCGATAAAAAGATAGAAAAAACCCAGCTAGGACTTAGGGACCTGAATGATAATGCAAAATGCTCAAACATACATATTATAGGCATCCCAGAAGGAGAAGAGAAGGGAAAGGGGTCAGAAGGAGTGTTGCAGGAAATAATGGCTGAAAACTTCCCAAATTCTACTGAAAGAGACAGATGTACATATCCAAGAAGCACAGGGCACCCCAATCATCATAAACCCCAACAGGCCCACCCCAAGACATATACTTGTCAAATTATCCAACGCTCAAGACAAAGAGAAAATTCTAAAAGCAGCAAGAGAAAAGAAAACCATCACATACACATGCACTGTAGCCCCTTTCTGGGACATCCCTGAAGGACAGTGGTGAGGGCAAAGTGGGCAGAACTTCAAGCAGTGCACCTAGTTGTTCATTTTGCTTGGAAGAAGAAATGGCCACAGGTGCATTTGTACACTGATTCATGGGCTATTGCCAATGGTTTGGCTGGATGGTCAGGGAATTGGAAGGAACATGATTGGGAAATTGGTGACAAAGAAGTATGTGGGTTGACCTTTTTTTTTTTAAGATTTATTTTTTATTTATCCCCCCGCCCCCATAGTCTGCTCTCTGTGTGCATTCACTGTTCTTTTGTGTCCACTTGCATTCTTGTTAGTGGCACCGAGAATCTGTGTCTCTTTCTGTTGCATCATCTTGCTGCATCAGCTCTGTGTGTGTGTGGCGCCACTCCTGGGCAGGCTGCACTTCTTTTGCATGGGACAGCTCTCCTTGTGGGGCACACTCTTTGCACATGGAGCTCCCCTATTCAGGGGACACCCCTGCATGGCATGGCACTCCTTGCGCACATCAGTACTGTGCATGGGCGAGCTCACCACATGAGTGAGGAGGCCCTGAGTTTGAGCCTTGATCTCCCATATGGTAGGCAGACATCTATCAGTTGAGACAAATCCGCTTCCTGGATTGACCTTTTTGAGTGGGCAAAAAACATGAAAATTTTTGTGTCCCACGTGAATACTCATTAGAAGGTAACTTCAGCAGAGGAAGATTTTAATAATCAAGTGGATAAGATGACTGGCTCTGTGGCTAATGCTCAGCCTCTTTCCCAGCCACTCCTGTCATTGCCCAGTGGGCTCATGAACAAAATGGCCATGGAGGTAGGGATGGAGGTTATGCATGGCCTCAGCAACACGGACTTCCCCTTACCAAGGCTGACTTGGCTACAGCCACTGCTGAGTGCCCAATCTGCCAACAGCAGAGACCCTCACTCAGCCCCCAATATGGCAGCATTCCTCAAGGTGACCAGCCTGCTACCTGGTGACAGGTTGACTACATTGGACCACTTGCACTATGGAAAGGGCAGCAATTTGTTTTAACCAGAATAGACACATAGTCTGGATATGGGTTTGCATTTCCTGCATGCAACGCTTCTTCCCAAACTACCATCCATGGACTTATTGAATGTTTTATCTACTGCCATAACATTCCACACAGCATTGCTTCCAATCAAGGAACCCATTTCACAGCAAATGATGTGCGGGAATGGGCACATGACCATGGAATTCACTGGTCTTACTATGTTCCCCATCACCCTAAAACAACTGGATTGATAGAACAGTGGAATAGCCTTTTAAAGACTCAGTTATGGTGCCAACTAGGTAGCAATACTTTGAAGGGCTGGGGCAATGTTCTCCAGGAGGCTGTGTATGCTCTAAATCAGCATCTACTCTATGGTGCACTTTCTCCCATAACCAGGATCCATGGGTCCAGGAATCAAGGGGTGGAAATGGGACTGGCACCACTCACTATTACCCCTAGTGGCCCACTAGGAAAATTTTTGCTTCCTGTCCCTGCAACCTCAAACTCTGCTGGTTTACAGGTTTCAGTCCCAAAAGGAGGAGTGCTGTCACCAGGGAACACAACAATGATTCCATTAACTGGAAGTTAAAACTGCCACCTGGCCACTTTGGGCTCCTCTAACCTTTGAATCAACAATCAAAGAAGGGAATTACTGTACTGGCTGGGGTGATTGATCCCGACTATAAAGGGGAAATAGGACTGTATCTACATGATGGGGGTAAAGAAGAGTTTGCCTGGAATACAGATCTTCTGGGGCACCTCCTAGTACTGCCATGTCCTATGATTAAAATCAATGGAAAATTGCAACAACCCAATCCAAGCAGGACTAAGAATGGCCCAGAAACTTCAGGAATGAAAGTTTGGGTCACCCAGCAGGCAAAGAACCATGAGCAGCTGAAGTGCTTGCTGAGGGTAATGGAAACATGGAATGAGGAGTGAAAGAAGGTAATGATAAATATGAACTTCAACCATGTGACCAGTTACAGAAACACGGACTATAATGGTATGAATTTTTCTTCCTTGTTTTATTATGATGATGATTGTATATGCACACAAAATGAATTTCTTTGTCTTCTTTCCCAAACTTTCCCTTTATCATATAACAAGTTGTATCTGTTTCATGTCATGATATTTGAGAATGTCAAGTTTGAGAGTGAATATTACCCAAGAACTTGCACCCTATTCTGTATGGAATTAATGTGTTTCTGGTTATACGCAAGAGAGTTCAACATTGTTAGGTAGAAATACATATATATATAATGCACGTCTGTTATTGTTTTTACTTAGATACTAAGTATGGTTTAAGGTAATGCATATGGTTGCCGAGTTGACAAGGGGTGGACTGTGATGGTTAGGCTATTGTGTCAACTTGGCCAGGTAATTGTGCCCACTTGTTTGGTTAAGCAAGCACTGGGCTAACTGTAATACAAGGGCATTTATGGCCTTTAGTCACCATTGATTTTACTGCGGCAGTGAATCATAGATAGCTGATTACATCAATCAGGGAGATTGCCATCAACAATGAGAGACGCTAATCCAGTCAGTTGAATCCCTTAAAAAGGAATTGATTCCAGCATTGAGAGAGAATTTCCCAGCTCAACTTTGGACAGCCAACATCTCCCAGAACTCATCAAGAATCTTCATTGGACTTTCATTGCGGCCCTTGGTTACAGCCTGCCTGCGGAACCTGGACTGGCGCATCCCCATGGCTGCGTGAGAGACTCTTATAGAGTCACATACTATTGACAGATATCTCTTGTCATGCTTCTACATACTAGTAATGAAGAGGAAATCAAGAAAAAAATCCATTTACCATAGCAATGAAGAGAATCAAAGATCTAGGAATAAATTTAAGGACATAAAGGACTTGTACATGGAAAACAGAAAACATTGCTAAAAAAGTTGTATTAAAGACCTAAATAAATGGAAGTATATTCTATGTTGAGGGATTAGAAAACCAAATATTGTTAAAATATCAATTCTACCCAAAGTAGATTTACAAATTCAACATAATTCTTATCAAAATTCAAAGTCTTTTTTGCAGAAATGGAAAAGCCAATTACCAAATTTATATAGAAGGGTAAGTGACAGGAAGCAACAATTTTCCTAGTGGGTCATAGCTAAAACCATCTTGTAAAAGAAGAACAAAGTTGGAGGATTCCCATTTCCCAATCTTAAAACATTTTACAAAGAACATTAATCAAAACAGCATGGTACTGGCACAAAGACAGACTGCAGAACAACAGAATGGAATTGAGTGTTCAAAAATAAATCCTCATCTCTCATATCTACGATCAAATTGATTTTTTCACAAGGGTCCCAAGTCTACTCAATGGGGAAAGAATAGACTCTTCAACAAATATTGCAAGGGAAAACTGGATAACCATATGCAAAAGAATGAAGATGGATCTCTGTCTCACACCATGTACAAAACTATTCTCACAATGGATTAAAGTCCTAAATATAAAAACCATAACCATTAAACTCCTAAAAGAAAACATAGGGAAGCACCTATAGGACTTTGTGTTAGGCAATGATTTCTCAGACTTTACACCAAAAGCACAAGCAACAAAAGAAAAAATAGGTAAATGGGACTTCATCAAAATTTAAAACTTTTGTGTATTACGAGTAAAAAGGCAACTTACAGAATGGGAGAAAATATTTGGAAATCACATATCTGATAAAGGTTAATATCCAGAATATATAAAGAAATCCTACAACTCAACAACAGAAAGACAAATTATCCAATTAAAAAATGGGCAGAAGATTTGAATAGACATTTCTTTAAACAAGATATACAACTGGCCAAAAAGCACATGAAAAGATAATCAACATCATTAGTCATTAGGGAAATGCAAATCAAAACCACAATGAGATACTATTTCACACCCACGAGAATAGCTACTATTAAAAAATGGAAAATGGCAAGTGTTGGACAGAATGCAGAGAAATAGGAACACTCATTCATTGTTGGTGGGTATGTAAAATGGTGCAGTTGCTGTGGAAAACAGTTTGGCAGAACCCTAGAAAGTTAAATATAAAATTATCATATGATACGGCAATTCCACTTTTAGATATCTATTCCAAAGAATTGAAAGCAGGGATTAAAACAGATTTTTGCACACCAATGTTCACAGCAGCTTTCTTCACAATTGACAAGACAGAAATAACCCAAGTGTCAAGAACATATCAATGGATAACAAAATGTGGCTTATACACAACAGAATATTATTTATTCCACTGTAAAAAGGAATGAAGTTCTGGTACATATGAACTTTCATGGATGAACTTTGAAGACATCAGGTTGAGGGAAACAAGCCAGACACAAAAGGACTAACATTGTATTATCCCCTGATATGAAATAATTAGAGACTGGAATTCATACCATCAGAAACTAGAATACAAGTTACCAGGCACCAGGGTAAGGATAGGAAATGGGGAGTCTATACTTAAATTATACAGAATTGCTATTTGGGTTGATGGAAAAGTTTTGGTAATGGATGGTGGTGATGGTAGCATAATACTGTGAACATAATTAGCAGCAATGAATTATATATTTGAATGTGGTTAAAATGAGAAATTTTGGGTTATGTATACAGTACAAGAATAAGAATTTAAAGAAAACATAGAACTGTACAACACAAACAACAAGCACTATTGTAAATATAGTTAATAGTACAATTATTAAAATGTTCATGAATTGCAGCAAATGCCCCATACTAATGCAAGGTGTTACTAAGAGGGTGGTATATGGGAACTACGTATTTTATGTGCTGCAATCAGCTCACAATAGGTTGGCTCGAAGGGAAGGTGATGCAGAACTTTACGAAATAGACAGAGAGAAAAAAAAAAGAGAAGATGAAGATGGGGCCAGGGAACTCACAGCTTCTGGAACTGAGAGCCTCGACCCTAGTTCATTGTATTTATTGGAAACTACTGAGCAGCTGTTTGCTATCAGAACTGCAACATCATCTATAACAGCGAACAACTGCAACATCTACAATAGAACAGGTGTAACATTTACAATAAGGAACAGGTAAGCCAGTTTCCCACAATATTTCTGCATGATTTTTCTGTAAACCTACAACTTCTCTAACTAAAAAAAGAAAGCAAACAAATAAAAAAAAACCATAGGACTGTACAATGCAAACAGAGAACCTTAATGTAAAATATGGAATATAGTTAATGGAATATAGTTAATTATAATAATATTATTTCATCAAATGTAGTACAAAGGTACTACATTAAAGCAAAGTGTTAGTAGGGAAAACTGCATTGTGAGGGAGGTATATGGGAACTCTATATTCTCTGCATGACTTTTCTGTAAATCTACACCTTCTTCAATAGGAAAAATAAATTTAACAAAAGGATAAAAAATGATAAAGAAAAAAACAAAACTAGGATTCTAATACCTATTACGATACATTGATAGCCAGCTGCCACAAGGTGGCACAATTCTCAGCAAATGAAATATGGTTGGTCCAACTCTGAAATTCCAGACTTTGCCTTCACCACTTAGAACACTGTCCCTTTCCTGAGAAACTCAGACTTGATTTTCCTATTCAATAAAAGCTACCTTCCATGAATGTGGCTATTCCTCGGCCCTGTAACCCTTTCCGTCCTCCCCTGCCCTTCCTTTAACTCACTGACTTTACCTAGTTTTCACCTATAATATTTCCTAAGAGACTCCCACCTCCCCAGACAAGGTTAGTTCCCTGAGCATACACTCCCAGAACATCTTTGCTTGCCATCACAATACCTAACACTTGTGAAATTTCTAACATCTAGATTTTAAGATTCATAAGGGCCAGGAACCATGCTGATCTCATTTGCAGCTCGAACCCTGGAGACCAGCCCAGCGTCTGAGTCATAGCAGGCACTCGGTAAACATTTGTTCAGTGAATACATTAAATGGTAGACTAAATAGTAGAAAAATAGATCCTCTCTAAGGTTTCTTCCAGAATCAAATGATTTGGGGGTGGAGGGGTCCTCACCAAAACTAAACAAAAGATCAGCCCCTAGCCATCAACTAATTTTCCATCTTATCTGGTCTTTAACTCTGTAAAACAGTGGGAAGAGACTAGAAATGCTTAGGAATTGCTTTAATAATCCTTTAGCATCATGCTCTCATCCATATACTTAAGCAATTTAGCCATCAACTCATGGAGAAGTCATCAAGGAGTAATAACGGTGTCTCCTCAGTTCGGGGCTAGCTTGGAGAAGGGAGTTTCCTCCTCACAGCCCCCCTGGCAGCTGAATGACTTCTTTCACTAGGAACGGGAGGCCTGCAATGTGGCAGTCTCCTGAAGAAGTATGCTGTAATTAATTGGCTCTGTGTTTTAAAGCAAATCTGGTTTGGTGCATGCAAAAAGCTTGAGCACAGTCTGTCAGGAAGGCTTTAATATGATCTCTGCTCCTTTTTCATTTGCAATCTAAATTTAATTGAACATTGAGTATCTGGCATGTGCAAAAGTTGTGCTAAGTGCTTTAAATGATACTGAGTTGTGAAAGGCAGGGTTCTCGTCCTCAAGAAGTTTACAATCCAGTCATTCTTATTTTGGCACTATTATTTTATAATTCACATTAAGTTTATATTTTGGACAAGTGATTTTTTTTTAATCGGATGTTATTCTGTTATTTACTATAATACCTCTGGGACTAAAAAGAGAGCTTGTTCGTTAAGTATTTCCCAAAATCAATAACGATTTTCTAATGCTACAGTGCATAGTGCAAGGGATGGAGATTATTTTGGCTTCCTTTAACTCTCATATGCTACAAAACATTTCCACAATATTAGCAAGTGAATAATTTATTTTAACATAAAAGTACACACCTGTTCTGAGAGTGATGTTGACACTGTCACTTGTGAAAAGGTTAATAAATTTCCACAGCTATCTTTAGTCAATAAACTTGTGGTGTGTATGTGTGTTTTAATTGACAAAGCCTCTTCATCCTTCATCCATATGCCTAGTATATAAAAGAAATAGTTGCTTGTATATAGTCTGCTGCAGTTTCTGAGAGAGGATTCCCCACCCCCCAAAAAACAGCAAACTTACTTGCTTAGTTTCTGACCATAGCAAGAAGACAAAGAGTGGCATATATGGAAGCCAAAATGTTACTTTTTTTACTTTAAATGCTAAGTTAAAGGTCATAGCTTATATGGGACAACTAAATAGACTCCTAAAACTGAGCCCATGAATTAGGCCTCTTATGGTCAGAGGCAGCAAAAACTATCTGGAAAAACTAAACAACTTGTGCTCTCAGTGAGAGGCTTATTTCGGTTCCAAGAGGAAGAACTGGTAGATTTGATCTGAGTAGACTATATTTTCCTCAGAATTTTTCCAGATATGTTACTCCACTGTCCATGGGTTGGAGTGAACGAACTTAGAGACTAATTGAGCTTCTTTTACAGCAGGGGTTCTTAACCAGGGGTCGAGCGTGAATTTAAATGAAAAAAAAAGAAAAACTTTATTCTTGTGGGGACGTGCTGGTGCAGGTATGACATATTTATTAAATAATACATAGTGAAGTGCGGACTTAGTAAGGGGTCTGTGGTTTTCACCTGACTGGCAAAGGGGTCTGAGCAATAAAAATGGTTAAGAACCCCTGTTTTACAGGGAGGAAACATCAGGAGAGAGGACTAAACGTTTCCCATAAAATGCCCTCTCTTTTTCCCCTCCAAACCCATTTGGCTTTTTCATTATGACTATGGTCAAGCAGGAGTTTGAATCCTCTTTGGAAAAGAGGATGAATGGCCTCTCTGAAAAACTCTTTTTCTTCCTTTACAAGGCTGCATCTCCACTATCAACCACTACTCTTTGGAAATCCTCCCTGGACCAATGGTAGTCACTTTAGATTTTGGTAAAATGGATCAGAACAATGTATGCTTTAGTTAGTTCCAAGACCACTTTGTACTCAGAGTGAAAATCCATTCCCCATTCAAATGGCCATCCCAAATTATAACCAAAAACACTCTCTGCACAGCATTACAGAAATTCTGCAGTGGCATTAAATGAACACATTCTGGGAAGCAGATGTGACTCAACTGATAGAGCGTCCGCCTACCATATAGGAGGTACAAGGTTCGGTACCCAGGGCCTCCTGACCTGTGTGGTGAGCTGGCCCACGCACGATGCTACCACACCACGCAGGGGTGTCCCCTGTGTAGGGGAGCCCCACGTGCAAGGAGTGCACCCCGCAAGGTGAGCTGCCCTTCGTGAAGAAACACAGCACCCCCAGGAGTGGTGCCACACACAAAGAGAGCTGATGCAGCAAGATGATGCAACCAAAAGAAACAGATTCCCAGTGTCACCTGACAAGAATGTAAGTGGACACAGAAGAATACATGATGAATGGACACAGAGAGCAGACAATGGGGGGAGAGGGTGTGGAGAAGGGGAGAGAAATTAAAATTTAAAAATCTAAAAAAAAAATAAATTAACACATTCCAATACTAAAAAGACCCACAGCATGGAGATAAACCAATGTGAATTAAAAAAACTCTCTGGTTATCAAATTCAAGGGAGAATTTAAAGTTCAATGGCTAAATTCCCTTCCAAGTTAAGGCCACAGAATATTAAATGTCAAATGCCTTAATATCTGGACTCAAATTATTTTTACCTTGTGAGTCAAAAGTTCAAATCCACAACATTTTAAGTTAAAGTCCAAATTCATTTTTCGACAAAATCTTCACTGTGTAGACTTGGGTTGTTTTTTCCCAGGAGTCTCAGAAGTGTTGGCTTCTTTAGGGATCAAAGTTGCAACACCGATTCTCTGATGTATTTCTGTTTTTAACATCCCAATGCGTTAAGAGGACATATATGCAACGATTAAGCTCTGAGGCCACAATCACCAGATGGAGAGAGCAAGCAACTATGGAGGCTCTAGAGCCATTATCTGCAGCAAAGCCAGTTCCCCAAGTCCAGTACTTTGTGTTGAAAGGTCATAGCAAAAGTAGACGTAGGTCTTCCCAGTTTCGGCAAGATTCCAGTCGGTCACTGCCAACATGTCTAGGATCCTAAATAGAGGCTGGAGCAGAAGCAGCCCAGGCAACCTGCAGCACCTTGGGCCTCCACCATTGCCACCATGACGCCCACTTCTGCCTGGGGCTCATAGGCCACAACCACGGGTCCCAGGCTTCTGCCACCCTGCTTTTCATTGGTTTTTTTTTTTTTCATCTTTTTTATCTTTTTTAAAAAAGATACATAGATTACACAAAACATTACATTAAAAATTATAAGAGGTTCCCATATACCCACTCCCCACACCTCCCACATCAACAATTTCATTCATTAGTGCAGTACATTTCCTGCATTTGATGAGAACATTTTAGAGCACTGCTACACAACATGGATTATACTTTAAGTTGTAGTAAACACTCTCTCCCAGTCCACTGAGTGGGTTACGGCAGGATATATAATGTTCTGTATCTGTCCCTGCAATATCATTGAAGACAACTCCGAGTCCCGAAAATGCCCCAATATCACACCTCTTTTTCCCTCTCCCTGCCTTCAGCAACTCCCATGGCCACTGTCTCCACATCAATGATATAATTTCTTCCATTGCTAGAGTCATAATAATTCTATAGTAGAGTACCAGTAAGTTCACTCTAATCCATATTTTATTCCTCCATTCTGAGGACCCTGGGATTGCATTGGCCACTACACCTCTAAATTGAGAGGGGACTTAGATCCCACGTGGCTGATAGATAGGATAGATAGATAGGATAGATAGATTCTCCTGCTTGCAGTTTTAGACTCTCTCAGTTCCTTGGTGTGGTGATTGACCATCCTCACCTCCTTGTTGGCTAACCTGGGTAAGTCCAAAGAACTAGACAGTAGTTGTTGCAACTCTGCTGAGGCTCAGGTCCCAGCTGGCACATGGCCAGTCCAGAGATTCAAGTCTCCTAAGCATACACCAACCCCAGCTCCAACCACATGTTCAGTAAGCAACAGAAGAGGCATTTGTAGAGAAGTCACATCTGAGTCCAACTCCATCACACTCAGGAGCACAAATTCCAAAGTAGGGCCCACTGGCAAGGCCCCAAACTCAGAGTCATCTACCATGACCATAGGTCCTGGGTGTCTCTGTAACCCACAGGAGCACCAGTACCTGGTGTTGTATCTACTTTGGCCGTCTCCGAGATCCTGCTGAGACATGTGTAAGCATGACTCCCCTGCTGACATCCCAACTCTTTTGAAGTCTCTTAGCCATATAAACTCATTTGTCTTTACCATTTCCCCCTTTAATTCAAGGTCTTTTTCTGGTTGTGTCACCAGCTGGTACTTGGTAGTAATCCATTGGCACCATGGAGGCTCATCCCTGGGAGTCATGTCACGCTGGGGGGAAGGTAATGCATTTATATGCTGAGTTTGGCTTAGAAAGTGGCCACATTTGAGCAACATGGAGGCTCTCAGGAGGTAACTCTTAGGCACTCTGCAGGTCTAGGCATAGTTGAAATGTCAAGCACACAGACTCATAAACATAGTCATCACTAACAAGGGCTCATCATCGTTGGACTATCCTTCTTCACTGGTCTTTGCCTGCCCTCTCTTATTACTTTAATTGCAGTGCTGTGGCCTTGACAAACTTTGTCAAATAGCTCCCTCAGCAATCTCATGAGAGGGAATGTGCCGAGAAACCAATGAAGCTGTGGAACTAATGAGGTGGCCAAATCTTCCTAAAGGGTGTAAAGGGACCAGCCCGTTAGGGGGAAAAAAATATGTTAATCAGTCACTACTGGAACTGCACCACTGGCCACTGACAAAAGTGCCCCCCACATGGATGACTTCCTTTAGACTCCTGGCCTAAAAAGGAGGTGAAAACTCATGGTAGAATTGGGTGACCATATAACCAACTTGAGCAAGACTGAAGTGCCTTCCCTGGAATCTGGTTTGGCCAAGTGCCTGTGACCAGCACTCTCTGGGAAAAGGTGATAAGGAGGGGACAAGTGATTCTTAACCTTTGGAGATCCTCAAAGAATTTTGGGCTGAGCAGTGAGGGCGGGGGGGTGGGGAAGGGAGGAAAAGATGATGTAGTTATTTAAAAGCATATATTCAATATATGCTTATTGATTTTATAATTCTAGCTACAGAAAGGAAAGTTTAACAAAACTATTCTTCAGGGGGATATGCATAAGATTAAATGATGGGTAAGTACAGCTAGTGTAAATTTAAAATTAGAGAAGGGATATCAAACTCTGGCCACTCAAAGTGCTGAGCATAGAGGTCTCTTGTTGACAGAATTCCCTCTCCAGCATCACTACCTCCAGGCTCCCAACTCATCTTTCTTTCCAGCAAGACTATATTAGTAGCTCTCATTTACTGCATACCTACCAGTGACTCTAAAAACAGGAAGTACAATCCACACTGTTGCTCTGCACTCTTGCACAGGCTGTTGCCTGTTTGTGCTGCTTCAACCCCCCTGGCTGGTAAACTACTTACCCTGAAACCCCAGCCAGGCTTGATGTCCTTTAATGGAGCCTCATTCCTTCCTCTGCAACTCCATGAGCACATGTTTTGTTTTTTTTTAAAGATTATTTATTTATTTATTTAATTTCCCCCCCTCCCCTGGTTGTCTGTTCTTGGTGTCTATTTGCTGCGTCTTGTTTCTTTGTCCGCTTCTGTTGTCGTCAGCGGCACGGGAAGTGTGGGCGGCGCCATTCCTCGGCAGGCTGCTCTTTCTTTTCACGCTGGGCAGCTTTCCTCACGGGCGCACTCCTTGCGTGTGGGGCTCCCCCACGCAGGGGACACCCTTGCGTGGCACGGCACTCCTTGCGCGCATCAGCGCTGCGCATGGCCAGCTCCACACGGGTCAAGGAGGCCCGGGGTTTGAACCGCGGACCTCCCATATGGTAAACGGACGCCCTAACCACTGGGCCAAAGTCCGTTTCCCTCCATGAGCACATGTACTAAGTGCTTATTCATATAGACACTGCCCCAGCTGGACAGTGAGGGCAGGAGCCAGCCTCATTCCTGCAGCCTCCCAATTACTCATGTGTGTTCTCAAGATCTTGAATAGAATGGCACTCCCTCTCTGCACCCTCTAAGGTGCAGGTTGACTATCCCATAAGGTCTCAAGAGGCGAGACTAGAAATATTACTTGACTGAAGAATATTCCCTTTCATTTGTACATTTTCTCAAGATTAAAGTGCTTTCATGTGCTATTTTATTTTCTTTCAATTTTACAACACCATTTTACCTATCTTAGAATCATCTCCTTGGAGCCAGAAGGACCCTTAGAAATCAGATCTAATCCTCTTTCTAATGAAAATTAAGACCAGAAAAGTTGAAAAACTTTTGCTGAAAGTTTTTGCTAAAAAACTTTTGCTGAAGAGCTGAAGATTTACTGGGAAAAGTAGTGTATTAATTTTTTATTGCTGCATCACAAATTACCAAATATTTAGCAACGTAAAACAACTCTTATTTATTAGCTCACAGTTCTGTAGGCCAGAAGCCTGGCACAGCGGGGCTGAGCTCTCCACTCAGTGTGTCATGAAACTGAAATGAATTTCTTGGCTGGACTCAGTTCTCACCTGGAAGCTCTGCAGAAAGATCTTTTTGTGCAGGATTTGGTTCTTTTCGGTTGCAGGACTGAAGTCTCCATTTTCTGGCTGGCTGCTGGCCCGGGGTCGCTCTTGGCTCCAAGAGGCTGCTCTGGAGTTCTTTCCACATGACTTCCTCCAGTTTCAAGCCAGCTACAGTGTGTCAAATCCTCCCTGCACTTCAAATCTGACTTCTGCAGCTACCAGCCAGAGAAGCCTCTCTGTTTTTAAAGGGTTCATGTGGGTCCACTTGGAGAACCTCTTTTATTAAAGTCAACTGTGCCAAGTAATATCACCTAACTGCAGGAGCATAATCCATCAAATCCATAGTCCCGAGGCTTATACAGGTGCATACATGGGCGCAGGGGAGGAAAGGGGCACCTTGGGAGACCTCTTAGAATCCTGCCTACCACAAACAGGTTTTGGAGTTACACACTGGGGTTTTATATCTGCTTTCCCACTCACCATCTCTGCAATTGGGCAATCATTACATTTTACTGCACCTATGTTTCTTCATCTATAAGATAGAAATAATAAACACCCCACAGAGTTTTTGCAACGGTCAATGAGAAGGATGTGAAAGTACACTTAAGGTATAAAGCACTACCTGGCAGGGTTTAGTTATTGTCAAGATGTACACTTGATGTGTACAACTTACATACAAGTTGTACACTTACATATAAGTGTATAGCATAATAAATGTGTCTCCCTTACTAGACCAAAAGCTGATTAAGTCAGATGCTATGTCTCTTAGGAACTATCAAAATCATTGTTTGTCTCCCCTGCTGTGTGAGCCTTACTTCTTTTTAATCACAGTGAGACAGATGTTCAGGGCACAAAAAATCAGAGCGCAGCTAAAGTGTTTCCAGTGGTCCTTTATTTGTTATCCAAGGCAATGTTAAGCCACATTCAGAGATATGTGGATTGGTTCTGGCCCTTAACTGAAGGCGGGATTTATTCACGTGACAGGACAACCCTGTGCCTTCACTCAGAAGAACTGCCCTGCCCATTAGAGCAGGGCCCTGTGGAGATAATCAGCAAATATGTTAGCAGGGATGTAGTCTGTCTACCCCTCACCACATGTGAACATTCCCTAGTGCAGAAATGTGAGTTATAACAACACCTAATCGTACTCTCTTCATTTTAATAGAGCAACACTAAATTGCATGAAAACATCACTGAGAGAAAGCCAACACATGGATCTGTAGGAGTTCCTATTTTCCTTCCTTCACTATGGCTTATTTTTTGAAAAAGGAACAGAGACCTTGATTTAATTTGTCCGAGAATAATGATTACAGGGTGATAATCCCATCTTCCCCTTAAGCAGAAGAAATCATTATGTGATTTCAACCCTTCTCTTACTAAATATATAGAACAGAAAAAGTTATATTTCAGTAAGTATTTGCTGAATATGTGAAAGAACAAACAACTCCTATAGCTCACAGTTCTGTAGGTCAGATACCTGGCACTGTGTGGTTGAGCGCTCCACTTAAGCCTATCACAAAACAAGTGAGCTAGAACCCAGGTCTCCAATCTCCCTGCCCACCACTCTAATACACCTCTATTTTCCACTGTATAGGCCTGATGGCTGCATTTTAGCTGATTTAATAAACAGATATTAAAGTTATAGTTAAACTCGAACATGCCAGCTCTAACAGTCGCTGAGAAATTCCAAGCCCACCTGTAAAGTTGAAACCATCTCTAGAAATAGCTGTGCAGCTGAGGAGCTGGACAGCATGCTAACCATCTGCTGCCTTTCTTCTCTGGGGAGTCTGAGTTACAGGAATTCAGGGAGGTTAATGAGTTCTCACTGGCTCATGTGGTCTTACCATTGCACAATCTGTGGGTCTGGGTCTTGTCCATTTTAGAAGATAAACACCCACTTGAAATGCCTTTATGTGTGTATATGCCTACACGAAGATTAGAGGTGGATGGTTGTGTTTTTTCTCCCACAGTGATTTTGAACTTCTCACAGGCTACAAAGGAATTCTGGAAAACTACTTGGGCTTTGTAGTCAGTCCAAGCTTTCAAATCTTTGGTTTCTTTTACCCTCTGAGCCTTTTTCCTCCATATGTAAAACGGGAATAATAAAAATTTCTATACCTGGTAGCACTGTCTTGAAGATTGAATGAACTTAGTATGTAACATGCTTAGTATATAATAGGCATTCAATAAATGGGCTACTATGATTATAAATTCCCCCTTGGATACCTATTTCTACTTTTATTTCTTCAGACCAATTAACCAGTTATTCCATAAATATTCACTAAGTGCCTAAAATACGCTAATCACTGTGCTAGGTGATGAGGATTAAGACAAATAAGGGGAAGGTTTAGGAGAAAGGGAAAGGAAATCAGCATTTCTTGAGAACTCATGTTGAGCCAGGTACTGCACCAAGAGCTGGGAATTATAGGCAAATAAGCCACAGCATTTGAATTTAATATCTGCTTCTGCTTCTTATTTCCCACATTCATACAGTCAGAAACATCATAGCTCATGAAAGCCACAGTGGCTTCCTGGCTGCAAGAATTTCTTTTTCTGAATTTGACCAGGGTGTAAGAGTGCACCTGAGAGCCTCGATTTACCCTTCAGCCAGGCTTGAGCACGGCCTCAGTCTACGGCTGCTTCCTGACCATCTGCTATTCCCCATTTGCAATGATGAAAGACTCCACTCTCTCAGCAGATGCTTCGACGTTCTTGGCCTCAACATGATTGCCTTTGAGAGTAATCATGTAGTGGCAGTGATCCTGCCCTCCTAATGAAAAGCATTTGTGGTTTTGTCCTGTGTTAAGTCTTCCTGGTCAATCATGCTAATTTGTTCCCTCTTGTAAATTCTGTCACTAAATCAGACCACTTACATCATGTTATTACAGCAGGAGACACACATTTCCATAAAATTTCAGACAAGAGTGGATGTTGGGGGTGGGGGAAGGACTTGGAGAACCGCATAATGATGAAAACATTCCAGAGTGCTGATTTCGTCTCTTTGCAAAACATCTACAGCAACAAGCTACTCATTTTTAAAATAGTTCTAGAGTTGCCCATCTAGAATAAATAAAAAAATACTTTTCATGGTCACTGAATTACTCAAACTTTCTACCAGCCTTCCAGCACAATAATTCCAGAATAATTAAGATTAAATATAAGAGGGAACCATAAAAATTTTAGATCCAAAAATGGGTGAAGATGTTTATACTCAAGGTGGGCAAGGCATTTCTAAAAATGTCATCAAAGGCAAAAATAATTAAGAAAATGATCAATAGAACGGACTTCAGAAAAAAATTTAAAACTTTTACATGGCCCCAAATCTCCCCAAATATTAACAAATATAAATTAGGAAAAATATTTGCAATCCAAAAAGAGCACTTAATACACAAAGGGCTTTTACAATTGCAAAATGGGCAAAAGCCATGAAGATAATTCATAAAACACAATATCCAGAAACGATGTTTGACCTCACTAATCAAATAAATACAGTTAAAACAATGAGATATAATTTTCACCCATTAGATTGACAAGGATTAAATTTATATATAATGCCCAATGTTGGCAAGTTATATGCACAAACCAGTACTCTCAAACATTCTTAGTGGAAACATAAATGGACTTTATTTCTGGATGATTATTTTGCAATATGTTAAAAAAAAAAAAAAAAGGTTTAAAAAGTGCATATCTGATTTAGTAATTCCATTCCTAGGTATTACCTTAAGGAAATAATGGGACAAATCACAAGGTATATGCATGAAGATGTTCATTATAGCATTGTTTACAAGAAAGAAAAATTGGAAGCAATCTAATGTTGTGGGAAACTCGCTTACCTAATTTGTTGCTTCCTATTATTGTAGATGTCTTAAGTTGCTTCCTGTTATTGTAAATTACCTTACTGTAGATGTTGCAAGTTGCTTCCTGCTATTGTAGAAAATGTTGCAAATTGCTTCCTGCTATTTAAGATGTTGCAAATTGCTTCCTGTAGCTAGTTAGCTTTCAAAGAAATAGGATGTGGAAACTAGGGTTGAGGCTCTCAGTTTCAGAAGCTATGAGTCCCCTGGTCCCATCTTTATCTCCTCTCGTGTCTATCCTTTATTTCATAAAATTCTGCATCGCCTTCCTTTCGAGGCAACCAATTGCTGACTTAGTGCAGCAACCTAATATCGATAGAGGGTAGTTAAGTAAAATACATTACATCTATACAATGAAATATATTGCTTCTATTAAAATTGTAATAATTCTCTCTCCTTCGCTACTTTGAAGAAGCTGCCATGTTGTGAGGGTCTTGAGAGAGAGCCACGTGGCGAGGAACTGAGGGCAGTCTCTAATTGCTGAGAACAGCCCACAGTGGGAGAGTCAGCAAGGAATTTGGAGACCTCAGTCTTATAGTTGCAAGGAGATGAATTCTGCCAACAACTTGAGGGCGCCTGGAAACAGATCTTTCACCACTCGAGCCTCTGATGAGACTGCAGGCCCAGCCTACATCTGGACTGAAACCTGGCAACAGAAAAGTACCAGCACTTCTGACCCACAGAAACTGCGAGATAATAAATCTGTGTTGTTTTAATCCATTAAGTTTGAAGGGATTTGTTACCAAAAGTCATCTAAATTATGGTAAGTTTAAAACAGGTTATGAAACAGTATGCATGATACAGTCACATTTGAAAATACACTTATGTTTGAATATAATTATAGATGGATGTATTCTCATTTTAAAGGAACAAAATCTATATTTAAAACCTTGGGAGGGAGTTCATTTGTAACTGTCATTTTCATACCATGATGACACAACAGCTTTAAGTCCTTAGAAATTGAGGAATTAAGTAATTTATGTGTAACTCAAATAACATAGTAACTTCATGTAGTAACTATTTTTCCACTGCGGAAGAGAAACTTGTTGGGCTGAAACTCCAAGAAGGTTGTTAGGTGAACATGGAAAGACAGTAAAGTTGAATAGATTTTTGCACATATTACTCAAATTTGTGTGTGTGTGTACAATATTCCATCCAAGTTATAATTAAGAAATGATGTCGGATGTGAGGGCAATCTGACTGTGACATCTGTCACCCTATTGATTGCCAGGGTTGATTTGGCTGATCTGGCTGGCTAGGCGGGTGTCCCCTTCCTCCGCCACTGATCCACGTGCGTCACTCCCAAAGCTGCACACTCGGTCGAAGAGGACAATCCTCCCCTCTAGAGGAGGACTGTTCTTCAGTCAAGGGTATATGAGTAGCTGCGCTCGCCTGCTAGAACCTCCAAACAAGCTCTCAAGGTCCATTTGCAGGAGAACGTAGGGTAGTCAAGCTTCCAAGACTCCAGACACATCCAAAAGAGGTGCTGCACTTGGCAGTCTGCCTTTAAAAAAAAGAAAAGAAAAGAAATGATGTCTATATTTCAGGTTTTCCAAAACAGCATTGATTTAAAATACCCTGGCCTATTGTCATATGAAGTATTTGACTTTGGTTAGAAAATGTGACCACAATAATTAGAGATCATAGCTTTTCAATGATTGAAATACCATATTTAAATCCAGTTCTAAAATGTTAAAATGAAGGCATGAGACTCTGAACTATTGAGTTTGCTAAAGAAAGCTCATGTGCATAATCTCTATCTTGGTTGTGCTCTCATTCAACCCAGAAATCTTTTCATGGCAACCCTTTCACCCCTTCTCTAGCAGGAATGGTTAAGCATGCTCCTCAACTCTCTATCCCACTGCTTTCCCTCTCATGCCTGGAAGATGATCTGATTAGCCTAGCTGGATTCATCTGCCCATCCATTAGCTGGGGGAGCACAGGGCATTTAATTAATCATGTCAAAAAGACTGCATGCAAAGTGAAGTAATTCCCCCAAATGAAGGGGAGGAATGGATGCCAGTGGCCAGAGGATGCTCAGTGTGGTATAAATGAGCCTTCATGATTGGAACAATTCCAGCCCCTTTAGCATGCTCGTCCAGCTCCTTTCTCTTCACACTCAACAGTCATGTATGCTACCCTCTACATACATTACATACTTTTGTCCTAACTTAATCTTCTGATTGGACCATTACCCTACTTAGCTTGGTCCTCTCCAGTTCAACTTTCAAGACTCAGGCCAGTCTTCATCTCTTCTGACACTCCATCCTTTTCTCCAGGTTGGGTGCCCCTGACTCGTGCTCTCATACCATTCATACAATTATAACGTGCTCAGATGGTCTGTGTACTAGTCTATCTACCCATGGACTGTGGGCTCCCTAAAGGCAGGGCAATGTCTAATCCCCTTCTCTAACTGATGCGTAATGCAGCAACTAGTTCATAATAGGCGTTAATGCTCACTCAAAGCATAAAACAGTCCCATTACTTATTAATAACCCCTAGTATGGACACTGTTTTCCCTTGGACAGTACTGAAAAATACCAAATGCAACTTTTCAATTCTCTTTTTTAGACTCTACCATTTACCAAAAAGTTTTGTTTCTATAACCTCACTATATGGAGTGTTTTGACATGACAGTTTTTTACATTGGTGTATTATACGGAGCCTGCTTCCTGAGCTATAGGGAGGTACCTTATCTTCATCTTGTTTGCTGATTGCTGTCACCTTTAGACAGTGATTCTTGTCGACTTAGTATGCAAAATTATATTTCTTAGGCCCACGTGCTCATACAGTCAACTTATATTATATTAGATCATGTGGTATATTAAAAGGTCCTTTGCATCCTACAAATTATCATCATTTACATCTTCCACTATTCACCTGCACTGTAGGAATAGTAATGCCTGCCTTGCTGAGCAGTTGAGAATTAAATAGGAGAACAGATGCATAGCTTCTAGCATAGGGCCTGCCACTGGGTATATATGGATACACCCAAGTTGTAACACGTGCCCAAGGTAAGGGCTTATTTCTACTTACCTGTATGAGGTATGGGACCACTTGCAAAGTAGAAAACTAGGAAATAGCAGACACTGCCATCTGCCTATTCAAATTCTTCCTTCTTTTCTCAGAGAGTATTTTATTCAGGGCAACAATGCACCTAGCTGAAGTTAAACCATGTTACCAAAGTTCTAATCTGGAAGATACTGGAAATGATGGCTGGAGCTCCAACAACTATTTTGGCCCTTGGGGCAAACTTGTGGATGGAAGCAAAAATGATAGAAAAGAAGGGTTGATAGAGTTTGGGGTCCCTGGACTACCTACCCACAGACTTCCTTTATGAGAAAGGAAAACAGAATAAAAAACTTAGTGGCTTTTGTTTGGAACTTTGGAGTTTCTGTCGTATTCAAGTGAACCCAAGATGCCAATCTGTTAACAGAGTAGGTTGTGGGTCTAACTGCGGGTACTTGCGCTTTCAGCCCATGCATTCTGAATTTGTTCGGAACACGCTCGCGTTTGAACCAGTGGGAGGCTGAGGTGCCAGTAAGAGCTGGGCGGTCGGGATGCAGGAGAAACACGCTCCAGGTCCTGTCCCGGGGCTTCGTACTGCTCCAATCCCCGGCTTCTGCCAACCCTCCTCCCACGGGCTCTTCTTTCTCTTCCTTCTGTCACTTACCTCCAGAACCAAGTCCGGAGAGGGCAGAGGAGAGCCGGAGCCTCGTGCCCGCCGCGCGCCCGCGCGCGGGGTTTGAAACGACCCGAGGCCTGCCGGGCGCGTCGGCGGCACCGCCTCGGGCCGCCATTGGCCGGCGCGGGTCACGTGCGGCGGCGCGCGGCTGCGATTGGCGCGGCGCGGGCGGGGCTGCCGGCGCGGGCGGGGGCGCGGCGTCGGCGGCGGCGGGCGCTGTGGGGGCGCCGGGCGGCGGCGGTGAGTGGGCGCGCGAGCCGGGGGGGGGGGGGTGCGGCGGGCGGTTGTCGGGCCTTGGCGGGCGGGAGGGGCGTCGGGTGGGCCGGGCCGAGCGCGGGAGCGGGGACCCCGCGGGTGGCTGAGGGACCCGCCGCTAGCGCCCGGGCCCGCGGGAAGTCGTCAGGAGGGGGAGCCCCCGGGCGCTGGCCTCCGAGGCGGCGCGACCCCCTGCCACCTCCGGGCGCCTGGCGGGAAGGGCCTCTGGGGATCCCGGCTGGCGGTCCGCACCGAGTTGGGAAGGGCCGCCGACGCGGAGGCCTCAGTTTCCCCCAGCTGCAGGCCACCTGCGTGAACGAGAGGCGGCAGGGGCGGGCAGGGGGCCCTGGAGCAGGCAGGGCCCGGGTTCCCCCAGGAGCACCGCGTGCTGGCGCGTGCCCGCCGCCCCTCAGACCCGGGCGTGTGCGCGGCCCAGGCCCGGCGCGCCGCGGGGGACAGCCCTCTGGACCCGGGCTCCTGCGCTGAGCGCAGCCGAGGCGCCCGCGGGCAGATCAGCAAGGACAGCTCCTTCCCAGCCTGGCTCCCGGGTTAAGTGGGGACAGCGGGAGGGGTGCCAAACGCAGCTGCTCGGGTGGCACACCCAAAAGTCCGTCCCGTGCTCGTGCCTCCGCTGCTTCCTCTGGAAGAGCAGGTGAGAGACGTGACAGTTGTATTTGAGGCAAGAAAAAAAAAAAAAAAAAAAACTAAACCCCATGCCAGTCTCTGAATTTCTAAATCCAGAGTCAGTAAAAAGGATTTCTAAATGCAAAACAAGAAAAAGGTGAGGAATTTGCAATTAACTTGACATACTGTATACTACTCGCAAGGCTTTTTTTTTTTTTTTTTTAACATCAAGTGTTTTTAAGATGTGTGCTTAAAGGTAAATTGTTGAGGTGATGAGTTTTAGTGGGAACACACTTGGGTTTAAGGGTCACACACTCAGATGCCTAATGGAGCCAAGTCGGGAGTGAGGAAACTAAGGAGAACCTTACCTGAAGTGAGAAGCCACCCCGAAACTGTAGCCGATTGTGGCCAGGCATGCAAGCTCAGAGTGATCTCATCTGAGTTTTCATGGGTAATTGAAGATCTAGATTTTAATGTGAAATCTCTTGATTTTCAAATGCTGGCAACTAATTTAAAAAGAAAATCAAATACTGTGGGAGCCAAACAAAAGAAATTTGTAGGCTGATTCTGGACTGTGACCTCTGACATAGACCTAATTCTGCCAGTAATTAGTGGCGTGACCTTGTTTCAATCACTTTTCAACAAGCATTCTCGACATGATATCACCTGAGAAAGTGAAAATTGGTTCTTGGGGTGTGACAGTTTGGAGTTATTTTATGACTCCAAAAAGAGAAAGACTATGTCCTTGAATTAATCCATTCCTCTGGTGTGGAGCCCTTTTGATTGGATTATGTCAGTGAGGTATGGCTCAAGTTGGGTCTCTGCCCTGTTACTATATGAATGGAGACACACAGAGAAATGAAGCTGCCATTTTTTTATTCTGCCACGTGAGAGAGGACTTGAGGATGGCTAGCAGCCAAAGATTAAGCACTGAGCCCCCAAGAGGCTGGGCACACAGAACAGCTCAGGGCTGAAAAGTTGAACTACATGCTTGATACTCTATAAATTCAGGAAGAAAGCAGAGCCGCTGACTGAAAGAGGAGACCTGGAAAGAGATAAGCCCTGTGCCTGGTTGCCCACAGCTGAGCTCCAGGAGATGGTAGATTCTGGAGGGGAAGACAGGGACCTCAGCAGAGATGAACTGCCATATTCACCACGTGGTAGGACACCAAGATCACCAGTAGCTGACTTTGGTGAGAAAGCATCTCTGATGTGCCTTGATGATGGGCCTTGGAACAGGAAGCTCTTACCCTAAATAAAATCCCAATTATAAAAGCCAAGCCATTATTGGTACTTTACGTTAGCAGCCGTTTGGCAAACTAAGACAGGGGACAAAAGGTCCATGGTTTTTCAAAGGATTGTGGTACAAAGACATCACATCTGTGACATTAACATTTCATGGAGGGGACAGGTGAATAGTAAAGAAAATGTCTAAAAAGACTTCTTGGGAGGGGAAGGTTAATGGAAAAAAGACTGAGAAACATGTTTTAGGAAATATATAAGCAGATTTTCATGTTATAGTTGAATATGTTAAAGATTTAAAACACATCAGCGGGAAGCAGACTTGGCCCAATGGATAGGGTGTCCACCTACCACATGGGGCTGATGCACCAAGGAGTGCCATGCCACGAAGGGGTGTCCCCGGCATAGGGGAGCCCCACGCACAAGGAGTGCGCCCTGTAAGGAGAGCCACCCAGCTTGAAAGAAAGTGCAGCCTGCCCAAGAATGGCGCCACAAACACGGAGAACTGACACAAGATGACACAACAAAAAGAAGCAGATTCACGGTGCTGCTGATAAGGCTAGAAGCAGTCACAGAAGAACACACAGCAAATGGACACAGAGAGCAGACAACTGGGGGAGCAGATGGGGAGAGAAATAAAAACTAAATAAATAAAATAAAACATATTAGCATTCATACAATCTGAGGGCTGGAAGGGACCTGAGAGGTTCTCTAATATAAAAGTTGCATGCCAGGCACTGTTAGCCAGTGCACACAATACAGACATATGCATTAATTTCATTCCTTTTTTTTTTTTTAATATTTATTTATTTATTTCTCTCCCCTTCCCCCCAGCCCCGGTTGTCTGTTCTCTGTGTCTATTCCCTGCGTCGTCGTTTTTGTCCGCTTCAGTTGTTGTCAGTGGCACGGGAATCTGTGTTTCTTTTTGTTGCGTCATCTTGTGTGTCAGCTCTCCGTGTGGGCGGCGCCATTCCTGGGCAGCTCAGACGGTTTGGGCGACTTGTCCACAGTCACAGAACTCTTAAGTGGAAGAACTGATTTGACCCAAGTTTGTGTGGCTCCAAAACCATCCACACACCATGTCGTCTACCATCCTGCAGTCCAGCGATGTCCAAAGGTCTTTTTACACAAGATTTCTACCTTGTGGTCTTTTAAAAATGCAGATTCTCCCCCAGATAGGTAAATTCATTATCTGTTGCAGAACCTGAAAATTTGCATTATAACAAACTCCCTAGGTAATTTCAATTCTGGTTTTCCAGGAACCATTTTGAGAACATTTGCTGTAGTCTTATTTCCCACCCAGTCCCAATGTTTTGATGGGACTATATCCAAGGAACTCAGAGTTCCCTTTCCAAGTAGAGATTCTACCTCTTCCAGACAGGTGACCATCCAAGTGTGGGGAGGGAAACCTCTGTTAGGAGGAAGCCAAGGTTTATGAGACAGCATCTTGCTCTGTTGAACAGCTTTCATTTTCAGAAAGAGCTGACAATTTTGCTTTGCCTTTTTTTAAAAAATAAGAGTTTCCTTCAATGCTGTTTTTATTTTTTTTAAAGTTAATAGATCATGAGGAATGTTGCATTAAAAAACATAAAAAAACATGAGGTTCCCCTATAACCCATTCCCACCCCCACAACATCATTTTTGTAAGTTGTATTATTTGAAGATATACACATCTCAAAAAAACTGTTACATTATAAAATATAAGAGGTTCCTGTATACCCTCCAGCCCCGCCACACCCCACTCCTCCCACACCAACAACCTCCCTCATCATTGTGGCACACTCATCACACTCGGTGAACACATTTTGGGGCACTGCTGCACTGCACAGATAATGATTTACCCTGTAGTTCACACTTTTCCTCCAGTACATTCAGTGGGTTATGGCAGGATATATAAAGTCCAGCATCTGACCCTGCACTATCATTAAGGACAACTCAAAATTCCAAAAATGCCCCTACATCACATGTTTTCTACCATCTCCCTGCCTTCAGCAACTATTGTGACCACTTTCCACCTCAATGCTAAAAGTTCTTCTATTTCTCGTCACAGTAGTTTTATAGTAGAATATCAGTACGTCCATGCTAGTCCATATTTTATTCCTCCATTCTGTGGCCCCTGCAATGATGATGTCCTCTCCACCTCTAGATCAAAAGGGGGCTTAGATTCCACATGGATGATGGATTCATTTCCTCTGGTTACAGTTATTGGCACTCTTGATTCCCTGGTGTGGTGGCTGACCATCTTCACCTCCCTGTTAGCTGACCTGGGTAAGACCAAGAACCAGAGAGTAGGAGTCACCACTCTGCTGAGGCTCAGGGCCCAGCTGGCACATGGGTAGTCCAAAGATTCAAGTCTGAGTACGGACCATCCCTACCGCCAACCACAAGTTCAGTAAAAGTGACAGAAAAGGCATGTGTAGAAAAGTCACATCTGAGTCCAGCTCCATCATACTCAGGAGCACAAATTCCAAAGTAGGGCCTTCTGACATGGCACAGAGCTCCAAATCCAGCTGCCATGACTATATACCTTATGGATCTCTGTAGCCTTCAGGAGAAGCAGTACCTAAGGTTGTACCTACTTTGGCTTTTTCTGGGGTCCTGCTGAGGTGTGTGTAAGTGCGACCCCTCTAATGATCTCCCAACTCTTTTTGGAAGACTCTTAGCCATATCAACTCATTTGTCTTTGCCATTTCTCCCTTTTATTCAAGGTCAAAGAGCAGTTTTTAACACTTGATCCAACATGTAGGCTGAGATATTCTGCTGGTCTGAGTTGACCCTTTTATTCAAGGTCTCTTTCTCCAGTTTGTGATTGGTAGTAATCCCTCAGTGCCAGGGAGGCTCATCCCCAGGAGTCATGTCCCAGGAGCTTCAATGCTTAAGGCATTTGATTGTTATACAGGTGTCTGAAAGAACAACTAACTGAGTAACCTGAGACATGATTTAGAAATTACATATTTTAATTTTTATAGTTGATCAAATAGTGATCAATCTGGTCACAACAAATTGAACTGATTAGATTTTTAATGAAATTGTGAATTTTGCAAGGGACTATTTGCAATGATGAAAATTTTTAGCTCCCTATTTGATAACACCTGTATGAAAAAGTAATTTATTTTAAAATATTAATAGGAATTCTGCTTTAGCATCTCCTTGGTTTGTTATTTATCGTGTTTTCTGAGCTACCTAGTTAATGAAGTATTTGAACAGATTACAATTTTTTTTTATTGTTTCAAATGGAACATTTTTTTCCTCCTCCTGGATGGTAAACCTTATGATTTTAATCCATAACCTTTTGAATGGCGGGTTCTTCCACAAGACCTTCACCTAGCCTGATTTCCAATGGCTATGAAAGGATATTTCTTCGAAGTAGTTTTTCTGTGTATGGATAAAGTTGCCAATCTCTGAATCATACTTTCCTGAGTGCTGCTGTATTTACAGCAGAAGTTGCAGGGTAGTAAATGTGGAGAATAGATAGGAGATGACGCAAGGAAATAAAGTTATACTTTTTTTTATCAGATAGTCATTTCCGCTCATTTTAGTTCAGATAGCACCTTATGTTCCGGCTGACACCAGAGCATTCTATCCTACCAAAAAAAAGTTACTTGGTCCTCTACATGAAATCAGGACATTCTTTCATCAAAAAAATTTTGAGCATTTACTGTGTGCCAGGCATTGTGATAGCGTAAATGGATTTACTCTAAGATTCAGTGCCAAATTCCTGTATTTTTAGGAACGGCCATGTAACTTAGCTACTCATGGCAACATTTTTTCATTTAGAATAATGACTGTGCAAAGTCAATTTCTTGATACCTTACAACTATACCTTAAAGGCTAATTCAGCTCTAGGTGGAAAAGATTCTAGAGAATTTACATTTTCTCCATTTTCCTGAATCTTCTATTTAAATGGCCTGTTAGTGTTGTCACTGTATTTTTATTTTATTCTGTTCCCAGTTCTATTTTCCTAGACATTTGCAGTATAACATTTGTACTTCCAGTCTTTTTTCTATGTACATATTATATATATTTCTTTTATGAAAATGAGATACACTGTTCTATTTTGTAGTTTGTATTTTTTTAATCTAATAATATATGGTAATTAAGTCAGACCTTTCCAGCCAGCCCTTCAGAATTTTTATTGCTGCTATTGGCAAATCAGCAGGAGTGATGTTGAGAGGATTTGGAGTAATATGGGAAACTAAGATTGTACGGTAGGGAAAAAAGAGATCATATGCTAGAATTTACCTCCGAATTATAGGGAAAGGAAAGACACCAATATAAATATGTACTTAAGTAATAGGTGTTCAGGTTTTAAATTTTTATATTCCAAAGAAAATGGACCAATTTTTGAATTCCATTTTGTTCTTCGTATATGAACTCAAACTTTCTATCCATTTGTTATAATCTACTGTTATTCTACAAATCTATTTGATTATTTTTTTAGCAAATGTTTAAATGTCTTTTTTTTAAGATATATATAAATCATACAAAGTGTTACATTAAAAAATACAAGAGGTTCCCATATACCCCACTCCCCACCCCACCCCCACACCCCCCACATCAACAACCTCTTTCATCAGGGTGGCACATTCTTTGCATTTGAAGAATACCTCTTAGAGTACTGCTACACAGCACAGATTATAATTTACATTGTAGTTTACTTTCTCCCCCCTCCATTCAGTCGGTTATATGGCAGGATATATAATGTCCTGCATCTGTCCTTGCAATACCATTCAGGACAACTCCAAGTCCCAAAAATGCCCCTATATCACACCTCTTCTTCCCTCTCCCTGCCCTCAGCAACTCCCATGGCCACTGTCTCCACATCAATGATACAATTTTTTCCATTGCTAGAGTCACAATAGTTCTATAGTAGAATACCAGTAAGTCCACTCTAACCCATATTTTATTTGATTATTAAATTCTCTGTTTTTGAAATACTCAATATTTTTGTCTTCATTATAAGAAATTGTATACAAATGACTCAGACCACAGATTAAATTTATAACAGATATTGAAAACAATGTTAGGAATGTATTTGTAAATGTAGCATGAAAGTAAATACCTAAAAGTATGTATAATAGTAATGAGTGAAACTATAGTCTTTTTTTTTTTATTAAATTGTCTTTTTTTTAAGATACATAGATCAAAAAAAAAGTTACATTAAAAAATATAAGAAGTTCCCACATACCCCATATCCCATCCCCCCACTCCTCCCAAATCAACAACCTCTTTCATCAGTGTGGCACATTCATTGCATTTGGTGAATACATTTTGGAGCACTGCTGCAGTGCATGGGTTATAGTTTACATTGTAGTTTATACTCTCCCCCAGTACATTCAGTGGGTTGTAGCAGGATATATAATGTCTAGCATCTGTCCCTGCATTATCATTTAGGACAACTCCAAGTTCCAAAAATGTCCCCACATCTCATCTCTTCTTCCCTCTCCCTGCCCTCGGCAACTACCTTGGCCACTTTCTCCAGGTCAGTGCTACAGTTTCTTCCATTACTAGTCACAACAGTTTTATGGTAGAATACCAGTAAGTTCACTCTAATCTATATTTTATTCCTCCATCCTGTGGACCCTGGGTTGGTGATGTCCACCCCACCTCTATATCGAAAAGGGGCTTAGATCCCTATCACTACTATTTCATTATCCTATTTATTGAATTTGGCAATATATTAGGCTTCATTTTTTTAAGAAATTTTGGACTACAGAGGGGTTCGACTATGGCAGGGGAGGAAAACTGGTGTGGGCTGTTATTGATGGGGGACACATGGTTGGGAGGGAGTTCTCCAGGGCATGTAGATAGAGTTCATAAAAATGTTCAGATATATGTTGGGTATTTTCATAATAGTTATGGTTACAAATGACCACTGAGGGAATGCTGAGTTCCTAACCAGGGGAACTCTGTTACATTCCCCAATGGAACAGCAACAATCCCGCAAGTGCAAGGGCAAAGACCAGTGAAGAAGGATGCTCCAGTGATGAGCGCTTGATACTGATGACTATGCTTATGAGGTTGTGTGCTTGAAATTTCAAGTAAGCATAGAGCTGCAGGGTGCCTAAGAGTTACCTCCTGAGAGCCTCCATGAGGCTCAAATGTGGCCACTCTCTAAGCCAAACTCAGCATGTAAATGCATTACCTTCCCCCCACCCCCCAGCGTGGGACATGACTCCCAGGGATGAGCCTCCCTGGCGCCGAGGGATTACTACCAAGCACCAGCTGGTGATGCAACTAGAAAAAGACCTTGAATTAAAGGGGGAAAAGGTAAAGACAAATGAATTTATATGGCTAAGAGTCTTCCAAAAAGAGTCGGGAGGTCATCAGAGGGGTTGCGCTTACGCACTCCTCAGCAGGATCCCAGAGACAGCCAAAGTAGATGCTCCTGAGGGCTACAGAGACACACAAGTTCTACTGTAATGGCAGTTGGCTCTGGAGTTCAGTGCCTTGTCAGTGGGCCCTACTTTGGAATTTGTGTTCCTGAGTGTGATGCAGTTGGACTCAGATGTGACCTTTCTACACACGCCTCCTCTGTCACGTTTACTGAACCTGTGTTTGGCACTGGGGTTGGTGTAAACCCAGGAGACTTGAATCTCTGGACTAGCCATGTGCCAGCTGGGCCCTGAGCCTCAGCAGAATTGCAACACCTACTCTCCAGTTCATTGGACTTAACCAGGTCAGCTAACAGGGAGGTGAAGATGGTCAGCCACCACACCAGGGAAATGAAAGTGCCTACAACTCCAAGCAGGAGAATCACATCCATCAACTATAGTCTTTTGAAAATAACATTTTTAGTCCTATAAAACAATGAATATCAAAAAATGCTTAATACCAATAAAACAAATGAAAAAAAAATCTATAATCCCACCACTGTTAATATTCCATTAGTTTACTAATCTAATTTACCTTTCTTTTTCTTAATCTGTGATGGATTCTGTTTATAATAGTCATATAAAATGACAGGTCTCCTATAAGTGATATCTGACCCTCCATATTTGAATTGAATATGTATAAATTATTTATTTTGAACTTCATGAATTGATAGACTAATTGAGAGATTTCTTTCATCTATCTTGTATATAAACTGCAGCAGATTTTTAATCCCAAATTGACTTCCACTGGGTATCTATAAACATTAGGGTCTCCATCATATGTCATCAGGAAAAGGTATGAGTAAACTCATTTTTTAAAAGTTTGTTTTAATTATATGAGTAAGAACATGAATTGCAAATAAGAAATAAAATACATGGAAAATATAGAAATGTATAAAGAAAAAGAAGTCAACTATAGTCCCATTATTAGCATTTTGTTCAATCTCTTTCAAGTCTTTTTTCCTCTGCAAAAAGTACTTTATTGTGGCAACATATATATAACACAAAATTTCGTGTTGTAGAAATTTGTAAGTATATACTTCTGTGGTATTAATTATGTTCACAATGTTGTGCTATTATCATCAACATCCATTACCAAGACTTCTTCATTACACCCAACAAAAACTGTACCCATTAGGTACTAACTCCCCATTTTACCCTTCCCACAGCCTCTGATAATCTACTAATCTGCTTTCTGTCTCTATGAATTTGATTATTCTACATATTTCATGTAAGTGAAATCATAAAATATTTATCCTTTTTTGCTCTGGCTTATTTCACTTAGCATAACGTTTTCAAGGCTCATCCATATTGTAATCTGTGTCAGAACTTCATTCCTTTTTATTGCTGAATAATATTCTAATATGTGTATATACCACATTTTATTCTTCCCTTCAAATTTTAATGGACACTTGGTTTGTTTCCATCTTTTGGCTGTTGTGAATAATGCTTCCATGAACATTGGTGTACAAGTACCTGCTGGAGTCCCTGTTTTCAGTTCTTTTGGGTATATACCTAGAAGTGGAATTGCTGGGTCATATTGTAATTCTATGTTTAACTTTTTGAGGAACCGCCAAACTGTTTTCCACAGTGGCTGCACCATTTTACATTCCTACCAACAGTGTTCCAATTTCTCTGCATCCTCATCAACACTTACTTTCTGTTTTAAAAATAATACCCATCCTAGTGAGTGTGAAATATCTCATTGTGGCTTTGATTTTCTTTTCCCTAATGTCTTATGATATTGAACATTTTTCATATGCTTATTGGCCATTTGCACATCTTTTGGGAAAATGTCTATTCAAGTCCTTTGTCTCTTTTTTAACTGGGGTGTTTGTCTTTTTTTGTAGAGTAGTAGGAGTCCATCTGTTCTGTATATTAAACGCTTACCAGATACATGATTTGCAACTTTATTCCATTCCGTAGCTTATCTTTTCACTTTCTTGATAATGTCTTAAATTAATTTTTAATATTATAATATGATGCTGAAATAATGTAGCACAGCTAATGTCAGCCTATATTTTCTCCAGCTTCTCCTACCTGAAGTCTCCTGCAGACTTAGCTCTTCCTAGATGCTGACAGTCCTGACCTGATAATTTATAATATTCATTATCATCATTGCTATCATTTCTTAAACACTTGTTATGTTTCTGTCACTTTATTATTTCATGATCTACCTTAACAAGCCTAGTTTTACCATGTCCTTTTGGACACTGTTATTAGACTTATTAGACTGCTACCTATTCCTTTCTACCCCATACCTAAATTTGTTTTTTCAGCCCCCATGCTGACTGATCTCTTCACCTTTCTCCACTCTACAAGCCCACTTTGCAAAGATCTTAGCATGCCTTCAACATAGTCTGTCTTAGTTTTGTCAGTAGACTACTGTGCAGAATAAACGAACTCTAGTTCGATATTCTCTTTCCTTTTGGCAAAAGCTCATTGAAAACAGACATGATAGGCAAGAGACACAGGGGAAGCTTTCTTCTCTCTGAGACTAGTGTGTGTTCCCTGGTGCACAAAAGAAAAAGTGTTCTCATTTAAATGATTTTCCTCTTCTGACACAAATGATTAGATACTTCAAAACACAGAAAACAGAGCTCCGCTAATTATTTGTGAATTTTTAAAGTGCACATGTCCTTAATGGTTTAAATTGCTATAAAGAGTTCTAGATAATTATACTTTTAGCTTATACCTTTCAACTTCTGTTTCCTAAGTTTTTATTACTTAATCAATGGTAAACCTCTTTTATAGACAAATCAAACTTCAAAATCCCTCAAATTAGTGAAGGCAAAGATAAAAATTGAACTTTTTTTTTCATTTCAAGTTTTGGACTATTAAATTTTTCAAAAAATAACTTTCCTAGGTGTTTATCACAATATAGAATAGAAGTAATATACTTTTGTAGCATAACTAGTGAAATTTCTTGCTTTATCAGAGCATATCCTGTTATTGTGTTGGGCATTTGGGGAAGGAAGTTTAACATATCTGCGTGCCAGACATTGAGCCTGGTTCAGCCTGTTACTGTATCTGCCCTTCATTCCCTTTACATCCATCTTGGTCACAATGCACAAATCTGATTCCTTTTCTCCACAGTAGTCCTTCAAATATTTGGATTCATTCATTAAGACTTCTCCCTTTAGGTCCCCTCTGAGTGGAAAGCCTGATTCTTTCGTCCTTTCTACCAGAAAGGCCAGGGACAATTTTATCTTTGCATCCCCCACGCCTCTCATAGTTCTTGGTGCCTAGTAGGAGCACAAATCAGATTGAATTGGACTGTTCACAAGTGTCCCTGATCATCCTGGTCTCTTCCCTCTGAACACCCTGCAGTTCATCTATATCCCTTTTAAGGTATGTTCCTGATATATTTTGTCCTTCTACTTTGAAAAAATATACCTGTACAATGATACAGGTATCCATATGGTCGATTTGGAAAAATACAAAAAATTACCTAATTTTATTATTGGTGAGCATGCCGTGGTTTTCTTTTGCTGGCCCATTATAAATGAATACTACATTATTTGTTGGTGAAATAGTTCTGTCTTTTGCCTTTGGGCACACTTTCAGTTGCCTTTAGTATTCCTTTGCCTTACACCCATTGTTTTGTGTTTTGAGCACTTCCCTACTTTCTGGCACTATATTCTCTGCCCCAGCCCTAAAATCAGCCATTTCTCCAAGAAGTCCTGATTCCTTTTAATAGAGCAAGATATTAGAAACCAAATCTGTTTTAAAGTGCTCATTGCTACTGAATGTCATTGCTCCCAGGCCTTCTTAACAAAAAAAGCCTGGAAATGTATGTGCACATATCTGTAATTATTTCTATTTCTATTCATCAGTATTTATATTAAGCTAAACAAGAGTTCACACTTATGTGTCAGTACATTCTTCATTCTAGCCGTCCCCCACTTCCACTCCAGCAGTGATCAACCAGGCTCCCACCATTTACCATCTTTTTTCTTTTTTGAATTCTAGTATACATGTACAGCAGGATCTGAATTGTTTATCTGTAACCCCCATGTGAAACAACATTATCAATTAAAGTGCTTAAGTACAGTTCCTTTTGTTTTTGTCTTAGTTTCCAGTCATTTCCAAGGTCACCCACACTCCTTTTCCCATTCTTTAAGGTTATGCCATATGTTTGTAATACAGTTAGATTCTTGTGTCACAGTCCTGCATTCCGTGCTGATGTCCCCTGCCATATTGATTCATACTTTTTAAATTTGATACATTAAGTTTCATTCTTTGTGCTCCAAAGTTCCTAGGTTTTGACAAATGGATAGTGCCCTGTATCCATCACTACAGTAATACACAGAATAGTTTCATGGCCGTAAAAATTCATCTTCTTTACCTAGTCAGCCCTCTCTGCCCTTTCCAAACCCCTTGCAGCCACTGATTTGTCTCTGTAGTTTGTCTTTTCCGGAGAGTCATAAAAATGGAATCGTACAGTATGTAGCCTTCTCACACTGGATTCTTAACATAATGCACTGAAGATATATCCATCTTGGTGCATATATTGATGACTTCCTTTTGACACAGAGTAATATTCATAGTATGGATGTATATCTTGCTTGCTTCCAGTTTTGTTCATTTATGACTAAAACTAAAACTGCTTTAACATTTGTGTGTAGGTTTTTTTTGTGTGAACAGAAGTTTTCATATCAACTGAGTAAAATCCTAGGATTTTTAATATCTGGATTGGTTAATAGGTCTTTTTTATCTTTATGAGAAACTGCCCAAACCTACTGCCAAACCTTTAGGAAAAGGTTTGCATTCCCACCACCAAGGAAGGAGAGTTCTTGTTGCTCTCCATTCTTGCCAGCATTTGGTATGCTACTTTTAAAAATTTTCTTTGTATCTGTCTTTGTTTTTGTTTTTGTATGTTCGTCATTCTAATAGCTGTGTAATGGTATATCACTGATTTCGATTTGCATTTCCCATCTTCTTTCATATGCTTATTTGCCATCTGTATATCTTTTTTGATGAAATGTCTGTTCAGAATTTTTGCCCATTTTTAAAATTGGGTTGTTTGTTTTCTTATTGTTGAGTCTTAAAAGTTTTTCGTGTATTCTGGATATGCATACTTTATCAGATATGTGATTTGCAAATATTTTCTCCCAGTCTGTAACTTGCTTTTTCACTCTCTTAACAGTGTCTTTCTCAGGGCTAAAGTCTTTTATTTTAATAAAGTCCAACTTACCAACTTCTTCTTTCATGAATTATGCTTTTGGTGTTATATCTAAGCATCACTGAACCTAAGGTCATGCAGATTTTTGCCTATGTTTTCTTATAGAAGTTTTGTAGTTTTATATTTTACACCAAAGCCTGTGATCCATTTTGAATTAGTTTTTTGGTGAGGTCCATTTTGTTGATTACGGACTTCCAGTTGTTTTAGCATTATTCATTGAAAACCCTATTCTTTCTCCTTTCAGTTGTCTTTACACCTTTGTCAAAAATAGCTTGACTTTATTTTTATGGGTCTATCTCCAAGCTCTATATTCTGTTCCACTGCTTGATATGTCTCTTCTTTCACCAGTACCCTTCTGTGTTCATTATTGTTTTTTAGTAAGTCTTGAAATAGGGTAATATTAATCCTGTAACTTTGTTCTTCTTTTCTAGAATCAAATTAGCAATTCCCTTTCCACATAAAATTTAGATTAGGCTTGTCTATGTCTAAAACATCTGGCTGGGATTTTTGTAGGAATCGCATTAAAGTATAGATCAATTTGGTGAGAATTCACATCTTCATTAAGTTGAGTCTTCTAATTTGTGAACACAGAATCTTCATTTTTTAAGTTTTTCTTTGATTTCTTTCACCAGTGATTTGTAGTTGTCTGTATACAGAAATCCTGTGCACAGTTTGATTCATGCCTAAGTACTTCATTTTTTTGTGGTGCTGTCGTAAATAGTATTTTCTTCATTTCAAATTACAAACGTTCATTGCTGATATGCGGGAAAACAGTTCACTTTTGTGTATTGACTGTGTGTCCTGTGACCCTGCTAAACTCATTGTGTCCAGGAATTTGGGGGTAGGTGCTTTGGGCTTTTCTTCATAGATAATCGTGTCATCTATGAATGAATATAGTTATATTTCTTTCTTTCCAATCTGTATATTGGCTAGGATTACTGTACTAGATAGAACTTCCAATGCAACGCTGAATTGAAGTGGAGAGCGAGGACAGCCTTTCCTTGTTCCCAGTCTTAGGGGGAAAACATTCAGTCTCGTGCTGTTAAGTTTGATATTAGCTATGATTTTTTAAAAAATTGTCTTTATTTGGTTAAGGAAGTTCTCTTCTATTTCTAGTTTTTTGAGAGATGTTATCATGAATAGTTGTTAAAGTCTGTCAGATGCTTTTGCTACACATATTAATTTAATCATGTGATTTTTCTCAGTCTATTATGAGTTACATCAGTTGACTTATTAATATCGAATCAGTCTTGCATTGCTGGAATGATAATATATTATATTATGATCCTTTTTATATATTACTAGATCTGATTTGCTAATGTTTGCCTCCAGGTTCATGAGAGATACTGGTCTGTAGTATTCTTTTTTTTTGTAATGTCTTTATCTGATTTTGTTATTAGGGTATTGCTGGCTTCACAAAATAAGTTTGGAAGTCTTTCCCCCTGTTCTATTTTCTAGAAGAGATTGTATGTAATTGGTGTTATTTCTTCCTAAAATGTTTGGTGTGAAACCATCTGGACCTGCTGTTTTCTTTAGGGGGGAGGTTTTTTACTACTAATTCAATTTCTTTGTTATATATAGGGCTGTTCCTATTAATATATCTCCTTGAGTGAGTTTCAGAAATGTGTGTCTTTCAAGGAATTGGTTTGTTTTATCTAAATTATCAAAATTATGGGCATAAAGTTGTTCATAATGTTCCCTTTTTATCTTTTTAATGTCTGTAAGAGCCACTAAGGATGACCCTCTTATATTCTTTTATTTTTTATTTTTTTAAAAGATCTTTAGATTACGTAAATGTTACATAAAACATAAAGGTGATTCCCACACCTCCCACATTCTCCGACATTAACAACATCCTTCATTAGTGTGGTACATTCATTACAATTGAACACATTTTGGAGCATGGCTGCTATGCGTAGATTATAGTTTACACTGTAGTTTGCACTCTCCTGCACACGATTTTGTAGGTTATGGCAAGATGTATAATGGCCTGTATCTCTTGTTGCCATCCATTCAGGACAATTCCCAATTCCCAAAATTGCTCCCATATTACACTTGTTTTTCCCTCTCCCTGCCCTCAGAACCTCCAGTGGCCACTGCCTCCACATTGCTAGAATCACAATAAGTCTAGAGTGGAATACCAGTAAGTCTATTTTGGTCCATAATTCTTTCCCCAAACCTGAGGATTCTGGGATGGTGATGCCACTCCATCTCTAATTGAGAGGGGGCTTCGATCCCGTAGGGCAGATGGATGGGACTCTCTTGCTTGCAGTTGTAGACTCTCTTGGTTCCTTGGGATGATCGTTGTCCATCAGGGAGTTGTTAATTGTCCTGGATGAGTCCAATGAACTGGAGAGTAGGTGTTGCAACTCTGTTGAGATTCAGGGCCCAGCTGGTACATGGACAAACCAAAGATTTAAGTCTCTTGGACATACGCCTATCAATTCTAGTACTAATTATAGGCCTCTTTTATTCTTTATATTGGTAATTTGTACCTTCTTTCTTTATTTCTTGGTTAGCTTGGGCTAGTCTTTTCAAAGGACCAGGTTTTAGTTTTATTTTCTCTGTTTTCCTATTTCCAATTACTTCAATTTCTGTTCTGATATTTATTATTTCCTTCCCTTCGCTTGCTTTAATTTAATTTGCTATTCTTTCTCCAGTTTCCTAAGGTGGAAGCCAAGGTTACTGATTTTAAAGCTTTCTTCTTTTCTGCTATATGCATTTAATACTATGTATCACTCCCTAAGCACTATTTTTAGCTTTATACTATAAAGTTTGGTAAGGTTTTTTTTTTTCATTTTTATTTAGTTCAAAATATTTTTAAATTTTTTGGGGGACCTTTTTTATTATTTTTAAAGAAGTTTTAGATTAGATAAATGCTACATCAAAAATACAGGGGAATTCCATATGCCCCATCCCCACCCCCTCCCACACTTTCCCCTTTAACAACATCTTTCATTAGTGTGGTACTGTTGTTACAATTTATGAACAAATATTGAAGCATTGCTACGAGCCATGGACTATAGTTTACATTGTAATATATACTTTGCACTGCACCATTTTATAGTTTTGGTAAAATGTATAATGGCCTATATCCATCATTGCAATGTCATGCAGGACAATTTCAGTGTCTCCAAAATGCCCTTGTTATAGCTATTCTTCCCTCTTTCCCTCGAAAACTCTGGTGGCTACTGCCATTTATATTCCATTGCTAGAATAATAAGTCTACTTTACTACATAGTTGCATTTCCCCCTTATCTTTGTTTATTCCTCAATCTTGAGGATTTGGGGGTGATGATGCCCACTCTTTCTGATTGAGAAGGGAACTTAGATCCCATGGGGCAGATAGATGGAACTGTCTTGCTTGCCTTTGTAGATACGCTGTTTTTTGGTATGGGTGTTGTCCATCACCATCCTTTTGTTAGTTGTCTTGGGAAAGTCCAATGAACTGGAGAGTAGGTGTAGGGCCTTTTGAGACCTCTTTAACTCATGTGTTATTTAAAGTATGTTTAATTTTCATATATTTGGAATTGTCCAACTATTTTTCTGTTACTGATTTCTAATTTAATTCTGGTGTGCTCTGAGAGCATAACTGTATGATTTCTGTTCTTTTACATTTGTTAGTGTGTTTCATATCCCAGAATATGCTGGTCTGTCTCAGTAAATGGTCCATGTGCACTTCTGTTGTTGGACAGAATATTCTGTAAATGTCAGTTTGACCAAGTTGATTGCTGGTACTGTTCAAGTCATCTCTATCCTTACTGAATTTCTGCCTGCTTGATTTATCAATTACTGAGACACAGGGTTGAAGGTTCTAACTATAATAATGAATTTGGCTATTTCTTCTTTCATTTCTATCAGTCTTTGTCTCATGTATTTTGACACTCTATTGTTAGATGCACACATACATGTTCAGAAATATTATGTCAGTAGTATACAAAAACTTTTCTCCAATATATTTCCATTCCCTCTCCCTCCTTTGTACTGTTATTGTCATATAGTACAGATTACATCTTTACACATTATAAGCTCATCAAGTCATTTGTATAATTATTTGTTTATAAGTATCTTAAAATAGGTGAAGAATAGTGTTATAATCAAATATACATTTATACATATTTTCATAATATCTATGTAGTTACCTTTATTGGTGTTCTTTATTTCTTTGTACAGATTTGAGTTACCATCTAATGTCCTTTCTTTTTTTTTTTTTAAAGATTTATTTATTTATTTATTTATTTATTTCTCTCCCCTTCCCCCTCCCGCCCTAGTTGCCTGTTCTGTGTCTATTTGCTGCGTGTTCTTTGTCCGCTTTTGTTGTTATCAGCGGCACGGGAATCTGTGTCTCTTTTTGCTGCATCATCTTGTTGTGTCAGCTCTCCGTGTGCATGGTGCCATTCCTGGGCAGGCTGCACTTTCTTTCACGCTGGGTGACTCTCCTTACGGGGCGCACTCCTTGTGCGTGGGGCTCCCCTACGCCGGGGACACCCCAACATGGCAGGGCACTCCTTGCACATCAGCACTGCATGCGGGTCAGCTCCACACGGGTCAAGGAGGCCTGGGGTTTGAACCGCGGACCTCCCATGTGGTAGATGGACGCCCTAACCACTGGGTTAAGTCCACTTCCCCTAATGTCCTTTCATTTCAGCCTGAAGGTCTCCTCTAGTATTTCAGTAGCAGATCTGCTAGCAGCAGAGTCTCTCACATTTTGTTATCTGGAAATGTCTTAATTTCTCCTTTTTTGAAAGAGTTTAACTAGATATAGAATTCTTGGTTGACCAGCTATTGCTGTAGACACTTTGAAGATTTCATCTATCTTCTAATTTCTAGTTTTTCTGATGAGACATAATCAGAAGGTCATTTGTAAGTGATAAGTTATTTTTTTCTTGCTACTGTAAGAGTTTCTCTTTGTCTTTGACTTTTCTTGATATGAACATCATGTCTCTTGGTTGTGAATCCCTTTGAATTTATTCTGCTGGAGTTCACTGAGCTTCAGTGGTTTTCTTAGTAGATAATTTTTCAGTTCATTTTCTGGCTTTGATTAATTTCTTGAGTTCTGAAATGGTTGGTTTCAGTTGTTTTGGCCATACTTTTATTGATTTAGAGGAAGAGTGAGTTTACCAAGGTCCACACTCTGCCATTTTGAAAACTGATTTCCTGCCTCCCACATATTTTGATATCATGTATTTTCATTTTCATTCAGTTGTATATACTTTGTTATTTCTTTTCAGCCTTACTCTTTGATGCATGGATTCTTTATAAGAGTGTTATTTAATTTCTAATTGTTTATATAGTATATCCAAGTGTATTCCTGTAATTGATAAATAGATCGATTCTATTGTGGTCAGAGAACATACAGAAAACATGCATTTTAATTCTTTTAAATCTTTCAAACTTTATTTGATGGCCCAGGATATGGTCTGTCATGGTGAATGTTCTATTGGTGCATGAAAAATAAGTTTATTCTGTTTGGGGAAGTATCCTCAATATGTCAATTAGATCCCATTGCTGATTGTGTTCATGTCTTCTATATCCTTGCTGATTTTCATTTGGTTTCTTTTAATAGCTTCTTTATTCTGTCACCATACTTGATTGGTAGCTTCTGTTAGAATACTGAAGGTATTTCCTTATTGTAATCTAGCATCAGTTTTGCCCATGAAAAGTCTGGAGTCATCTGATTCTAGTTGTCTGGAAATGTGTAATATAATCTTTATCTTTAGTGTTTTGAAATTTACAAGGATGCGTATATAACTGTTTCTCTTCATTCATCTTGCTAGATAGATACTGGCCCCTTTTATTCTGAAGTTTTTCTCTTTTTATTTTGGGGGCATTTTCTGTTATTTCTTTGATAATTTATTTCCAGATATTTTTCCTACCTCCTCTTTTTGGATTTCTTATTGGACAAATGCTCAGTCTCTTTTATTGATACTTTGTGACTTCTTCCTCTTTTTTTTTCTCTCCTTTTATACAATGTTTTATGGAATTTCTTCAACTTGCTTCTACCTCCTCTGTGGAATTTTTTTTTAATCTTTGCAATTATATATTTAACTTCTAAGATTGCTTTATTGCTTTCTGATCATACTTTGTTTGATACTATGGTATTCTTAGTATTTTCTCAAATTTCTTTGGATCAACTGATTAGAATGATTTTCAGTGTTTCCTTCTGTTTCTTGAACTATTTGTTTCTTTCAGGATCCATTTTTTGTTTTCTTAATATCTTTTTTTTCTGCATCTCGTTTTCTCTTTCTCTAGTCATGCTTGGTTATAGACTCACATTTAAGAAGGAAGGAATGGGTTGGTTATTCTCCATGGCTGTTATGGGTTCCATCTACTCTAAGTCTTTTTCCCCAGCAGGTCTCTGCTTAGCACAGGGAGGCTAGATGAAACCCTGTGAAATGAGTGAGGGTTGCCAACTGGCAGGGTTTGCTTTGGACTTTTGGTCTTAGGTTAATGGTATCTACACAAACCAGAATGAGGAGGGTTTTTCTCTAGGGTATAAACAACTACATTAAAGGCCTTAGCTTTACCTGGCCAGTCTGTTCACATTCTTTGGAGGAAAGGCATGCAGTATTTTGCTTGCAAGGAAGTGCCAGAATGCAGTTGCTCTGATCAGAAATTTTGAGGGAGGTAGAAAGGGAGCTTGTCTTGGCACAGCTGTTCCTTAGATAGACGACTTCTGTTTTCAGCCTAGTTCTCACTAGCCCTCCTTACCAGCAGATTCTAAATGAAGAACCTCGTGAAAGGTTGACAGGGAGACAATCTTTTACCTTCCCTTTAGTTTCCTTGTGGTACCCTCTTCATGGTCATACTCTGGGCGACAAGTTCTTCCATTCAGCTTTAGTGACCCCTTCACTTCAACTGCTTTCTGTCTTCCAAAAGCTTATTGAAATATCAAATCCATTGATAAACCTCTCCAGCTCATAGTTCTTATGGACTTACTCCTTTTTTTTTTTTTTTTTTTTTAAAGTACCAGAGGCTGGGGATTGAACCTGGGACCTCAAATGTGGGAAGCTGGCACTCGACCACTGAGCCACATCAGCTCTCTCCTGAGTTGGTTTTTTCATTTGTTTTGCTTATTTTGCTTTGTTTTGTTTTGTTTTTAGGAGGTACCTGTAACCAAACCCAGGACCTCCCATGCGGAAGCAGGCACTCAACCACTTGAGTCATATCTGTTCCCCTAGACTTACTCCTTTATAAGTTTCTGTAACATCTTTCCACCAGCATCTCTGGGGGAAGGGCAGGCTAATATATGAGCACAGTTCACTTCTTTAAATAGGAATACTATGTACTTTCTATGGAAGGTCTGATCTAATTCTTATAAATTCCAAGGGGCTACACACCTGTGTATGTTTTAAGTCCATCCTTATCAAGCCCTTCAAATATGTTTTACAGAATAACTAATTTTCCTTTTTTTTTTTTTTTAGATTTATTTTATTTATTTACACACATACCCCACCTTGTTGTCTGCACTTGCTGTCTGCTTTTCATGTCCATTTGCTGTGGCTCTCTGAGTCCACTCATCTTCTCTTTAGGAGGAATCGAAACAGAACCTGGGACTTCCCATGTGGGAGAGAGGTGCTCAATCGCCTGAGCCACCTCAGCTCCCTGCTTTTGTTGTGTCTCTCATTGTCTTTCCTCTTTGTGTCTCCTTTGTTGCATCATCTTATTGCGTCCGCTTACCATGCCTGCCCATTGCACCAGCTCCCTGTCCTACCCCTCTTCTCTAGAAGGCACTGGGAACCAAACTGGAGACCTCCCATGTGGAAGGTGGGAGCCCAATCCCTTGAGCCATATCTGCTTTCCACCGATTTTCTTAAATGAGAAATAGTTCAAGAATTGAAGAGGTAGAAAATCTTATCTTTCCCCGTCTATAAATAAATAGGAATAGTAAAGTGAAAAATGGCAAAATACTGCTATACCCAGTGTTTTAAGTTTTTCATGTTGAACTGGCTGAAATTATTGATTGAAAAAAATTTAAATGATGTATGTCAAAAATATTTATTTAAAGATGAACATAATTGTATATCCATATTATCTATATATTTATTAAAAGAAGTGTTCACATAGTGAATATCTATTGGTTTGGAAGCCAAATAATAGTGTCTCATGTCTCATACAGTACCATGTCCAGAGAGTGACTGATCTGTGGAGCACCACAGCAAGAATCTTTGTTCTTGTTGATCTCACCCACGTAGCAATGCCCCATCTCCAGAAGAGAAGATATGTTCAGTTTAAAATAATTTTGATAGGGACATTAGTACCCAGGTCTTACCCAGAAATAGGAGGCTCTTTGTAGATCTGGGCCTTCTTAATGCAGTTCATGATTTTGTGAAGACTGGCTCAGGAACTGTAAAAAGAAGATTTTTAATGTCTGACAGCTAAACAGAACCCTTCACCAGTAACCTATATATGAATATCTGTTGTTAGGTAAATGCAAACTATCTACCTAATGCAGAGGTTCTCAGAAAATCAACATAATCTGGAAACTAGTTAGAATGGCAGATTTTTAGTCCTACCCCAGTCCTATAGAATCAGAACCTGTGGAAGTGGGGCCCGACAATCTGATTTGTTTAAAAAGCTCTATAGGTGACTCTCATGTGTTGAATTAGGAATTGTTGACCTCTTGAGTGAGTTTACAGGTATCTGTTGTGGTGTCATTGATTTAAGTTTTGTTGAAACCTGTCGGAATAAATAGCCAGGTGTAAATGTTTGTGGGGAAAAAATAGTGACTATGGAAACCTCTGTTATAAACACCAACTTCACCAATTGTTAACATTTTACCCATCTAATTTATCATAATGTTTTCTAAAAAGTCTGAATCAAACAACATATTTCTTTAAATGATGAAATAGTGGGGATTCTGCTGTAGTGTTGTTTTTTCCCTGCTCTGCAGCTAGTCTCCTGAGAAACTTGGAACCATCCCTAAGGTATATTTAAGTGTGAAATCACAGAAGCCAGTGAAACTTAATAGCTTACCTCCAGGCATAATGTATTTTAAGGGCGGTCGTTAGTCCTCTCCCTGAGGACTAATGTTGTTAGAAAGGGTAGAGGGATCTGAAAAAAATTCTTAATTTTTAAATGTTGCCTGCATGCATTTGGCGGTAATTTGAGGAGAAAAGGTGTTTTTTTTTTTAAATAGTTCTGTCATTGTTTTATTTTTTTGAGGTTGCAGATTCAAAGGCGAGGGTATTTCAGTTTAAAATAAATCTATTTTTTGTTTTATTACATGAAGAATCATAAGGAGAGCTTTAATTCTTTAAGGATAAAATACTGTGTATTAAGAGGCCTGGTTTTATAGCGTCCGAGCCACATAGACCTAGAAAAATCTTCACTGAACCCTGTATGATGAGGGGATGTGAATAAAACGTGTAATTGATATGAGTACTAGTTATTGTAATTAGTAGCTGGCATTAGGGAAGGCATCCTGGAAGAGAAAATATTTGGGCTGAGGGTTGACATTACTGTCATCATGCGTATTTGGCTGAAAGAAAACAAATCCACCCCTCTGGGAATTAGAAAGAGGACTAAGCTGTTATGGTGAAGATCGGCAAGAAGTTGGAAATATCAATGTGATCTGGAAAACTAAAATAAGGATAATTCCATTCCTTGTATTTGCATAATACTGTCACAGAATTTATATGCTCTTAACAATAACTCTGAGAAAGGTAAGTCATAATTACTAATCCTATTTTCAGATGAAACAGTTGAAATTCAGAGAGATTAAATGATGGTGGTGGTGGCAGGCAGCTGCCTTTTATTGGATACTTATTCACATTCATTCAACAAATATTTATTGAGTGCCTATGTAGGCTTTGGAGATAGAGCAGTTGAAGAAGCAGACAAAAATCTATTCCATCAAGGTGCTTACATTTTGGTCGGGGGTAGAGGGAAGGCAGACAATAAACAAGATAAGTAAATTATATAATGTGTTAGATGTGTTTTCTATGGAGAAAAATTACACAGGGAAGGGGGCACTGATTGAAATTTTAAGTAGGATGACTAGAAGGGTTTTGAACAGAGAAGTGACATGACCTCACCGAAGTTTTACAGGATCACTTTAGCTGCTATATTGAGAATAGACTGTGTAGCATGTCAAGCACCATATTAGGTACCTCTCACTTAACTGTTACAACGATCTGGTAGGGTAGGTACTGAGACTCCTAGATGTTAATAAATGTGCATAAGATCACAAAGCTAATAAGCGTGGACTATTCTAGTAAAAACGTTTGGATTTTATAGTCTTACACTTAGAGCAGCTGCATTCCAGTGCCTTTTAGGCTGAGAGAAGAAACTAAAATGTGTAAAGAAGCTTCAGAACTAAAGTGTTTGAATTCTAACCCCAGCTCCACTACTTAATAGCCAAGATTTAGGCATTATACTTGATCTCTCTTTGCCTTGATTCCCTCATCAGTAAAATGGGAATAATAATAGTTCTCATAAGGGAAGCAGACTTGGCCCAATGGATAGGGCGTCCGCCTACCACATGGGAGGTCCAAGGTTCAAACCCAGGGCCTCCCTGACCCGTGTAAGGAGCTGGCCCATGCACAGTGCTGATGCACGCAAGGAGTGCCGTGCCATGCAGGGGTGCCCCCCGCCTAGGGGAGCCCCACGTGCAATGAGTGCACCCCCTAAGGAGAGCTGCCCAGTGCGAAAGAAAGTGCAGCCTGTCCAGGAATGGCACCACACACACAGAGAGCTGACATAAATGATGCAACAAAAAGAAACACAGATTCCCATGTCACGTACAAAAAGAACTTGCAGCAAATGGACACAGAGAACAGACAACTGGGGCGGGGAGAGGGGGAAGGGGAGAGAAATAAATAAAAAATAAATCTTTAAAAAAAAAACTACTAAGCCTCGTTAAAGAAATGCAAAGTAAAACAGTAATGAAATCATTCTTTTTTAACCTGTTGTATTGGCAAAAGTTAAAAGGATTAAAAATACTCAGTATTAATGAGGTTGAGAAAAAAGAAACACTTTGTAATAAATTGCTTAAACAGGTATGGCAGTTTGAGATTATTTATGGTCTGAACCTCTGATGTGATATCCTTTGATTGCATTAGATTCAACTGAGATGTCTTTGATTAAATTATATTAAGATTAGGGCTTTGATTTGACCATGTCAGTAGGGTGTAATCCAGGTTAAGTTCCCACCCTCTTGGTGGGCTGATATAAATCTGCACTCACTTAAGAAGACACAGAAGAAGATACACAAGAGGAGAGAGAGCTCCATAGACAAGGCAGAGGAGAGAACTTTGATCCTGCAGACCCAGGAAGAGAGATGAACCATTCACCTGATAATGTGAAGCCTACAGCTAGTAAGGCCTGGAAAGAAACAAGCCCAATGCCAGCCTGTAGCTGAGAGAGAGGCAGGCTGAACACTTGCAGAAATCAGCAACCCTCTGCTTCAACATGTGGCAACTGACTTTGGTGAGAAATCAACCTTGAGTTGGACTCTTTAGGGCCTTATAACTGTAAGTTTTTATCCCAAATAAATACCCTTCATAAAAGCTAACAGATTTCTGGTACTTTGCATCAGTACCCCTTTGGCTGACTAATACACTGGTATAATTTTTCTGCAGGGCGAAGTGGATTGGTGTTGGGCATGAGTTTTGCAGTCTGACAGACTAAATTCAAGTGCCAGGTCTACCACTTAGAAAATTTGTGATTTTGGGCAAGCTTTCTCTGTCTGAAAAAAATGGCGATAGTAACAGTATATAGAGTTATTTTGAGAGTGAAATGAATTTTATAAAGTAAAGCACTTAATGTAAATATTATGGTACATGATCTGCAATAAATTTTAGCTGCTGAAGTAGACAGTATTTAGCATGTTGAAACAGTCCACCAGGAACTAATCAAGGTGAACCAATGACCTGCTGATAGTACACATCCTTGTACAGTTTCAGAACACTGAAGATGAAGGAAAGATCCTACAGCTTAGCTGTCACAAGCCTCAAACTGACCTCAGACTTCTCATCAGCAATGCTGTTTGCAAGAACATAGTAGAACAATACCTTAAAAAATTTTGGCCTGAATCAACCTAGAATTCTCTTTGTAGCAAAATTACCAGCTAAGTACAAGGATCAAATAAAGTTTCTTAAAGAATGAAGGGACCTGGAAAGTTTACCTTCCATTCAATATTTTTGAAAAAATTCCTTGAGATGCTGGGAATTGAATCACATCCCCCACAAAAGGTATGTTCAGGTCCCAACCCTGGCCCTGTGGTGTGAACCTATTTGTAAATGGAACTTTTGAAGATGTTATCGGTTAAGGGAGCCCAAACCGAATGAGGGTGGCCTTAATCCAATGTGACCAGAGTTCTTATAAGCAAAGGAAATTGGACACAGAAGAGGAAGCCATGCAGAGCAGCCAGAAGCTGGAAGTCAATGGAACCCAGAAGAGAAAGGAAAAGACGCTGCCATGTGCATTGCCATGTGTCAGAAAAGTCAAGGACTAAGGATGGCTGGCAGCCAGCCCCAGGATGCCACAGTCTTCAGCGCAAAAGCATCAACTTGCTGATGCCTCAATTTGGACTTCTCTGAGTCTCAAAACCAGAAGCCAAAAAATTACCTTTGTTTAAGCCAATCCATTGTGTAGTATTTGTTTTGCCAGCTGGAAAACTAATACAGAGGATAAATCTGCAAAGCCAAAGCAGAATCCAAGAAAAAATGGCCTCAACTCAGTGGTGCAATTAAAAGGAGTCTCAGGCTAACAACAGTGTAGTAGGCCTAGGAGACATTTAGTCCAAATTAGAATAGAAATCCAAAGTGCTCTGCAAAAACTATCTTCAAGAGGTTAAGTAGATTGCATGATTATGATAGTATGATTAAGAAATATTAGGCAATGGTTTCTTAGACTTTACACCCAAAGCACAAGCTACAAAAGAAAAAATAGATAAATGGAACTTTGTCAAAATAAAACTTTGGTCCTCAAGACTTTATCATGATAGTAAAAAGACAACCTATACAATGGGAGAAAATATTTTAAAACTTAATTATAGATAGAGCTAAAACTTAAAAGTTCAAACTCTTAACGTAAAAAAAATTATATATCTAGTAGAAATTGAATGTGGGGAAAGGACAAGTGGACAGCAAAACAAGTTAAGCTAATTTACTTGTTTTATATAGTATGAAATCAAGATACTGTTGAAAGTTGATAGAATAAGAAATGGTTCAAGGATATTTAAAATTGTAAAGATAATCAAAAGAATTTAAAATATTATACTAAATTAGCATAGTGGGAAGTAAATGAGTCACTTTCTCCATCCTTTATACTCAGTATTCAATGGTATTATCTAAAGATGATAAAATAAGAACCAGAGGCACACTGTAGTGATGACCCACCCCTGAAGAGCTAAAGCAAATGATTAAATTGTTTACCTCTAGGGAATAAAACTTGGCATGAGGGATAAAAGATGGAGACTTTTATTTTTCATTCTGTACCATTGTATTTCACTTTGAACATTTATATATGTTTAATTGTCCATAGTAAATGCCTACTTTTAACCTCAAAAATGTGTTACAAATCACTTTTAGCCAGTATTTTTCATTGACTTTTACTGTATAAGTAAAGAATATCTTGAGACTTCTGAAAATGCTAATGTGGCAAGACAATAGGTCACATATAGTATCCAGGAGAAGGGAGGTGACTTTTTTCTGCTCACACCATATCTAGGGAGTAGACTTCATCTCTGGCAGTTGAATATTAATAACTATTGAGTGTAAATAGGAAAGGGCATACCAGACTGGTGAGGAAGTCTGTAAGAACGGTAAAAGAAACTGGGATGTGTAATCTGGGGAGAAAGAATTTGGGAGTAAGGGGAGCATGATCAGCAGCTTTAGATATATGGATGTGGTTGTTTGAAAACCACCCAGAAAGACATGTTATTAAATCCAATCCATTCCTGTGCGTGTGGACCCATTGTAAGTAGGACCTTTTGATGAGACTACTTCAGTTAAGGTGAGACCACCTCAATCAAAATGGGTCTTAATCCTATTACTGGAGTCCTTTACAGGAGAATACAATGCAGACAGAGAAAGCTAGGGAAGCAAGAAGCTGAAATCAATGAAACCAGGAAGAGAAGGGAGAAACCAGAAGACACTAACCATGTGCCTTGCCTTGTAGCAGAGGGGTCAAGGATTGCCAGCCGCCAGTCTTTGGGAAGAAAGCTTTGCCTTGATGATGCTTTGATTTGGACATTCGTGGAATAAATCCCGATTGGTTAAGCCAGGGTATTTCATGATATTTGCTGGAGCAACCTAGGACACTAAAGCAAATAGAAGAAAGCTTATTATTCTGGGTGGTCTCAAAGAGCAGAAATAGAACCAATGGGTAGAAATTAGAGAGTGGCAACATTATAAAGAGCTTTCTCTACCAGAGCTGTATAATAATGCCACTTTTACTGTTTAGGCAAGAAGGATAACCATCACCTGGATATTGTAGAGGATGCTTGCATTCATTTAGGATTCTAAGATGACTTCTGAGGCTCCTTACAACTTTGAATTTCTAGATGCTAGTTAGAAAGAAATTGTACTCTTTGTGATACAAAAGAATACAATTAATTCAACAAAATGTTTTTAATAGCCATGTTTCCAGTGGGCTTTAGGTATTGAGGACCCATATATAAATAAGACATGAAATAGACTCAAGGGACTCAGTCTAGTGTGGTTCATTTCACTTCAACAAATGTGCAGTGATCAGCTCCTGCCCACCAGCCTCTTTCCCTCTCGAGAGATTGAAAGATGAACAAATCATGCTTCCTCCTTTCACTGACTCCGTAAGGTACTAAGGGAGATGATAGTCACGGAGACAAGTTTCACTGCTCTACAGCTGAAGGGCACAGAGTGGGGTCAGGGAAATCTTCACAGAGTGATGACCGGTCCTAATTTGTCACCAACACTCTATCACTTAAATGCCGGACCACCTCAAACGAATTGGGAACTTCTCGGGGACATAGTTCATAACTCTTCATCTAACAAAACAACAAACTTGGACAGGAACCTTGACTGCTCAAAATTCCATGATTCTAACATGGTCATAATTGTTTTCTCTTCAAAATATGTTTTATGAAAATAGTCCAAATTATGAAAAGTCATATACAGTAAAAATGTTTCTTCTAAATCTAATCTTAATGGAAATGCTTTCAGATTAAGTGTTTGCTAATGAGTTTGTTGCAACAACTGTACCATTAGTCCTTTTACTTCATGTTTTTTCATAATGTTCATTTGAAATGTTCTGCACATTATAAAATTTTGCATTATTATGATACTTGATTGTGACATTAAAACTGCAAGAAGCATTCTTCCTTTTTCTTTCATTTAGATCACTTTATGGTTTTTATTGCAGTATTTGTTTTGAAAAGACACAGCTTCATCAAACAGGACCTTAGATTATAAATTATATGCCTTTTGAGCATATAAAGCTTGAAATTAGAAGTAAAGTGTTAGTAAAGTTAGGATTCTTGAAGGATGACTAGGATTTGTGATTTTTTTCCCTCACAAAAATAAACACATACTCCAAGGAAAAGTATTAATTAGGGCTAAATTTAATTACCATTATTAATTTATTGGTGTAAGAAATTGCAACAGGTTTTAGAGACTTATAAGAAAACTCATAGCCATTTAATAAGCTATTAAAATTATAGTGTTTGATCTCCCCTGATCACCGATGCCCAAACAATAAACATGATTTTGTAAAAGAAAATATTTAAATTATTATTTAGAAAAACCTCAGTATTCTGTGTGACTTTCTGTTGTATCATGGTCAAGCCCATAAACTGTCTGGGTTATGTACTTGCCTTTTATGAAAATAATTTTATAATTAAAAAATGCCTTAGCTGATATTTTCTGTTTTTATCTGTATTTTAAATTGAGGTACATTTAATCTGTGACTACTAAATTGGATTATGTATTTTTTGGGGAAGTCAAAAATGTTGAAATGATCATTCTTTTCTTCATACTAAGTCTTTGGAATCTTGTGTATGTTTAAGACTTACGACATATCTCAGTCTGGATTAGTCACATTTCAAGTACCCAATAGCCACATTAGCTAATGAATACTATATTGGACAGCACAGGTCTAGCACATTATAGGTAATTAATGAATATCCCAAAGGCAAATTTTCAAAAAGAAAAATTTTTTCCCCAACAGAATACCATGGCTACGGGAGTCTTGCCACAAAATGAACAATCATATGCTACTTTGGTGAATAACAGTGGATATGCTGCAAACATAAAAGGTAATATTTCTTCAGTATACTTTTTGTTCTCTTTGTGCAAACTAAACTTTAATAAAAGTACTTGTATGTGAATAAACATGAAAGAAAAGGCTCAATTCTTCATATTGAAATCCTAAATTGCACCTTTATCCTAAGTCATAAGGTACTACTTAAAGTCTTTTATTTATTTCTGTCTTACCGTTTTGGCCTGTAAGAACGCCTTTTCAAAATCCTGAATAATGACCCTGGCCTTTTAAGAAGGAAAGTTGAAAACAGCGCTTTCCTCCTGCATTATCTTAGACTGAAATTACACATTTCTTCCTATAATCAACTGCTTATGCATGAATCAGCCTTTCCTTTCTTCTGTCATTACTTGCGAGTGTCACTTACAGAGCACGTTCAGAAGCACTTTAGCTCTATTTTTACCATTTTTTTCTCTTCTCTCTGACCTTCCCACACTGTTTATTTTTTATATGGTGCTCAGGCAAGGAAGTGTGCTTGAACTTTGACTCTTATTGCCACATTTGCTTCCTCACACCTTCTGGCATTGTTACGCTATTTTGCGTACCAGCCATTTTGGTACCAGAAGTTTGCCACGAGGTAAGAGCAATTTTTCCTGGCAGCGCCCCTTGGAGTATTTTGTAACTGCCCAGTCTGGGTTTAGTTCATCTTCATATTAGTCTTTAGAGGGAACTTAAAAGGATTTTCGCCCTAATACTGGACTAGTTGATATAAAGAAAAGTAAAAGAGTAAGGGTCTAAAGGTATTGGTGTTCAGTGCCTGCTGGGAATTCTTAAAGTTGATTGTGTTCTTGTTGGAATCTGACGACTCCACCAGGGGGAGCTCTCTATCATAAAGGAACGAAGTGGCAAGAAGGTCCTTAGAGAAGTTCACTGAGGCCAGATAATACAGGACTTTTGTAGACTACGTGAAATGGTTCAGACTTTTTCTTAAGAACAAAGAAAGCTTTTGAAGTGATTAAAGCATCAGATAACAGGATTGGATTTGCATTTTTTAAAACGCTACTCTGTTCTTGGGTATAAAATAACTGAAGATGTGCAGAAATTGACATGGGGAGACCAATAAGGAGCAAACTGGAATAGCCCAGGTGAGGTTAAGTGGCAGCGGATTTGCAGAGGCTGGATCTGAGAGATATTTAAGAGATTAGAACAGGACTGGGATTGATTGGCTTTAAGAATGAAGAGGGAGGTATCAAAGATGATCCCCAGGTTTCTGACTTATACAATTAGATGTAAAGCAGGGCCATTTATTAAGATATGAAACACTGAGGTCCATCTCATAGGTTGATTTGCTGTGTTTAAGGAAATCATTTTTTAAGATTTGGATTTGTTGAGTTTGGGGTGCTATTTAGAGAGACATCTAAGTTGAGATAAGCAATAAGCATCCTAGAATTCAAAGAACAGGTATAGGCTAACAATTCTGGTATTCATCAGATGGTAACTAAAACCAAGGGAGTATATGAGTTCATACAAATAGAAAGGATAGAGTGAAAAGAAATTCCAGTACTAAACTGAGTCCTCCAGGAATACCAGCATTTAGAAAGAAAAAGAGTCTCCAAAGGAGAAAGTTAATGAGTCATTGAGCTCCTTAAGTTAAGGAGGAAAACCAAAAGAGGGTAGAATCAAAGAATCCAATGTAAAAGAATATTCAAAAAAGAGCTTTCTCAGATTCACCCAGGACAACTGTCAAGAAGATGATGATGGACAAAGCCCATCCTAGGGAACAGAGAGAGTCTGCATCTACAAGCAAGATAGTCCATCCATCAGCCCCATGGGATCTAAGCCCCCTCTCAATTAGAGGCAGAGTGGGCATCACCACCCCAGAATCCTCCAGATAAGGGAATGAATGATGGACTGGAGTAGACTTGCTGTTATTCTACTACAGACTTATTGTAATTTTAGCAATGAAAGAAATTTTATCATTGATGTGGAGGCACTGGATGGAGAGGGAAAAACAAGTGTAATGCGGGGCAATTTTGGGGATTTGGGAATTGTCCTGAATGGCATTGCAATAACAGATACAGGCCATTATATATCTTGCCAAAATTGAGTCAGAGAGAGTGTAAACTACAGTACACACTTTGTGGCCATGCTCCAAAATGCATTCATCAATTGTATTAAATGTACCACACTAATGAAGGATGTTTTAACATGGGAAAATGTGGGAGGGGTAGGTAGCAGGATATACGGGAGTCCCCGATTTCTTTATGTATCAGTTATATAATCTAAGTATCTTTTAAAAATTGTTCTTAAGTATACTTTTTAAAAAGGAGCTTTCTCTTCTTCCTTTCCCTTTCCTTCCTGAACAATTTGATCCTAAAGCCACTGAGTGGGGCCAAGTAAAGTGGGCCTCCACACTAGAGGGATGTGGGACCCAATCTGGGTGAGGAGGGTACCTGTGCCCAGGGGTGATGACTCACAGAGGGGATCAGAGCCCAGCAAGCTGGGGAGGGGGCTGAGCGGTTTGTGTCTGCACAGGAAGGTAACCTGATGCAGGGCATCAGAGCCCAGACATAGAAGCCTGGCACACAGAGCTGGGGGTGGTCAGGGGGGCTCCTGTAGGGCAGGTGGCCCCACAACAGGCAGCAGAGCACAGGCAGCATGAAGAGGACATCCACACAAATGGGAAGGCAACCGCAGCCTGCCTTAGGGTGTCAGAGTCCAGAGAGGGGGAGAGAGGTATCCACCGAGAAGCAGAGGGCAGCTGCAGTAAATGCATTAAGGGTGATGGGTGCCAGGTTTCAGAAAGGGACAAAATTAAAATGAACCCTGTGATGTGGGACTTGAATTGGTAGTACCAATGTGAACGCTTGGTTTTCAGGATACATAGAGACAGACAGACAGACACACAAACATAGATAGAAGTGTATGTTTGAAATACAGGTTTGGTTTTTTTTTTTGTATTTTAAAATATAGCATTATTTTATTTTTTAAAACCAAGCCGCTAAAGAAAAATTATTAATAATTGAAAGCATATAAAACATTGCAAAATAACTCTCTGCTTCCTATTTTAACATAAGGTACTATTTACCATTTTCATACATTAAATTTTTTTTTCAAATTCTCAATTCATTTTTTAAAAAGATATTACATTAAAAAAATATGAGGTCCCCATTCGCCCCCACCGCCCCCACCCCAGCACTCCCCCCCCCAATAACACTCTCCCCCATCGTCATGTCACATCCATTGCGTCTGGTGAGTACATCTCCGGGCATCGCGGCACCCCATGTCCCGTGTTCCACACCATAGCCCACACTTTCCCACGTTCCATCCAGTGGGCCATGGGAGGACATACAACATCCGACAATTGTCCCTGGGGCACCACCCAGGACAACTCCAAATCCCGAGAATGCCTCCACATTTCTTCTCTTCCTCCCCTTCCCTGCACCCAGCAGCCACCATGGCCACTTTTTCCACAGAAAGCCTTTTATTTTTTCATATCGAATTGTTGCTTATTTCAGGACATGCCACGTCAAAATAAAAAAGTCAACCCTTGCCTTAACAATAATATTGCATTATAAAAACACTTTACAACTCCATCCTGTCTTTGAGCATAAGTTACTGGTATGTAGGCTAATGATGATCTGAAAGTATTTTTCTATTCAGATCCATAATCCACGTACTCTCTGAATATTATAAGTTTCCAGGAGGTGAAGGAGGAAAAGCAAAATGAGGGGAATAAAATTCTCCCAGTTCAAGGGTTTTGTTGCAATGAGGGGAAGAGGAAGTATGAAGATATTTTTGTTGCCTTTCATCTTTATACCATGTTAAATAATGCTTACATCATAAATTCAGCAGGCTGAGCTTTAATGCAGAAATTTTCTTCCTGCAAACAATATATTTATAAATATGTTTATTAACTTACACAGCAATCTCACAAAAACTGGTTTATAAATGCCGTTTTTCACTAATAATGTCAGGGCTTCTTAAATCTAATCATGAGGAAACCTCAGACAAACCCAAATTTAGAGACATTTTACAAAATAACTGGCCTGTACTCTTCAAACGTGTCAAGGTCATCAAAGTCAAGGAAAGAGGAACTCGTTTTAGAGTGAAATGCAACTAAATACCACATGTGATTCTGACCTGGATCCTTTTACTTTAAAGAACTTTATTGGGATGATCAGTGAAACTTGAATGAAGGCTGAGGAATCTAGGGCAATAATGAATCAATCATAATTTTCTGATTTGGGGGAATTGTAAAGAACATCTTTATGGGAAATACACAGTAATTTATGTGGGGGTAATGGAACAGCATGTCTGCAACTTATTCTCGAGTGGTTCAAGAAAATATACTTTTTGTACTCTACTTTGAGATTGTTTCAAAGTAAAAGATATTTTAAAATTAAAACTGAAGTGTTCAGCTATGTTGCATGCTTCTGAGCCATCAAATAAGATGAGAACTATGAGGAGTCCATGTTGAAGCAGAGGTCGTTGGTGACTTTACTTGGCAGGAACAGTTTTCCATGGACAGTGGAGGCCAGACCAGGGTTAAATAGGTTGAGGATGGGACAGGTCACAGATGGAAGTGGCAACTGCAGTCAACTCTTTCAAGAAGTTTAGCTCTGAGGTAGTAGGAAGGGCACTAAGAGGAATAGGGTGTTGTAGTGAAGGGTCTAGAAACAACGACATATGCCAGGAATGTCTGAGAGAATTGAGATAATATAGCCCAAATGGGGAAAGTCTTTGGGCAGTTCTAATTGAATTTGGGTGTTTTGAAACCTTACAAATCAACAAGAAGTTTTTTTTTTTTTTTTTTAGTTTTCAGAGGGAAGAACTAAAACTAATGTTTATAGAGAAATGGAACATGAGAAAAAACATCTGGAGCTGTCTAACAGTTCTATGGTTAGTTGCCTTGTGAGAAGTGAGCCTGCTATCTCAAAAAAAAGGTGGAAAACAAGGGGCTGAGAAGTGACTCCTTGCTGGACTTAGAATTGAAATAGATGGACCTCTTGCAATTCCACCCAATTTATAAGTCTTGTTACATGAGTTTGTTGTAACAGAAGTTATTAGCCCTCTCTGACATCTTGAGTACAGAAGGAAATTGCCAGGCAAGGTTCTGTTTCTGCTTAGGCTTTTCAGTGTTTTAATCACTCGTAAAATTAAAGAAGAAAAGACTGAGTACTAATACATGCCTTTTAGTGGGTTTCATTATTGTGCTTATCACAGATATAGATAATTTCACATTTGCAATGACCAATATTTATTGGTTCCTTAGATATGATCCTGAATTTGGTTAAGTCTGATTGCCCATGTGCAAAGGCCAGTGACCACAAAGGAACTGTCTGAGACGATAGCACAGCGCCCATGTCTTCCTGCTCTGGGAGGAGGCTTTTATGTAATGACAAGCATAGGTTTGGGCATGTGGATTCTCTTTTGTATTATTTTACTAGTTTTTCTTGTACCCCTAGTTTTTTCTAGAGATACCATATATGAAATTGAGGAGAGGACTGAGATGTAACTAAGAAATGGTCCTTTATGATTTTATTTTCATGGGATATAGAAAAATGAAAATATTTTTTCTTAGGTAATTTGAAAAATATGTTGTCAGAGAAGAAAGAAAAAATACATCAGTTGTTAGCAAGTAAGTGGGAAAGCAACAGTAGTGTTGCTTCTCATGACCTACAAATAATCTATAACTGTGGAGGGAGAAGGAAACAATATCAGAAAGGTGAACAGTTTATGATAGTGAAGTTCCAAAGGCTCCGTGCCTTCCAGAAAAAAGGCTCTGTAGCAGTTTGATATTGTTTATGTATTCCAAAAATAGATATTGGATTATGTTTATGAACTGGTCTGTTCCTCTGGGTATATTAGATTGGATTGGATTCAGAAATTTCACTTTTACTTGATTAAATAATGATTAAGGCTTTGATTGGGCCGCTCAGTAGGACATTGAGTCCACACCCCCTTGGTGGGCTGAGAGTCACAGTAGACAGGACACGATGGAAGAGAAAGTTGGAGATTTTTATCTTGGAGCCCGGGAAATAAGCACACAGAGAATCAGATATCTGAGAAAGGAGAGAAGGCTCCATTAGACATGGCAGATAGTCCACAGCGGGCCTTGTGGAGAGAGCAGAGCAGCTGAGCCCGGAGAGAAATGAGACTTAGCCCAGCCTGCAGCTGAGAGTGGAAGAAGCTGGGACCAGGGAGCATTGAGAGGAAGAGGAAGCCTGAACCCTGGCAGACGTCGGCAGCCACCTTGCTCCAGTGCGTGGCAACAGACTTTGCTGAGGGAAGGAACTTAAGCTTAATGGCCTGGTAACTGTATTTACCCCAAATAAATACCCTTTATAAAAGATTATTGGTATTTTACATTAACAGTCCTTTGGCAGACTAATACAGGCCTTTTACCTTTTAAGTTTCTGTTGAAAGCACTGTCCTTCATAAAATTACTCTTTTAAAATTTCCCATTTTATATGTAAAACATGAAATGGAAATAGTCTTGTTGCTTCTGTTCACCTAAAAATAGATACCTTCATGCTCCTGGGTTTTTTTTTCCCCCTCTATTGGTAATGTAATTAAAATTAAAATGTTTCTTTCTAAAAGCTGAACAGGTCATCATTAGGAGCCTATAGTTAATCCCAATTTAAATGCTTTCATTGGGGAAGCAGTTGTGGCTCAACTGATAGAGCATCTACCTACCATATGGAGGGCGCAGGGTTCTATACCCAGGGCCTCCTGACTCATGTGGTGAGATGGCCCACGCACAGTGCTGCTGCATGCAAGGAGTGCCATGCCATGCACGGGTGTTCCCCGCATAGGGGTGCCCCACAAGGAGAGCCACCCTGCGCAAAAAAAGCACAGCCCACCCAGGAGTGGCACCACACACACACAGAGCTGACTCAGCAAGATGATGCAGCAAAAAAGCAGCAGTTTCCCAGTGCTGCATAACAAGAATGCAAGCAGACACGGAAGAACACACAGTGAACAGATAATGTGGGGGAAGGGAAGAGAAATAAATAAAATAAATCTTTAAAAGTAAATAAATAAATAAATGCTTTCATTGATTTTTAGGTGAAATATACTTTCTTACAGGTGTTTGAAACAATCCACAAAATTTTAAAAATAAGTATTTTCAAGAAGAATATATAAAGACCACTTTGGTACAAGTATAATATCTTTTATCCTAAGAATTGGAAAGGAATCCTTTTAAAGTCATTTGTGTGATTGTCTTTTGGCAACATCCTATGAATAAAACTTGTGGTTAGAAGATGATCCATAATGGAAATGGTGAAAAGTTTGAGGTCAGGGAAGTTGCCACAAAAACTTATTAGAGCTGGCATCTCTTTATTCTTGTGATAGAGAATTCTAATACCCTCTCTGTGACTTAACAAGAAGCCTGTGATGAGTTACCAAAAACTTTCCTTATTTCATCGTCTTTAACTTGGTTCGTACTTGGTTCTTGAAACAGGTAAAAACTAACCTAAATAAAAGTATGAACTTTTAAAATTAATTTTGATCACCAATCATATCATCTCTAGGAATTTACTGAAGGAAAAAGATAGAAATAAAAGGGTTCTAGTCCGGAAAATGTTTAATGTCTTAAATTTTAATAGCCTACATGTCTAATAGCAAAGGAATGATTAGATAAATTATCATGCATGAGCTTGATGTGTCATAATCATTATGCTTTCATTAAATGAAAATTTCAGGGAGAACAAAGCAAAATGGGAAATTTTTGCTACACTGATTAGAAAAAGCAGGGGAAAAAAATGACTTTGCAGTATGATTACAAATGTGCAGAAAACTTATATGTTATAACTTATATGTTATGTTTATGAACAAAGATGGCCAGGGATATATGGAAAAGTAGACGCCAGTCTAAGGTTTAACTATTGTAAAGCTATTTGTAGCCTAAATAAAAACTAATTTAAAAAAAAAGTAATTTTGCTGTGAACCAAGCATTTTGCCAAGGAATAGTTTTTGGAGAAACCTTTCAGACAAGTGGGGTGTGAACCTTCTGGTTTGTCTATTAATAGAATAAGTGGAAGCTCAAGTCCCTGTGTCTGCTCACAAGTGGAAAGTGGGGAAAGTTCCATTTCATTTGCCTGATCAAAACAAGGCACATTCCTAGCATCCTGTTTTGGGGGACAGTGAGCCAGCGTGCTGAAAGGGCTTCTTTCACCTTTCAGATTTCCTTGTTTGCCTTAGGCTGAACTTCCTCAGAGATACTGGCACAGGGTCACTGACCGTATAATATCTTGAGTCAGCTCAATTATTACATGTTTATTTGAGGTCAGCCCAGTTCTTAAGATTTCATAGGAGAAACTATTCTTGAGATGATACATAAACTACCCCTTCCTTAGTCATCTTGGTCCAAGGAACTCCTCCCCTTCATGAAGCTAATTTTCACCTTCAGTACAGTTGAAAGCAGAGTTGCTTTTGACTTAGCTCTGTAAGTGTAGATGTCCTGAGATGTCAGTGCTCTGGACATCAAACAGCACTGCAGACCGACGGGCTGGGACTGGCTGCTGCCCTGAAGACCTTTAGTCTGAAATGGCGCTTGCTCATTTTTCCCACAGGCCTTCTCCTCAGGGGCTCCCTGTGTTAACTGGCTTCAGTGTCTTACTCACTTAAGCTGGAAGTCACAGCATCGTCTCCACTCTCTCCTTTGCTCTAGGACCCAAATCCATCCCCCTGAAGCATCTCCCATCCAGGCTTAGCCTCCATGTGCATGCCCACCATCCCAGTTAGGCCTCGGTCCTCCCCGCAGAGGCTACTACGCGTTCCTCCAACCATCTCTCTCCAGCCTAGGTTAGCCTTCCAGAATGCAGCACCCTCTGAAGCACAGGGCCTTCCTTAGAAGCCTTTCAGGATTCCCTGTTACCCACATAACAAGCTCCGACTCCCTGGCTGAGCAGTCAGAGCCTTCTGCCACCGCGTTCCAGCTTGCCTTTCTTGCCTCTTCTTCCCTTCTCTCCTCGCCTGTAAATCTCCGTGACAGTCAAATGGAACTATTGTTCCTGTCTTCCCCTGAGGGTTCTTTCAGGCCTTACCTAGAATGTCCTCCAGAGAGGGAAGCTGTATTTTCTGGGTTACTTTTTTTTTTTTTAATCCATTTTTATGTCCTGAATAACAAGGGCCTGTGCTATACATGTAGGAGTAACTTGGACGGCAATTTGGGCTTCCATGTCTCTGTCTTACTTGATAAAGTGCAGATTGTTGGGGAGGAGGCGTTGAAAAAAGGATCTTGCTTAGCTTAACCATTAAAATAAAACAAAACAAAAAAGAGCTTTAGGCCGTAGGTTGCTTGAAATGGCTGAAATCCCATTTGTACAGAGAGCACAGGCCACCGTTAACAAGGGAGGAGGTTGACAATGAGAACATTGGGCGGTTGTTCCAGTTTCTGTTTTCTTTATATCCTTTTTCCTCAAGTTACAACCTCCCCCTCATCCAGTTCCGTGAAAAATGTGATACTTAGTGAATTTTTTTCCTATGCCTCCCCCAAGGCATTATTTAAGCTTCTTATTTTCCCCATAGTCAGTGAAAAAAGGCAGAGAATTATGTTTTTGAGAGGTATGACTACTGTAACTATCCAAATCAAGGCATAAGCCATACTTGGGTTTTTCATATCCTGAAAATGAAAATATGAAAATATGGAATATGATTTATACAGAAGACATTTAATATCATATTTTCAGGATATGAAAAACCCAATTCTTCCTACAGATGTCTTTATCCTATCCAACTGTTTCTTTAACAGTTCTATCAAGAAAATATAGGGGATCTCTGATTGTGAAAAATTGAGTGATCTTTTAATAAATGTTATAAATTGCCCAGCACATCCCACACTATTACATTTAACTTTTTTCTACCCACCCCCCATTCCAGAGAAGCATAGAAAGAGAACCCCCCCCTTCCCCCAATATCCAGAGAATAGAGATGAAAGGAATTACAGAATTTAAACCTTTTAGTATGTGGTATAAAAGGCAATGTTTGTGTCACAGAGACGTTTTCTCTAAATTCATTGAAGTATTTGGGGAGTTAATTATTTGAGCAGTCAGATCTTTTAAGTATGTTTGAGAAACAAAATAGAGTAGTCCTGATTTAGGAATAATGAGTTTAAAGTACAAATTACTCTTCTCTGTATTTGAACAATGTGTCCAAAAGGCAATCCATTCATATAGCATTTTGCCTCTACAGATCTAAATGGGAATCAGTAGTTTCTTTGTTTGTCGCTATGGAAACGAGTCAGCCTATCCTGAATAGCTGTTAGATCACACAGAATGATGCACGTCTCTCAGTGTAACTTCATCACTGAGCAGGCTGGGGGTTGACATCTGCCTGCCTCTAGCTCTTTCCTTCCCGGAGCCCCCGCGACCATGCAGGACCCGCCTCGCAGGCTCTCTGCCGTGACTTTCCTCAGCACCTTTTTCCAGGGCCGGAGGCACTCCACCTCGGACCCTCTGCTGCGGCTGCAGCAGCGGCGGCGCAGCTCTGTGGCCAAGGTGCTCTCCTCCTCCTCTCTCCAGGTGATGGTGGCCGTGTCCGCTGTCAGCGGTGCGGAGAGAGACCCAACTTTCCCCGAGAAAAGTAAAGCTGCTTTTCTTCTTATGAATTGCCAAGCCACTGAATTTAAATATAAGTAATGTGAATAGGTTGTGCTGTTTATACCTTTTTAAACTTTGACAATTAATTCTATATTATACTTTTATTGTCTTTTATGCTAAGAATTTTAGTGGCTATGTGTTAGGAGATAAAATGATCGCACGCTTTGTGTTTTTCATTAAAAATGGAGTTTGTGAACAAGTCTTAGCCGCTTGTAAAAGATCTGCTTTTATAGTTTCTTCCTCTTCATTAGCAATGTAATAAGTGGAGATTTTTGTATGTAAAAGCTATTTTTATATTAAGATATCATGTACTTATGATGAAAAGGAAATGGGTTTTTTCTTGACAAGATGAAGGGAATTTACAATCCTGAGTTAAAATGCAAGTTCTGTTTCCCACATAACTAATCCATTTGGAGAGTGAAATTTTGAATTTTCCCTTCCTTGTATGTTCTAGGAAATTCAGGACGCGCAACACCAAAGTACACAAAAGTTGGAGAGCGTTTACGACATGTCATTCCTGGACACATGGCATGCTCCATGGCATGTGGTGGCAGGGCCTGCAAGTACGAGAACCCAGCCCGCTGGAGCGAGCAGGAACAGGCCATCAGGGGAGTTTACTCATCTTGGTAATTGATTCTATCAGTCTTCTGTAGCTGTCGCCTAATGCTGAGGAGGGTAAGGGAATGGAGACATAAGTAGTGCCAGAGCAGTGGAATATGGAAGAAAGAGTGTGGGGTTTTGGAATCAGAGTTTTCTTGCCTTCCAACCCTGGCTTTGCCACTTGAGATGCTATGTGATCTTGGGCTACTCACACAAGCACTCTGAACCTCAATTTCCAATAAAACCAACCTCACAGGTTTATATATTTTTTAAGTGAAATGATGCTAGTAAATTGTCTCAAAGTAGTGAGAAATTTAGATAGCTCCTAAATTTAGAAATTGTTAGAAATAATAAAAACGTTCAGCTGTTAAGTGTGAGAAATTATAAAGTATATAAGTAGTATTTCATATGGGTAAGTGTTTAGTGTCATTTTTATTTTGTTACTATATTCTCTATAAAAAGAACACATTTTCACACTAGTATACTTCAAGTCTACCTTAATAGGAATAGTATTAACTGCCAGTTTAACAGACAACATAAGATGGCTTGTATTGTTTGTGGCTTGTGAATGGAATTAATATCATTGCTATTCAAGTATACCTTTTTGATTGAGTGACATCTGAAAAATTCTGAAAAACCACATTTGAAATGCTCTTAGAGGAATTCTCTGTTTAAAGAACTTCAGTAGTGAATAATTTTATACAGCGAGAATACATTTATAAATTAGATATTTGTTAACCACTTTAACTTGTACTCTATATTTTTACATATTGAATTTTCTGGCTACATATGTAGTGAGATAATTAGGGGGTCCAGTGTCATTTTGTTCTCTCAGATTATCTTCTATTCTGCATTGTCTTTTGTAAAGTGTAACACAGAGACATGAACATTGTTCCTGAGGTGTAGTCAGGCAACCACATTTCTAATCATGCAGCTTACGGTCACATTAGTATTTTTGGTTCTTTGTTGACTAAACTCTCTGGGTCTTTTTCACCTCTGCTGCCTTCTAGTCACATCTCTCCATCTTAAACTAAGAATACCTTTCGAGAGTGCCAAACACTGAGCCCCATTAGATACCAAGGGGTATCCTCTGGACCCTACCCAGTGTTCCCAGTTGTCTCCATTGCTGCTCTCAGCTTCTGGGGCTCAAGGCATTGATAAGACCCCTTGTATATCTTCTGCCAGGTGCTGGACAGGATTCCAACAGAACAAAGTGGAGCCAGAACCCTAACAGGAGCAGCCACTTATTGGGCCTCTTTGTCCATTCATTCATTCATTCATTCAGTAAACATTTGTTTGTTTGGCTACAGGCTGGGCACTGTGCTCACTGCTTTTAAATTATCCTCATCAGTCTTCACAAAATTCTTGTGAAGTAGGCATTACTAATGCTGTTTTATTTATGAAGTAATTGAGGTACAGAGAGACTAAGTACTTTGCTACATAGGTAGAAAGTAGAAAAGCCAGCATGTGAAACCAGGCCCAACTGACTAGAGCCTTTTTTTTTTTTAAAGCTAAAGTACAGTACCTCAGCTTTTATTCATCATTACATACCAGAGTTTGTGCTTAAGACTACATCCATATTGTATTTCATTCTCACAGTAACCCAGGAGGCGGACATTATTATCCCCACTTAACACGTGAGGTAACTGCTGTCAGATGGTGCAGTAATTCGGCATGTCTCCCCAGTGACCCTCTTCATTTAGTCACTATCCTTTGGGTAACTGATCCACAGTTAACCTTTGCCTCCTGCTGAGGTTTCTCCATTCTGACCGCTAGAATCTCTTGAGAGTGCTTGAAAACACTTTACTGAAGTCTACAGATACTTTATGTCCTAGAATTTTTTCCAGGGTTTTTAAGAAGCTAGGATTAGAGCCCTAATTGTGATGCAAAACTGAAGCCAGATTTGTGTAAGAAGATTGTTGGAATCATAGAAAAGTAGGGGCTTGATATCTTGCTCTCTCAAGTCCTTAAAGCTGGGCATTCTAAGTCCTGTGCATCTCATCAGTCCTTTTCTCCCGCTCCTGCAGGATAACTGATCATGTACTTGCCATGGCTCGCCCGTCCACCGAGCTCATTGAAAAGTACCGTATCATCGAGCAGTTCCAAAGGTACAGGTTCTTGTTGTTCACACATTGCAATAAATGAATTAATGTTTTTTTTCTTTCATTACTTTTTACTTCAAATGAAAAAGTGCTTCCATTTTAACAGTAGGCAGTGAAGAGCTTATTTCAAATAAGAAATAAAGATTTTAAGAGTAATTAATAATGTTTATTAATACCAACAATGTTTTTTGTTTTTTGGTGTTTTTTTTTTACTGCTGTCTCCCAATATGACTCACTTTTTTTCTTTTTCCTTTAAGCTGTGGCATAAAAACAGTAATTAACCTTCAGCGTCCTGGTGAGCATGCTAGCTGTGGGAACCCTCTGGAACAAGAAAGTGGCTTCACTTACCTTCCCGAAGCTTTCATGGAGGCTGGCAGTAAGTTCCTTCCCACCACTCCTCTTGATGAATTATCAAGGATAGCACTGAGAGGCTTTTTTCTCTCTGCTCTCCTCGGCTCTGCTCAGTGATTCTTTATGCAATAATCCCGGAGGTCCCTCAGTAAACAGGAGCTTTAGAATGGAGTCCATTGAACATGGATCATTCAAAGCCAGCTTGGAAATGACAAACCTATACAATTTTGGAACATATTTTTGAGAAGCTTGTGTCCAGCTCCTTTTTCTATATAGGTGAATCTCACGTACTGTCTATAGCCATTTTTTTTTTCTCTCCCCTTCCCTACCTGCCGCCCCCAGTTGTCTGCTCTATGTGTCTATTCACTATGTGTTTTTCTGTGTCCGCTTGCATTCTTGTCAGACAGCACTGGGAATCTGTGTCTCATTTTGTTGTGTCATCTTGCTGCCTCAGCTCTCAGTGTGTGTGGTGCCATTCCTGGGCAGGCTGCACTTTTTTTGCACTGGGCGGCTGTCCTTATGGGGCACACTCCTTGCACATGGAGCTCCCCTATGTGGGGGATACCCCTGCGCAGCACGGCACTCCTTGCACACATCAGCACTGTGCGTGGGCTAGCTCATCACACGAGTCAGGAGGCCCTGGGTTTGAACCTTGGACCTCCCATGTGGTAGGCGGACACCCTATCCATTGGGCCAAATCCACTTCCCTGTCTATAGCCATTTGTCAGTCACTTAGACACATTTCCATGCTTCAAAAGATTGTATGCTTTTCTTCTATAGCTGAGTAGTTTTAGTGTGGATCATTCTTATTAATTTGTAATTTCTACTTTTCTATAGTTCTTTCTTTCTGAGTTTCAGAAGAAAATGTCTTAAGTAGTATAAAATGTGCTTTGTGAGAAATAACAATAAGCTTGCTGAAAATATAAAAAGCCTATTTTTTAAGTCCTCTATAGCCTAGTGAGATCTATGTGCCTTACAAGTTTATACATCTCATAAATTCACTAATATTCTTCTAAGATCTTTGCAAATATTTTTCCTATATGTTGATGTTTTTCGTTTTCTTGTTCTCATTCCCCAGTTTATTTCTACAATTTCGGGTGGAAGGACTATGGCGTGGCATCTCTTACTACCATCTTAGATATGGTGAAGGTGATGACTTTTGCCTTACAAGAAGGAAGAGTAGCTATCCACTGTCATGCAGGGCTTGGTCGAACAGGTAATGCTGTAGGAGTATGTATTATTGTCTTGTTGGTATATTTAAACATAATAATAATATTTCCTGATTCTAGAGGATAAATATTATTCAGAATCCTGCCAAAGCTTTGGAATTAAGTGGAAGAAATAAATAAAAGATATTTGTATCATCTTAAATAGATAGTTATAATAACTGTATGTTCATGAGAGTATTTTTGAAAGTTTATGTTTAATGAACAGGTAGGTTTCTAAAGCTAACGAAATGATGACTGATTTTCTGATTTTCTTCTTTAAAAGAAAAAAATCACCTCATTTTAATATGTAATGTCTTTAAAACATGTAATTTACCTCAACTGAAAGAATAACGAAAATAGCAAACATTGTTCCACTTACTATGTTCTTGACATTTTCCATCTGCTGTCCTTTTAAATCTTGAGCAACAATGGGAATTGAAGAAACTGAAGTTTGAGAGAGGTTAAGTAATTTGCTACATTTAGTAAGTAGCAGGGCTAAGATTTAAATCCAGGACTCTGACTCCAAAGCTCATGTGCTTTCTACTTTTAGAGGTGTAAGGATTTTGTTTGTGAAGGCAAGTCTGTGGCTAGAATTCTATATAAAACTCAGTCATTTTACTTAAAAAGGTAGCATAATATCATTACAGTGCTGGTATCAGGACAAAGATAAAAATCAGAGGTGAAATTTTTATTGTATGGTCCACCAAACGTCTGCTGCTCAACTCCCGTCTATAGTATACCTACCACGTGACCGCCCTGTTCGTGAGCGTCTTCTACGGTGGACTAGGTTCTGACTGAGATAGTGAGCTCTTACGTGTAGTCGAAACCTGGCTCCTCTGGAAGACGACAAAGAAGACATTTAATCTTCCTTCCTCATGCTAACTCCTCAGATATTTCATACTTAGACTAAACATCTGCCATGTTCTTCTAATAAAGATACATTGTCCCCTACTATGTACTGGGGGTACATCCAATTTTCAGAGTTTCTGATTTTTAATATGTAGCAAGATCTTCACAAACCTGGTGAATCACACAGATTCCCTTACTTTGCCTTTTAATTTTTTATTATATTCGAATTAAATGATTAACTACTGAATCTTAATTATTCATTTTAATTTGATATTCATTAACAAGACACATAAACACATACTATTATTCATAATAGTAAGGCTGACTTCCTTAATAGTAAGTGCTTTTGGAAAAATTGAGTTTTATCATAGTCCAGAGGAAAACACAAAATAACATAAACACAAAACTGGAAGGAGAATTGTCAGGAAGAAAAGTAGATTGTGAATGTGACTAATCCTAAAAGACAAATATTGCCCAAGAAGGAAGAGTGTCAGGCTGGAATGTGCTGTCAGTGAAAAAGATGGCAGGACCAAGAAGAACCCATCACAATGTGTACACACAGATCAGGTAGAAAATTTAAAGAGCTGTACAGAGTGGAAAACAGAAGCAGGCATTGCCTTCTTCCGGTTTGGAGTCTTGCGTGCAGAGTATTGATGGGCCAGGTAACCAGTTCACTCAGTGTTCCTTTCTGCTACTCCACACATGCTTCTCTATACCGTGCCAGTTCTGGTGCCAGGCACAGTGCTCAGAGGTGGCTGAGGTGGTCCTTGCTTTCCAAAGGTTCAGTCAGGCAGGGAGCAGGGGCTGCCATATGGCCACATAAGTAGATAAACGTGTGTACAGTACCGGGAGTGCAGTAACAAAGACCTCTATAGAAGCTACAAAATATGATTTTGTACACAAGTCCCTAAAATATGATTTCTTAACACATTCAAATTTTAAATCATCAAGGAGTGATAAGTAAAAAATAAACTTTTTTAACCCTAATCTTTTTTCTTCACTGTTTAGGTGTTTTAATAGCATGTTATTTAGTTTTTGCAACGAGAATGACTGGTGACCAAGCAATTTTATTTGTTCGAGCCAAGCGACCCAATTCCATACAAACTAGAGGACAGCTTCTGTGTGTAAGGGAATTTACACAGTTTCTGATTCCTCTTCGCAATGTATTTTCTTGCTGTGATCCCAAAGCACATGCTGTCACCTTAGCTCAATATCTAATTCGCCAGCGTCATCTGCTTCATGGTTATGAGGCACGGTATCTGAAACATGTGCCAAAAATTATTCATCTAGTTTGCAAATTGCTTTTGGACTTAGCTGAGAACAGGCCAGTGGTGAAGGAGGAAGCATTAGAAGTACCTGACCTTTCTGCCGAAATTGAGAAGACAGTTTCTGAGATGGTCACAGTGCACCTGGATAAAGAGTTAATGAGGCGGGACAGTGATGCTTCAGGCCCTTTTACTACCACTGCGGTGGCCACAGCTTGTGATAATCAGGATGTTATTCTTTCCAGTGAACAAGAACTGGATCCTCTTTGGAAGAGGCGGAATGTTGAATGCCTTCAACCCCTGACTCACTTGAAAAGACGGCTCAGCTATAGTGACTCAGATTTAAAGAGGGCTGAGTTGCTTCTGGAGCAAGGGGAGACGCCATGGACAGTGCCTGCCCAAGTTTTGTTTTGCCATAACTTCAAGCAGCAGAAGACCATAAGCCATTCTTCTATTTCACAGTTTCCACCACTAGAATTAAATAGAGAAACTCTGGTACACAATACATTTTCTTTCTGGAATCAGACCAAGTTTGGAGGCTTGGAAGGACTCAAAGATGATGGTTCACCACTTTCCAATAGGAGGAATATTCCAAAGGAAGTACAGCGGAGTAGAACCTTTTCTTCTGGGATTTCGGGTTTATACAACCCGGGTGAGCCAGTTACACCCAACTTTGCGAATATCCATAAGGAACCAGACCATTGTCACCAGCAAGTGGAAACTTACGGCAGTTGGGGCCAGGAGCCCATTGTGGAGGACAGTGGAACTTGCTGCCACCCTCTGGACTACAGCTCTTCTCCTAAAGCAAAGTTCTCTGCTGTACATGAAAAGCAAGGCAGCAAAAATCCATCTGAAGTAGCTCCTCACGCTGCTTTGCATTCTGAAATGAGTGTTGAAGCAAGGAGAATCCTGGCAGCTAAAGCCCTGGCAAATTTAAACGAGGTTGTAGAAAAGGAAGAAGTAAAAAGGAAGGTAGAAATGTGGCAGGTATTTGTATTTCATTTAATTATTTATGTGTGGGAAATATATATGTCAGAGCAAAAACAAAATCCCATTTCCCCAAATTTATTTGGTATAGAAGTTTGAAGGCATGTTTGCCTAATACTTAACTTTCAGACTTGAAGTTTTTCAGCTATAAAGGGAGCCTGATATACTAGAAACAACTCAGAGGGATTATGTTATTTCATTTAAATCTACAAGTGATTGGACACATTAGCACAGTGCTTGACACATAAAAGGCATTGCTCTTGTTCGTTTTCTTCTCTCTTAATGGGTTTGTGGTTATGGACAGATCCACAGCAAACACCTTTAGGAACTGGCTTGAAGTTTCTCTTGGCCTTGGCATCAGAATCCTGGGCCTGCTCAGCCATGTCCCCCACCCTTAGCGTGCGGGTGAGTAGGCCTGGACGGGACCTGGAATTGGCATTTTTAACAGCTCCTCAGGGGATGCTGCTGCTGGTCGGAGAACCACACTTTGAGAACTTCTGACCTGGAGATAAAAATAAAATAATTTTCTAAAGCTTACTAACTCAAGTCTTGTGTGGGGTTAGAAAGAAGAGTGATGTCTTCTCAGCACTCTCTCTTCTTAGACTTCACAGTCCTGCCGTAATAAGGCAGCAGGCACTGGGCAGCTATCTGAATTCAGGAAAGTAAATGGCAATAACCACAGAATACCTTTGTACCTTGAGTTTTTTCTGAGATTGTCTTTGAGTCCATGTAATGGCTTTTACTTAAGTTAGAGTGCAAAATTTTAAGTTTTAACTATATTTTGTGATGGACTTTCACTGTGCATTGTGTTGTATCTTTACTGGAAAACATCTTGACTACTTCTTTTGCCCTGAATGAGCACCTGGTCTAAAGAAAGAGACAGGCCTTATAATCCTAGTTATCAGAAACAGATAAAATGCCTTAATAGGAGCCTGAGTTTGAGAAATCTGACTCAGTGAAATCTTGATTTGTTAGCCATAATCTGCTCTACTTTTTTTTTTTTTTTTTTTTTTTTTGGAGGTACTGGGAATTAAAACTTGGACTTCATACATGCAAAGCAGATGCTCAACCACTGAGCTATACCCACTTCCCTATAATCTGCTCTAAATTATTTTAATACCTGCTCTTCCATATTAGATCATTAACATATACAAGGCTTGTGTATGTATGTTTCCAAGAGTGTCAATACTGATTCAGATGCAAAATCTTGAAAATTATGTTTGTAGACTCACTGATGCACACTAGCAGAACTGTATGGTAGGAGAAGATTTTTGATAAAAGTTTCGTTCATCAGAATTACAGTGTTTTGCTGAACAGACAGCTTCAGTGTATTGCTTTCTTCCAAGATAAATTATTTTCTTTGTTTCCTACTCTTACCTTTCCAGACTGAAAATCTTTGTCATTCATTCAGCAAGTATTTCCTGAGCATCTACTGTGTTTACTACTAGTTTAGCTAGTAATAGGATTCCGGGTTTTGAGTAAAAATCTTATACCACTACTCATGGATTACTCAGTATGCTCTCTGTGAGCTTCACCTGGACCTATTATTTCAGTACTGGGTTTGGACCAGTCTGTTTCAGTATGTAACATATATAAATGTGTTTTCTGGAGGGGATCACAATCCTTCCATTTGGATTACCTGGCCTTTTTTTTCTCCCCCTCTTTTTCTAGATTTTATTTTGGACCTTTCAGTAATAAAAATAAGTTAAATTCTGGAAAAGTTTCAATAATATAACACTCTTGTGGCCTATACTAGGCCCTTTCACATATATTGTTCCACGTGATTCTCATGAAAATCCTGTACAGTAGATGCCATTATTTACAGATTCTTTTTTTATCTTTACAATCACCTTATGAAGTATGACAAATGAGGAATCTAAGATTCACAGAGGTGAAGTGACTTGCTCTAGGTCACATGGTTTGTATGTGGCAGAGCCAGGATACAAACTCATATCTGTATAATAATTTCTATTGTCCCATGATGTCTTTCCTAATCTCACTTAAAGATTTCTGAAAACAACATGATGCAATAGTTATTTTAGTAAGAGGGTCTTTGAATCGTGTCATTTCTGCACAGCTTTTTTTCATATTAGCTACAGAAAATTGAATAAAAAGCTGCTTTGTTGTATCCACGATCTGTGGGGTATGAAAAACTATAAACAACTAAAAGTATTGGCTTGTTTATGAGATAACAAAGAGAAACCCAATACCAGAGGATCACTGTAGAATAACAGAAATAGCACAGACATTTGGAGGAAGGAAAGTGAGTGTGAATACTTCATTTGCTGTTTTCTAGCTTTGGGCTCCTGTATTAGTTACTCAGTCTTTCTTGAGCCCCAGTACATGTGTCCATAAAGGGGGTTTGGAATTCAGTAACGCCGCCCTCCTAGGTTGTCATATATATTGTATAGTTCCTTGCACATGGTAAGTAGTCTGTAAATGTTGAGCAGATGAGCAAATAAATGGTCGTAATCATGATGACTATTGCTATTCCGAAAATATATTTTTTCTGCTAAAACATAAATCTGAACCCTGTCAGAAATTAATTAATCACTTTTACTGTGCTTTCTGTGAGGGAACGTTTTTAGATCTTCCGCTTAAGTTGTCCATAGGCATTTGGAGTATTAGCAAGATTTAATAGTTATTTTCACCATATCAAATTTTGGAATGCAGGAATTTGTTATTAAATACGACATAGGATTCTAAAAAGGAATTTGAAAGAAATATATATTACTACATTCATCAACTTTCAAAGAAAGCATTTTGTGTACTTTGAAGTTTCAGTCAAAACTGAAACTGGTTAATTTACCAATGTTCTCTTACTTATGTGCTTTCATCTACCTTTCTACTTCGCTGCAGTAAATATTTCTGTTGTGTTCCCCAGGAATTTATAAAGGAAGAATTCTGCTTCCTGAATGGTTTCTGTGGTTTCTAAATGAAGTAGAGAACTTACATTAACTGGGCAGGCACCTTCTCTGTGCTGGGAGCTTTAACTGCGTTCTCAGTTAACTAACCCGACACCTTGGGGGGCGGGGGGAGAACTTCAGATGCCAGACGGAGACTTAGGGAAGTTGACTTTCTTAGTTCCAGTCACTGCCAGGAAGCCCTGGAGCTGGGATAGAGTCCCAGATCCATGTGTCCATACACTGAGCCTGTCCACTCTCTCAGTCAACTAAGTGTCAATCAGTTGGTGCCATTCTTTCTTTCTTTCACTATTGTTTTTCCTCTCTAGAAAGAACTAAATTCCCGAGATGGAGCTTGGGAAAGAATATGTGATGAAAGAGACCCTTTCATCCTGTGCAGTTTGATGTGGTCTTGGGTGGCACAACTGAAGGAGCCTGTGATAACCAAAGAGGACATCGACATGTTGGTTGACAGGCATGCAGATGCCACAGAAGCACTGTTTTTATTAGAGAAGGTAAAATACATGTCAAATCCATTAACGACTTTAAATAAGGCCCTCAATGTAAATTTCATACCCTAAAAAAAAATCATTATAGAAAAGCACATTCGTACAGAATTCCATATCCAGGTGTAATTAATAGTTTTTCTAAGATATGAGAAGAAATTCATACTCAGTATAGGCAACTAGAAAATACAAAAATGAACAGGGAGAATATCCATCATCCTATCATTCAGGAGAGCAACTTCTGGAAAAGATACTTTCAAGTCTTTTCTTCCAATTTTATTAATGTATATTTTTAAATAATGAAAATATTTTAATATGTAATTTTATGCTTCATATTTGCCTAAAATTATTATATAGGTATTTTTCCATGTATGGTATGGGCTTTTCATAAATAATAACTTTATAGGTATATAATGTTATATTCACGGGGATATGCCATAATTTATGTAACCATTTTTTCACTGTTGGGTATTTGTTTCTGGTTACTTACTATTAGCATATAAATATGAAAAACTATGAAGTAGTTTGGAATATGCACTCTTATATTTTTTAAAACGTGTATGTGTATATGTACACTCATGTATACATATATGTATGTAATTTTTATGTACATAAAATATCTCTAGAAGAAAAAAGAAGAAACTGGTAATGGCGATTGCCTCTAGGGAAGGATGCTAGGAGACAGTGGGTCTAGGTAGGGAGGGAAACTTACTTTTGATTGTACACAGTTTTATACAATTTAGTGTTCTAACCATATCAAGATATTTTACTTTCAGTTAAAAATAGATATAACATTATCTAATAATCAGCCATGAGTTACCTACTGTGTTGTGCTGCAGTGTAAACATCCTCTCCTCTGTTTCCAAATCTTCTCTAAAAATCTGCTGCTACAGCACACACACACAGGGATGCAATGCACATCTCTGAACAAGAGATTTTTCCTGTTTATTGAGTGCTTTTCTTAGGACATATCCTCAGCAATTAAATTACAGAGGTAAACGGGCAGGGTGGTAAGAGAAGAAATTCACCTTTGTGCGTGGCTATGGAGGAAGCTGAGCTAGGAAGTAATTTACGTGACCTCCTTTACTGGTCTGGCTTGCCCTGAGTGGTAGAGGGCGTTGTCCTGGTTTACTGGAAGGGAAGGGGAACCAGCTTGCCCAAGGTACACAACATGTGTCAGAGCAGGCCTCAAACTCAGATCACTCTGACACAAAGTTCAAGTGCTTTCGATTACATCATATTTTGCTGTTTCATCACAATTCACTCACCTAACCTCCCCCCTTCCCTCACTTCCCAAGCATAAAACATTAACGTAATTTCAGATTTTTTACTTTTAGAGGTATCGTTGTAACAATCTGTATACAAAATTTTTTCTTTATTTCAGATTTCGCCCTTAAAGTAGATTTCAGGAAGTGAAATTCCTGGGCTAAAGGGTGTGATTTTTTTCCCAGCAGCTTTTAACGTGTGCTGCTTAAGGTGATGGAATTTCTCCTTTGCTTCTTCAAGGTGAACAGCCTCCAGGAGTCAAGTCGCTGGACACGTTCTTAAGGGTTTTTCCCCTCGTAAGAGAGCAGCTGCTTCCTAAGCACCTGCGTGCCCTGGAGGGCTGGGGCTGACTCTCCTTTTCCTTCTGCCCCTCCTCCCTCCATGGAGTCTGGAACAGGGCAGGGCATGTGGGCACTGACCTGCAGTGCCTGGCTGACTTGTCCACGTGTCACCAGGACATGTCGCTTTCTAGTAGCCTAAAGGAAATGAATGGAAAAATCTATTTAACTCACTGCAAGAAAAACATTTGATTTTTTTTTTAAAGAAATACAATAAACTTTATTTTAAAAGAGGTTTTAGATTGCAGGAAAGTTACATGAAAAGCTCATTAAAAATGCACATTTGTGGTAAGGACTAACCTACATAGAGTAATAATCTAAAAAGTAAAACCAGCATTGTGACAGTTCTCAGTACTTCACACATTTGACAAATACTAGAGGAGGCTACTACCATTGATATAACTTCTTTATACCCAAAAACTTAACCACAAATCAAAATTAAGAGAAACTTCAGAATGTTCACATTTGCATGTCTTTATGGCTGAATTTTCAAAGATTCCACATATAACAAAACCACAACTTTGAATGAAAATGAATATAAAAAACATTTAAGCCTTGTGACAAACTTACTCTCCAGAAGCCAGGGACACAGAGTGAATAGTAACAGCAGTATCTTTCTAGGAAAAATATTTGATTTTAAGATCACACTGATCTTCAGATTCAGTTGTCTTTCCATGTAATAACTAACCAGCTTTGATACTGATTATCGCCTGCAAGCTTTATAAATTATATTAATATGTAGCATTAACAAACATTTGGTAGAACTCTTAGTAGCTATTTTAGCATTCAAGATTGAGTTCTTGGTCCCAAACCAATTCAACCAAGATTGCTCTCGGTTGCTTTGAGTTTATTTCCTGAGGCATTTTTCTGACAACTTGTTTGATTTTGCTTTCTGCAAAAACAGGGACAGCACCAGACCATTCTTTGCATTTTACATTGTGTAGCAAATCTGCAGGCGATTCCAGTGGATGTGGAGGAAGCTCTTCTTGCCCATGCCATTAAAGCTTTCACTAAGGTAAGTGACACCTTTCCTTTCCCCCCATCCGGACCACAAATGAGCATAATTTTTGTAAATTGGATTCCAGAAGTCACCAGTCTCCTCAAAAATAAAATATTTAGCTGTGTTTCCCCTTAATGGAAATGTTTTTGACATGTCTTCTAAGTAGTTGCAGAGTTGAAGCCAAAAAAATCACTGTTTCCCTAACAATGATATAGGAAAAGCTGAACTGTGGGGTTTTTTGAAGAAGAATGTCGGGACAAAGAGCTTTTATATAGGAGAAGAGAGAAACAATTGGGAGTTGAGAAAGTATTTTTAAATCATGTGCCTAGTCAGAGTCAGAAAATCTTTTCTTGTTGGGCCACTTCTACCTTGGGTTTAAATAAGAAACCATCTATTGAGAATTTAGCATTGACGACTCTATAGTGCGTCCTGGTTGGCAAGTCCTAAGCAAAGAGTAAAAATTATTTCCTTTCTATTATATCCTTTTGGCTTGCAGCAATCTTTGCTGACTGAGGAAAGAAGCCAGGTTCATGCCAAAAGAAAAAGTTCTTTTTGCCCTCAGCTGATTTGTTTGGTACCTCTCATATGTGATATGAAAGTGACTTTAAACAAAGAGCCCTACCTTTGAATGAAAAAAATAAGTGGGGTAAATATTAATGATAATGACAATTATTATTTGTACTCATTCACAATGTTTGAGTATTCTCCCCTTTAATATTTGTCCAATCCTTCCTCCTGCCACTCTTTCCAAGGTGAAATCCTTATTCCAGATTCTCCTTATTTCTCATCTTGATTTTTTATTGTACTAACTGCCCTGCATCCTTTCAGTCCATTCTTCACACAGTCTCCAGAGTGAACTGTAAAACAAATCATATGGGCCTATACATTTGTATCTACATTTCTGTAGACTGAGAGGCTGTCTACTAGTTGGGAGGGGTGTGCTTTGGTGTTTAAGGATGCAAACGATTAACACTTATTAATATTAATAATGAGTTTTTACAAATAGGAAGATAGACGATACAATCATAAAAACAAAATTAAATTTCTGAGTTTAACTGAAAAAAATCCTTAAATTCCTTACAACTTCTATTGGATTTTTAAAGGGATGTTAGTAAAAATTAGATATGCCAGTTCTAAATCTGTTTAGAAGAACATTAGGAGACAGTTCTCCATGGGTCTCTGACATATCTGCACAGTCTTATGAGCATAGGTACTGATAGCTTTTGTTCAGACTAGCTTTTCAAGGATGGTTGTATGGTGTCTGTTTGTGTAGTGTCTGCTTCCAAGTACCTCTTTTTGCAGTCTAATATAACAAAGATTATGTTTCCCTTTTGGGCAAGGTTGGCCGGGTTTGCTTGCAGCTGCCTTATAAAAGATTAGGGCTTCCTAAACCTGGGATTCCTCAGCTTTGATACAAAGTACAGCATCCACCTGGCCCCCACCTCTGGGTCACCCCTGTGGGATTTGGGGACAAGGGAACCCAAGCGCACATGGCCTTGATGCTGCTTGCTTTGCCATCAGTAATAAAGTCCAGGAGTCTTCTTATGTCTTCTGCAAATAGGGTAAGATGTCAGGTCCTTCACAATTCTTAACAAAGGGAATAATCTTTTATTTGTCAAGATGCATCAGAAGGGAAGCAGATTTGGCCCAACAGATAGGGCATTCGCCTCCCACATGGGAGGTCCAAGGTTCAAACCCAGGGCCTCTTGACCCGTGTGGAGCTGGCCCATGCACAGTGCTGATGTGCTTAAGGAGTGCCCTGCCACGCAGGGGTGTCCCCCACATAGGGGAGCTCCACGAGCAAGGAGTGTGCCCCGTAAGGAGAGTCGCCCAGTGTGGAAAAAGTGCAGCCTGCCCAGGAGTGGCGCCGCACACACAGAGAGCTGATGCAGCAAGATGACACAACAAAAAGAGACACAGATTCCAGGTGCCACTAACAGGAATATAAGCAGTCACAGAAGAACACACAGCAAATGGACACAGAGAGCAGACAGCTGGGGGCGGGTGGGCAGGGAGAAATAAATAAAAAATAAATCTTTAACAAAAAAGATGCATCAGAAAAGGAGAGATTGCAGGAGAGGAGAAGCACTGACCAAGTGACCCCGATCCTTCTGAGGCCCAGGGAGGGGTGTGGTAATTGCTCTGGTTCTCTCTCTTACCATCACTCCTGACCCAAGAGTGTGATGAACTTGGGGAAAGAATCCAAATATGTGTACATGATACCTTCCCATCAGAGGGAGAGGAAACTAACTTTTATTGAGTTTTTTTGTATGTGCTAAGCATATGTTAGACTCTCATATAAACCTGATTTCATTTATTATTCACAAAAGTCCTGAAGTCTCATTATCTGTTTTACAGAGAAGGAAACTGAAGCCCAGAGAGGTTAGTTATGACCCGAGTTTACACAGCTGGCAAGGGGTGAGCCCCGGCTTCCCATTTGGGTCACTCCTACTCTGCTGCCCCACGTGGCCCGCAGGGGCTCTTCTTATTTCAAACCTTAAAGCTGCTGTGCTTTGCTTCACTAGAGGAGACCTTTCTACTGTGCCATCAATAATTCTCTTCTGAACTAAGAACTCACTCCACACTCAGTTTTCTACTTGCTTTCATGACAAGGTGTTATGTGATTATGCTAACTATCCAGGCACAAGATTTAATCTGGGGTTTTCATTCAAAAGATTGGTATCAGTACAGTTGGTAGTTCTAATATAGTCTTTCAGTTAATATAAATGTGCGAAACTTATTGCGTATAGTTATAGAAATTATATGTAATTTTGTTCATCAGTCTTCATGTTCTCTCTACCCCTCCTCTTTCTCCCAGAATAAAGACTGGACTCTTGTTACAATGTCCTGAATGTAAATTTTCTCTGTCACCAGGTTAATGTTGATTCTGAAAATGGGCCAATAGTTCACAATACTCTGAAGAAAATATTTAAACACACACTGGAAGAAAAAAGAAAAATGATAAAAGACAATCCTAAGCCTGACTTTGATTCAAGCTAACTTTTCCATCACGATGCGTATTTCAAACCTGAAGATTCAGCTAACACTTGTGTTCGTGTATGAATGTGTTGAAGTTTGTAGAGTTATTTTTTCTCATAGCACTTTATTTAGAATACTGTTGGTTTGTTCTGAGAATGATCATTCCTGTTTGGTACTATTATTTATTTTTAAATATCCTTGAGCTACATTTTTTTATGTTGAAAACTGCCATAAATTTGGTGCCACTGTATTTTATTTATTTAACTGAGTTAATATCATTGTATTAACATTTTAAGTATATAATGTTTACATCCTTATTCTTGTTGACATTTTGGGAAAAATTGTAACTCTTCTTTCCAAAACAATTATTTTGTTGAGGGAACTCTCCCTAGAGTTATTACCAAATAGATCATTTTAATTATAATACCTTACTATGTACCCATTCCCCCTTAATACACCTAAAGAAGTCACCAGGTGTCTTAAAATGTTTTATATTTGTTGCTGATACATTTTTGAAGGGTTTTTTTTGTTTAAAAAATTTTTTCTTTTCTTTTTATAAATGTGACAAAAAGTTTCAAAATGTATTATTTTTCAAAGTAATTTTATTTTAAAGAATTGAATGTGAAGTGGTTGGTTTTTTGTGTTGTTGTTATTGTTTTACTTTACAGAAAGTAGATTTGTTCTCTGTGTCAAGATTCCAGAGAACTTCTGTAACATTTGCTCTCACAAGAAGGCAGTAGCAGTTCTCAAAACATCAAACTTCTTTCTCCTTTACTTGGTTGCTGCCTAGCCAGTAGCCATCTTTATAGAGGAAGTAGAATCAGAGGTGGCAGTGTGGGAAGAAGCAGGACTCCCCTTGGTCCTCCCAGTGATTCCATAGAAAGGAGAGCTACGTGGAGAACAGTCTCTCTGGGCCAGGGGCTCTGCTCCAGCCCTGCTCTCCAGGCACCACCACTTGACCGAGGCAGACTTCTGAGGCTGGAAGAAGTCATGCTGACGGTGTATTAGTGTGAGAAGCCCACCCCCAGCCCCTCACCTCTCAAATCCAAGATTCCATAGACCCACTTGCCTCAGGGCCCTAACTTTGGCTGAATTTTTGCCAAGAGAATTGAGATTTTTAAAATTTAATCTGATCTGTGGAGATTATAATCATCCTACAGTCATTAGATAAGAAAAGGGGTGACTACCTAAAGCCATACTATTATTTAAATGAATATTTGGAGGTACCAGAGGCCAAGACACAGAGAGGAGAGTAGTTTTTAATAAAATTAATATTAATCTAACCAATTTCAAAGGAAAGAAGCTACTACTTAATCTGAAGGACAGAATTTCAAGGGAAGCAAGACTAATTTAGAACAAATGAAATCTAACTCCTACATTTCTAAATCAAGCTCTAGCTCATCAAAAGTATTTTAGTCATCAATCATACTACGATGGCAAATGCTAAATGCAGTTTTCTCACATAGTTTTAATTTTCTGAAGAAATGTAATCCAATGAATTTTAATGAGTTGGATTGTCCATTCCTGAAATTTCTCATTTTCAAGTGCCTGATCTGGTAAAGAAGGGGGAAAACAATTCTTTTTGATCCAAAAGTATATTATGAAAATATATTTTTTACCAAAACAAATGCTAATCCTCATCTCAGTAGGTTCTGTGTGGGCAGGTGACAACCCTGGCTTCTTTGACAAATACTATTTTTTTGTGTGCATCTGAAACATTCAGTTCAAACTAAAGGACAAATACTACACGGTCATGATGTGATAATGGCAGGGTTTGTCTAAAAGCTTAAGTAAATTAGAACAGCCATGAAAAAGAGATAAGACTGGGAAAAATTAATCAGACTGTAAATAATTATTGTATTTATTTGAATAAAAGTAAAAAGAACATCCCATAACCTTAGTCTTGTATTTCTTTAGCTTGATGCTCTTGAGTGGCAGGATGTCCTCATAATAAAGATGAGATTTTGCTCTTCTGATCAGCAGGTTGAGTTTCAGACTAGTTAGTCACTAGCACCAAGCTCCAGTTAGTTCCTACTGTATCTTCTCTTGATTCAGAATGTCCAGGGAAGGAGAACAATTGAGGAAAATCTCGAGGCTGACATATTCCTGAGGAGTTAGTTGAGCTCTTAGCAACTCCGGAGGACAGAAATCTCATGTATTGGGAAGAGATACAGGGTGGCAAAATTTGACTCAACAGAAGTAGGAGAGGACAAAAGCATACCCATATTAAGAACTTGCTACCATGGACCAAGCATATACATGATCTCTTTTAATTCTTTTGATGGACTGAGGGAGAAGGATTATTTATATTTGCATCATGAAGCAATCCAAATCTGGCTAACTCCAAGCCATGCTCTCCTTACTCTCAGTGCCTCCTGCCCAGCAGTGAGTGCCCTGTCAGTCCTGGCCACCGCTTGGTGGGTCTCTGTAGAAGGGATTCAGGTGTCAAATGGGCATTAGAACCAACTGACCTTTGTAACAGTAGATTTCATGATGGTGTCAGAAACATATTGCTTGCCATAACTTCAGTGGACATATCCCAAGTTTTTTGTCCTCTGGAAAAGGCTGAGCTGGCTTTGCTTATATCATTATATGCATATCACATATCACACTTAAAGGAAGTGCATGAATTCTTGATTTCTTGCCATTCAGAGACTTCTTGATGCCTTTTGAGTGATTTAGAGACTGTTTTATCTACTTGTATAACTCAAAAATACTGTGCTGATCTACTTGGTCATATCATCAGCCAGCTTCTCAGTTTTATTTGAGAAAGAGTATGTGCTTTAAGCACCATAAATATAACCATATACCATAATTCAATAGAGGTAAAGTTTCTCCATTTTCTCTTAAATGGGAAATGCTTGTTGATAGCTGATAAGCCAGGCTATTTCAGACTATTCTTTAAAAGTCTAAAGACCTTTCCAGGGACAAGGTGTAGCAAGCAGAGTGTATGCCCCAAGTTCTTGACATCTGAAGGCCCCAAATAACTTGGGGGATTGATTAAAAATGACAATTTATTCATCAGCTCTTTTGGTTTGGTTCCAAATTAAAAAGCATTAATATATTCTCAGTGCAGGTCAATCAAGAATGACATTTCCTTTGGTCTTTTTGTTTTTTGAAATGGGTCCCAAATTAGTAGCACCTTACTTGAAGGAAGTCCTTCTCTTTGCTTCGACAGCTGAAAATTGTTTATTGATAAAATGGCAGGAGAGAAATTCAACAAAATCCTGTCCTGCAGTGGTACATTATTTTTGTTGTTGTGGTTTTAGGCATGATCTGTCTCTGATTAGCCAGACACCTACAATAAAACTGATTTATAAGTAGTCACACTGGAGCCATTCAGTAGTGGAACTATGGCAAATCTTCATTCTAAACCATCTGTTACAATGTTGTATCTCTTAGTCTCTTACAGAGATAGAAATTTTATGTCCAATAAGACTTGAGTATCCTAAAATGCTTTGCACTGAAAATAAATGTTTCATTTATCTACTAGAATTTATATAGCAAGAAGAAACTGTTATCCCCTGGACTCTGGGTTTTCTTGATTAAAAAGGGGGAAAAAAATTTTACTCTTCAGATCGCCTGTTTTGAATAGAAGTTACATTTTAGGGTTTGTTCCTACTTATATGACCATTGGATTGCAGTCTGCACAAATGCCCTACGGTTCTGATTTAGTGAATTTTAGTGGATAGCTTTATCATTTTTTTCCCTCCTCTTTTGAAAAAAAGACCTAAACTATTCAGGCATTAGGTTGAACCATATGGAACATTTTTTGTAGGTCAAAGAATGGTCAAATATTAGCCATTTCATTTGGTTCAACCAACTTTAAACTTCATGTTCCTGGGACTGAATTATTTTTGTAAGGTCTAGATTAGATAACCAATTACTTTGTGAGACTATCCAGTATACTCACAGTAGAGTTCCAATACAAATGGAAGACACCAGTATGAACTCACAATATAGTCTTTTAGCAACACATTTGTGCCTACTCTGTGCCTGGCCCTCTGCTGATGCTGGAGAAACAAAAGAATCCTTTATTCAGTCATCCCTGCCGGGTTCACAGACCTGCAGTGGTTCTCATTAGACTGCCCGCAGGCTAGTGTATATCCACATCTGCACCATCTCTCGTCCACTCCATCTTTCTGTTGCCTCTGTCATCACCCTAGTGGAGTTCTGCATTATCTTCCACCTAGATTCCTTCGCAGTAGACACTTCCATTACTTATGCTATGCTGTTAAGATTGATTTTCAACACTTTCTCAACCATTTAATTTCAAATGTCCTTCAAAACTCAGCTCTGATTGCTCAGAATAGAATATATGCTAATTAACTCTTTGTTAAATGTATTTATTTATTTATTTATTTTAAAGATTTATTTTTATTTATTTAATTCCCCTCCCTCCCCCGGTTGTCTGTTTTCTGTGTCTTTTTGCTGCGTCTTGTTTCTTTGTCCGCTTCTGTTGTCGTCAGCGGCACGGGAAGTGTGGGCGGCACCATTCCTCGGCAGGCTGCTCCCTCCTTCGGCTGGGCGGCTCTCCTTATGGGTGCACTCCTTGCGCGTGGGGCTCCCCTACACAGGGGACACCCCTGTGTGGCAGGGCACTCCTTGCGCGCATCAGCACGGCGCATGGGCCAGCTCCACACGGGTCAAGGAGGCCCGGGGCTTGAACCACGGACCTCCCATGTGGTAGACGGACGCCCTAACCACTGGGCCAAAGTCCGTTTCCCCTGTTAAATGTATTTAAATTCAAGGACCTAGGGAAGCGGACGTGGCTCAACTGATAGAGCATCCGTATACCATATGGAGGTCCAGGGTTCAATCCCCAGGGCCTCCTGACCCGTGTAGTAAGCTGGCCCACGCACAGTGCTGCAGCGCACAAGGTGTGCCGTGCCATGCCATGCAGGGGCATCCCTGCGTAGGGAGCTCCATGTGCAAGGAGCGCGCCCCACAAGGAGAGCTGCCCCACATGAAAAAAGCGCAGCCCGCCCAGGAGTGGCACCTCACACAGAGAGCAGACGCAGCAAGATGACGCAACAAAAAAGAAACGCAGCAGTTTCCCAGGGCCGCCAAATAATGCAAGCAGATGCAGAAGAACACACAGTGAATGGACACAGAGAAAAGACAATGGGGGGGGGAAAGAAAGAAAGAAAAAAATGAATAAATAAATAAGATTAAGTTAATACTTTAAAATATAATAAATTCAAGGACCTGACTAACCCCCACCTCCAACCCAAGGAAGAGGGGAAGAGATCAATTCCCTCGTCCTCCACAGTACTTCCATTGCATGCTGTGTGCATTAGTTTTATCTTGGTTTTGCCTGTTCTTAAACTTGACATTAATTGAATAATACAGTGTGTTTTCTGGCTGTGAAAGCACTAAGATTTAAAAAGGCATTGTGCTGCCATAACACCCCCTCCCACCCTTGTGTCAGGGGGGCTCAGCAGGGAGCTCCACTCGGCACCAAGGGTACTTCATGAAGTGGTGCAAAGCAGGGCCAGTCAGTACACTGCCTCCCCATCCCCGAGCCCCAGCCTCTGGTGTCAGCAGGGTGCAGTGGAGAGCTGAGCCTCCACAGCCATCCTGCATCCAAGAGACGGATGAGACAGGGCTGGGGAGCCGTTCGGGCCTTGCCTGCCTTGGTGTCAGCAAAGCCCAGTGGGGAGCCGAGCATCCCTCCCATGGGGCATCACCAAAGCAGAGCAGGGCAATGCGAGGCAGGGTTAGTTGGCATTCAGCTTCCCCACCCTCCTCTCTCCTGGTGTTACAAGAGCCCAGCAGAGCTGAGATTCGACACCCTACAGCCACACTGGTGTGAGTCAGCCTGATGCTTCCCCATCCCTGGGCTATGTGGGGCCCAGCAGGGAGCTGGACTTACACTAGCACTCAGAGGCAACAAGGCAGTACAGGAAGGTGTCAGAGGGACTGAAGGGAGAGCTGAAGTTCCACCTCAGTCATATGCAGTGAGGGGGCATGAGTCAGTGCTTGCCAGTGCTGGCAGTACTCCACAGGAAGTTGAGCAGACATACACCAAGATGTTGGATCTATCTGACAAGAATCTTAAATCAGGGAAGTGGATTTGGCTCAACTGATAGAGCATCCGCCTACCACATGAGAGGTCCAGGGTTCAAACCTCCTGACTCGTGTGGTGAGCTGGCCCATGCGCAGTGCTGGTGTGCGCAAGGAGTGCCGTGCCACGCAGGGGTGTCCCCTATGTAGGGGAGCCCCACACGCAAGGAGTGCGCCCCATAAGGAGAGCCGCCCAGTGCGAAAGAAAGTGCAGCCTGCCCAGGAGTGGCACCACACACATGGAGAGCTGACGCAGCAAGATGACGCAACAAAAAGAAACAGATTTCTGGTGCCATTGACGAGAATATAAGTGGACACAGAAGAACACACAGGGAGTGGACACAGCAGACAACTGAGCGGGGAAGGGGAGAGATAAATAAAAAATAAAATCTTTAAAAAAAAATCTTAAATTACCCATCATTTAGGGGAAAAAAACAATTGTGATTTCCCTTGGAACAAATGAAAAAGAAAATCTCAGCAAAGAAATATAAGTTATGAGAAAGAACCAAGTGGAAATTATGGAAATAGAAAGTAGAATAACAACAAAACTTGCTGAAAGGGCTCAAAAGTAAAGTAGAGGTGTCTGAGGACAGACTCTTGAAGACAAATAAGTATAATATACCCAAGAGAATTTGTCACTAGTAAACCTATCCACAAGAATAACTAAAGGAAGTTCTCTAAACAGAAAGCAAATGATAACAGAATCTGATTTGGAACTTCAGAAAGGAAAAAAGAATATTGGAATGGGTATAAATAAGTAAATATCAAGACTGTCCTCATGAATTTATTAAATCATATTTGGTAGTTGGAGCAAAATTTATTAACACAATCTAATGTGCTCAATATAGAGAAAGGAAATAACTTAGGCAATTATATTTAAAAAGTAGGGGGGCATAGGGACATAATGGAAGTACTGTTTCTTCACTTAAATTAGTAAAACAATACCAATAGGCTGTGTTACATTGCATATGTATATATGTAATAACTAGAATATAATCACTGAGAAAACTATAGAAAGGGATATATTCAAAAATGCACCCACCACACCATGGAGCCTAGAGTGCCTACAACTGAAAGCAGGAGGATTGCATCCAGCATCCATGTGGAATCTGAGCCTCCTCTTGACATAGAGATGCCACGGACATAACCAATCCAAGGTCCACAGAGAAAAGGTGGCATTGGAGTGGAGTGGGAAAAGTGGACATGGTGGCTGATGGGTATGGGGAATGGCAGGAAGAGATGAGAGGTGGAGGCGTCTTTGGGACTTGGAGCTGCCCTGGATGGTGCTGCAGGGGCAATCACCGGACATTGTAAATCCTCACAGGGCCCACTGGATGGAATGGGGGAGAGTATGGGCCATGATGTGGACCACTGACCATGAGGTGCAGAGGTGCCCAAAGATGTACTTACCAAATGCAATGGATGTGTCATGATGATGGGAGAGAGTGTTGCTGGGGGGGGAGTGGTGGGGTGGGGGTGATGGGGTTGAATGGGACCTCATTGTTTTTTTAATGTAATATTTTTACAAAATCAATTAAAAAAATGCTACAAAGGAATAAACCAAGATGGAATTTTTTTAATGTCCAAATAACCCACAGAGAAGTAAGAAAAGAGAAACAGAGGAATGAGAGACGAAACAAACAAATAATAAAATGGCTGACTTAAGCTCTAACATATCAATAGTTATCTTAAATGCAAATAGTCTAAATACAGTAATTAAAAGACAGATTGGCAGAGTGGATAAAAAAGAAACACCAAAAAAAATTTTTTTTAATTTAAAAAAAAAGAAACACCCAACAATATGCTATCTACAAGAAACACAAATTCAATGTCAGAGGTAAGTTAAAACTAAAAAGAATGGAAAGCTATATTGTACAAACATAATTTTTAAAACGCAGGAATGGTTATATTAATATCAGATAAAGTAGACTTCAGAGGAAAGAATATTACTAGAGGCAGAGAGACATTACATAATGATAAAGTATTAATCCATCAGAACTCATAATCCTATACATGTAAGTACCAAGTAACAGTTTACATTCATGAAAGAGAAAAATGCACATATAATATGATGATGAAAATAGTTTTAACTTTGCAAGGGCTTGAAAATGTCTCAGGTCCCCCAGGTATCCTTAGGCCTCATTTTGAAAACTCCCCACTCTGACATCATGGATCGCTATTATTTGAGCCAAACCCATTTTTCTTGCTGTCTTAACATACCAGTCAATCTGGAGCATTAGGCATTCTCTAAAGAAGTTCTACGGTTAACCACTTGCATGTATGTATTTTTATTCCAAGAGTACCTTTCTTCATCTGTGCCAGACAAAGTGCTGCCCAGTTGTCAGAGCCTATCTCAAATGACACCTCCTCTTTTAAGCCTTTTCTTATCCATTCATTCATCTGCCATGTCTACCCATAAAGAATAGTCATTTATATCCTTGACTAATTCCAACACACCCTTCCATTAAATTGAAACCTTCCTAAAGGGAGGGTTGAAGTTTTACTTACCTTTCTGTACACACAGGACATGTCACATATAAGACTTTTAATAATCATACACTTAACTGAAACAACTAGAAAAAAATACAAAAAAGTAGATGCAGTGCCTTCATAAGAAAAGAAGATCTTGAATCAATACTCTAGCTTCTAACTTCAAGAAGCCAGAAAAAGAAGAGAAAAATAAACTGAAAGTAGGCAGAAGGAAGGAAATAATGAAGAATAGAAATAAATGAAACTGAAAAGAGGAAACCAGTAGAGAAAATTAATGAAACAAAAAGCTGGTTCTTTGGAAAAATCAATAAAATTGATAAACCTGTAACAAGACTGACAAAAATAAAAAGAAGATACGAATCACCAATATCAGGAATGAAAAGAGATTCACAGACTGAAATGAAAAATTCTCAGGAGGGTTTCAACAGTATATTGGAGCTGGCAGAAGAAAAATAAGCAAATTCAAAGACAAAACAATTGAAACAAGTCAGACTGAGGAGCAGGGGGGAGAAAAGAATAATAAATAGCCAAAATAGCCTGAGAGATTTCTGGGAAATACCAATATATGCATTATAGGGAGATAAGGGCAGAAGGATATTTGAAGAAATAATAACAGAAAACTTCCCAAATTTAGCAAAAGATGTGAATACACACATCCAAGGAACCAGAGACCACCAAACAGGATAAACTTGAAGAAAAATATACCTAGTCACAGACTGTTCAAATTGTTCAATGCAAAGGACAAGAAGTTTTGAAAGCTGCAAGAACAATATGTTATGTACAAGGGAGCCCCAGTTACATTCAGTGCCTATTTATCATCAGAAACCATGGAGACAAGAAGGCAGTGGGTTGAAATACTTTAAAGTGCAGAAAGAAAACAATTGTCAACCAAGAATTTTATATCTGGTGAGACATTCTTTCAAAATGACGGCGAGATTGAGACACTCCCAGATAAACAAAAGCTGAAGGAGTTCATCACCACTAGGCCTGCCCTACAAGCAGTGCTAAAGGAGTTCTTCAGACAGGAAAGGCCACCAGCAGTGGATCAAAGTGGCATAAAGAAATAAAGACCACCAGTAAAGGGAACTATTCAGGTATTTATAAATGCCAGTAGTATTTTATTGTATTCGACTTCTTGGTATGTAATGTCACTTCTTACTTCCTACAGGTGCAAAATGCAAATGCATAAAAAGTAATAATAAATTTGTAGTTTTGGACACAACAATCTACAAAGATAAAATGTGTAACAAGTACAAAAAAGTTGGGCAGAGGTGTATAGCAACAGTTTATGTGTATGCTATTGAAGTCAAATTGGTATCAAATCAAATATGATTGTTAAATATTATATATGTAAAATTTTAACCCAATGGTATAAAAAATATATCCAGATAAAAATAAGAAGGAATGTAACACAAAAATATCAAATAAATATGGTAACAGGTATTAGCAGAATTGCGGGGCAAAAAAAAGGTAAAAGATTTACAAAGACTAAACCACAAAATGACTGAAGAAAGTTCTGCATTATCAGTAGTGACTTTAAATATAACCAGATTAAACTTTCCAGTCAAAAGATAGAGAATGGCAGAATGGATTAAAAAATAAAAATTTTTAAAAAGCATGAATAGACCATATGCTGTCTACAAGAGACATAAGTAGGTTGAAAGTGAGGATGAAAAAACATACCATGCAAGTGGTAACCAAAAGAGAGATGAGTAGCTTTACTATATCAAATAGAATAGACTTTACGCCAAAAACAGTTATGAGGGACTGATAAAGGGGTTAATTCAACAAGAAGGTATAAGAATTATAAATAAGGTATGAGAAAATATAAAAAAGGTATAAGAATTATAAATATTTGTTCATCCAGCAGCAGAGTCCCAAAACGTATGAAGCAAAAACCGACAGATTTGAAGGAAGAGACAGATAGTTCTACATTAATATTAGGAGACTTTAATTTACCACTTAAATAATGAGTGGAACATATAGACAGAAGATCAATGCAGAAATACAAGACTTGAGCAACACTCTAAAGCAACTAGCCCTAAAAGACATATATAGAACCCTTCAACCATCAACAACAAAATATACATTCTTAAGTGCACCCAGATCATTCTCCAGGATAAACATATCTTAGGTCACAAAACAAGGCTTAATAAATTAAGAAATATTGAAATTTTGCAATGTATATTCTCCGACCACAGCAGAATGAAGCTGGAAATCAATAGCAGAAGGAGAAATGGAAAATTCACAAATAGGTGGAAAGCATGCTCTTAAACAACTGATAGGTTAAAGAGGAATTAGGAAATATCTTGAGAGGAATGAAAATGAAAACACAACACATCAAAATATATGGCATGCAGAAAAGACACTGCTTAGAGGGAAATTTATAGCTCTAAATGCTTGCATTAAAAAAAAGAAAGAGGCGGAACAGGTGTAGCTCAATGGTTGAGTGCATTCTTAACATGTATGAGGTCCAGATTCAATCCCTCCTACTTACTAAAAAAAAAAATCTGAAATCAGAGCACTAACCTCACAAGTGGAGGATCTAGAAAAAAGGCAAATTAAACAGAAAGTGAACAAAAGGGAGAAAATAACAAAGATTAGAGCAAAAATAAATGGAATAAAGAGAATCAGCAAAACCAAAAATTGGTTCTTTGGAAAGGTCCATAAAACTGACCAACTTTTAGCCAGACAGGTGAAGAAAAAGAGAAAGAGTTCTATATGACTAAAATCAGAAAGGAAAAGGGGGAAACTACTACCAAAATAAGAATGACTATATGAGAATACAGTAATAACTATATCAACAAATTAGATAGCCTAGATGAAATGGGTAAATTCCTAAAGATACACAAACTACCTACCCCAAATCAAGAAGAAATAGAAGAGCTAGTAAAGTGATTAATCAGTAATCAGAAACCACCCAAGAAAGAAAAGCCCAGGACCAGAAGGCATAAATGGTAAATTTACCAAATGTTCCAAGAAGAATAAACACCAACTCTGCTCATGCTCTTCCAAAAAAACTGAAGAAGTAGAAATACTCCTTAACTTATTCTATCAGGCCAACATCATCCACATACCAAAACCAGATAAAGATACCACAAGAAAAGAAAATGAAAGACCATCTCTCTTATGAATACACATGTAAAATCCTCAACAAAATGCTAGCAAACCATATCCAACAGCACATTAAAAGAATTATACACACATGATAAAGTTGGATTTGTCCCAGGTATGCAAGGATAATTTGACACAGAAAATCAATTCATGAAAAACACCACATTAACAGAATGAAGGGAAAGAAACACATGATCATCTCAATTGATCCAGAAATTATGTTTGACAAAACATAGCACCCATTCTTGTTAAGAACTGTTAGAGAACTAAGAATGGAAGGGAACTTCCTCATGTGGTAAAGGGCCTGTATGAAAATCCCACAGCTAACATCATAGTTAATAGTGAATGACTGAAAGCTTTCCCTCTAAGATCAGAAACAAGACAAGGATGCCACTCACCACTGTTACTCAGCTTTGTACTGGAAGTTCTAATCCGAGCAACTAGGCAAGAAAAATAAAAGGCATCCAAATTTGAAAGGAAGTCAAACTTTTCATATCTGTAGATGGCATGATCTTATATACAGAAATTTCTAAAAAATCCACAACCAAGCTCCTGAAGCTAGTAAATAAATTCAGCAAAGTGGCAGGGTACAAGATCATTAGGCAAAAATCAGAAGTGTTTCTATACACTACTAATGAACAATTGGAAGAAAAAATCAAGAAAGAAAAAATTTTCCATTAACAATAGCAATTAAAAGAATCAAATATATAGGAACAAATCTAATCAAGGATGTAAAGGTATTATACATAGAAATATACAAAACTGCTATAAGAAATCAAAGGAGACCTAAGTAAATAGAAGGACATTCTGTGTTCATGGATTGTGAGATTAAATATTGTTATACTGTCAATTCTACCCAATGTGATTTACAGATTCAACATGATCTCAATCAAAATTCCAACAACTTTTTTGCAGAAATGGAAAAGCCAATCAACAAATTTATATGGAAGGGTAAAAGGTCCCAAAGATTTCAAGATAGTCAAATCCATCTTGAAAAAGAAGAATGAAATTGGAGGACTCACATGTCCTGATCTTAAAACTTATTACAAAGTCACAAAATCAAAACAACATGGTACTGGTACAAGGATAGACATACAGACCAATGGAATTGAGCTAGGAGCTAAGAGTTCAGAAATCAACCCTCAACTGAGAAAGAATATTCTCTTCAACAAGTGGTGCCAGGAAAACTGGTTATCTGTATGCAAAAAATGAAGGGGACCCATATTTCACACTATATTCAAAAATCAACTCAAAATGGATTAAATACCTAAATGTAAGAGCCAGAACTATAAAACTCCTAGAAGAAAACTTCAGGAAGCATCTTCAGGAACTTGTGTTGGGCAGTGGTTTCTTAGATGTTACACCAAAAGCACAAGCAACAAAAGAAAAAAACAGATAAATGGAGTCTCATCAGAATTAAATCTGTTGTCCTAATGGAGTTTTTCATGAAAGCAAAATTCCAACCTAACAATGGGAAAAAATATTTGGAAATAGCATATCCAATAAAGATTTGTGTTTTTTTTAGGATTTATTTTATTTATTTTTCCCCCCTCCCCACCTCATCGTCTGCTCCCTGTGTCCATTTGCTGTGTGTTCTTCTGTGTCTGCTTGTATTCTCATTAGGCAGCTCCAGGAACCGATCCTGGGAACTTCCAGAGTGGAAGAGAGAGGTGATTACTCTCTTGCACCACCTCAGCTCCCTGTTTTGCTACTTCTTTTCATTTTCTCTCCTCTGTGTCACTTGTTGTGTCACCTTGCTGCACCAACTCTCCATGTTGGCCGGCACTCCTGCACAGGGCGGCTTTCCCATGCGGATGGCATTCCCAAGCAGGGCAGCACTCCTGCACAGGGCCACATTCCCATGTGGGCCGGCACTCTGCATGGGCCAGCTTGCCCCCACCAGGAGGCCCTAACCAGGAGGCCCTGGGCATCAAACCCTGGACCTCCTATATGGTAGACAGGGGCCCAACTGGTTAAGCCACATCCATTTCCCTTCAATAAAGGTTTACTATGCAGAATATATAAAGAAATCCTTCAACTCAACAACAGAAAGTCTAAACAACTTAATTATAAAATGGGCAAAAGACTTGAGTAGACATTTCTCCAAAGAGGAAATACAAATTGCCAAAAAGAACATGAAAGGATGCTCAACATCATTGGCTATTAGGGAATTGCAAATCAAAACCACAATGAGATACCATTTCATAACCACTAGAATGAGTACTATTAAAAAAAAATTATAGGGAAGCAGATGTGGCTCAAGCAGTTGGGCTCCCATCTACCATAGGAGGTCCAGGGTTTGATGCCCAGGGCCTCCTGGTGAGGGCAAGCTGGCCTGTGCGGTGAGCTGGCCCACCAGAGTGCTAGCCCATGCAGGAATGCTGCCCCACATGAGAATGCCACCCCATGCGGGAGTGCCACCCTGTGCAGTCATGCCTCCCCGCACTGGAGTGATGGCCGATGCACAGAGCTGGAGCAGCAAGATGACACAAGAGACACAGAGGAGAGAAAACAAGAAGACATGGCAGAACAGGGAGCTGAGGTGGTGCAAGAGAGTAATCGCCTCTCTCCCACTCCAGAAGGTCCCAGGATTTGTTCCTGGAGACGCCTAATGAGAAGACAAGCAGACACAGAAGAACACACAGCAAATGGACATGGAGAAGAGACAAAAGGGGCGGGGGGGGGGGGGTGGAATTACAAATGTTGAAAAGATATGGAGAAATAGGAACACTCATTCTTTGCTTGTGGGAACTGAAAATTGTGCAGGTACTATGGAATAAAATTTGGCAGTTCCTCAGAAAGTTAAATATAGAAGTACCATATGACCTGGCAATCTAACTTCTAGGTATATTTTCAAAAGAATTGAAAGCAGGGAGTCAAACAGATACTTGCACACTGATGTTCATAGCAGCATTATTCACTATTGCCAAAAAATGGAAACAACCCCAGTGTCCACCAACCGATGAAGGGATAAACAAAATGTGTTATATACATACAATGGACTATTATTCAGCCCTAAAAAGGAATAAAGTCCTGATACAAGCGACAACATGGATGAACCTTGAAGACATCATGTTGAGTGAAATAAGGCAAACACAAAGGGACGACTAGTGGGAAGCAGATGTGGCTCAAGCAATTGGCGTCCAGCCTACTACTTGGGAGGACCTGGGTTCAGTTCCTGGCACCTCCTGGAGAAGATGAGCAAACAGTGAGCTGGCGCACCAAGATGACCCAACAAGGAGACACAACAATGAGAGACACAACAAAGCAGGGAGCTGAGGTGGCTCAAGTGATTGAGCATCTCTCTCCCACATGGGAGGTCCCAGATTCGGTTCCCAGTACCTCCTAAAGAGAGGACAAGCAGGCACAGCACACAGCAAATAGACACGGAGAGCTGACAGCAAACATAAACAACGGGACGGGAGGCAGGGATAAATAAAATAAATCTTTAAAAAAAAAGGACGAATATTGTGTGACCTCACTGATGTGAAATAATTAATATAAGTAAACCCCATGGAGTCAGACGATAGGTTGCCAGGAGATGGGGTGAGGATAGGGGATAGGGAATTAAAGATTCAAATGTACAGAGTTTCTATTTGAGACAATGGGAGTTTTGTTGATGGGAGGTAGTGACGACAGTACCACATTGTGAACAAAACTGAATTATGTATTTGAATGTGATTGAAAGGGGAAATTTTCGGTTGCATGTTACTAGAATAAATTTTTAAAATCTGTGACTTCACAACACAGACACTGAATCCTAAGTTAAATCATGGACTATAGTTAGTAATAAAATGATAAAGATTTATCAATTGTAATAAATGTACCACACCAATGCAAGGTGTTAAAAGTAGGGTGCTAGGTAGGAAACCTGTATTTTATGCAGGATTGTTCTGTAAACCCACAACTTCTGTATTTAAAAAACACACACATAAAACTCTATAGATGACGTACAGTTTTGGCCAAGATAGAGTAACAGGGACCAGATTTACCCACCCCGGAAACAACCAAGCACACACACACAGACACACACACAGCAGTGCTGTTCAAGACAACGGACCTCAGGCGATGAGAGACAAAGAGGGGAGAGATGGGAAACAAACCGCGGGAGCCGCACCGTCTCCCCACTTACTGCCTCGGGGATGTTCCAGGCCACAGAAGGGAGAGGGAATCGAGACAGCCCCTGGCAGATCCCCTGATCTGACAAGATGGAGCTAAGGCCCCGGGAGGACCAAGGCGGCCAGAATCGATAGGAACGAGGACCAGGAGAAGAGAGCCGCAGAGACCGAGCAGGCTGGTGGCTGCAGCTGAGCACTGGTCAGGGAAGCCCGGGAGGAAATTTCCCGTCAACAAACTTAAGAAGAAAAAGAACACGATCATTTCAATGGACTCAGAAAAAGCTTTTGACAAAATCTCGCCACAACCTAGAAATAGAAAGGAGCTTGCAGGTGCTCTACTGTAGACTTGTTGTGATCCTAGCAAAGGAAGAACTGTTACCATGGATGTGGAGGCAGTGGCCACTGGAGGTTCTGAGGAGAGGGAGAGGGAAAAATAGGTGTAATTTGGGGGCATTTTGGGAATTTGGGAATGGTCCTGAATGACATCGCAATGACAGACACAGGCCATTGTATGTCTTGTAATAACTTGCAAAAATGTGCAGGAGAGAGTGTAAACTACAATATAAACTATAATCATCCCTTAGTGGCAATGTTCCCAGATGTGTTCATCAATTGTGGCAAATGCATCACACTAATGAAGGATGTTGTTGATGTGGGAGGTCTAGGGCGTGGGGCAGAGGGGAATCCCCTGTGTTTTTTTGTGTAACATTTATGTAACCTAAGTTTATTTTAAAAATTAAAAAAGGAAAAAAAAAAAGAAAGAAAGGAAATTCCTTAACCTGGCAAAGGGCGTCTATGAAAAACTTACAGCTAACAGCTGTAACAGCAGGAGGCAATCAGGTACGTCTGCTTTCACCACTTCCATTCAACATTTTCTGAGAGGTTTTAGTTAGTGCTGTCAGGCAAGAAAAAAGAAATAAAAGGCATCAGGAGAAGGAAAGGAAGAATTTAAGCCATCCTTATTCTTAGGTGACATGTTTCTTCAAACAGACTCTACAGAAAAGCTGCTAGAATGAATAAGTGAATTCAGCAAAATGTCAGGATACAATATCACTATACAAAAATCAATTGTATTTCTACATACTGACAATGAAAGTAGCAGTTTGAGATTATTTTATGAATCCCAAAAAGAGAAAGATTATGTTTGTAAACTAATTTATTCCTCTGGGTGTGGTACCCTTTTCATTAAATTCAGCGGAGATGTCTTTGATTCGATTACTTGTTAAGCTGAGGCATTTAGATTCAATTACATCAGAGGGCGGGACTCAGGCTGAGTCCCCACCCCCTTGCTGAGTCTGATATAAAGGGACACTCAAGATGACACACAGGGGAAGAGGATGTGGCTCAAGGAAAGGGCTTCCACCTACCATATGGGAGGACCTGGGTTCGATCCCTGGGGCCTCCTGGTGAAAAAGAAGAAGAGACAGAATGCCTATGTGGCAAGCCATGCCCGCATGGTGAGCCAGTGCCCACGAGAGCCCGCGCGAGTGCCCGCATGGTGAGCCAGTGCCCACGAGAGCCCGCGCGAGTGCCCGCGTGGCGAGCCAGTGCCCAAAAGTGAGTCGCATAGCAAAATGATGACACATCAAAAGAGAGAGAAAGGGAGAGTCAAGGTGAAGCACAGCAGAAACCAGGACCTGAGGTGGCACAATTGACAGGGAACCTCTCTCCACATCAGAGGTCTCCAGGATCAAATCCTGGTGAATCCTAGAGGAGGGAAAATGAAAAGAGAAGACAACACAGACAACAAAAACAGCAGGGTGGGAGGAGGGGAAGGGGACGAAATATGTAAATAAATCTTAAAAAAAAAAAAAAAAAAACCCAACAGACATACAGGAAGGGAGAGCTCTGTGTTTTTTAATTCTGTTTTTGGGGTACTGGGGGCCAGAGATTGAATCTGGGGACCTCATATGTGGGAAGCTGGTGCTCAACCACTGAGCCACATAGGCTTCCCTGAGTTGGTTCTTTCATTTGTTTTGCTTGTTGTTTGCTTTTGTCTTTTTTCAGGAGGCACTGGGAACCGACCCTGGGACACAACCCCCCGTGTGGGAGGCAGGCACTCAACCGCTTGAGTCACATCCGCTCCCCTGTTATTTTTGGATCCTGCCATGGCAAGAGAAGGCTCAAACAGCTAACGCCAGGGAAAGATGAACAGTTTTGCCTGATAGCTTACAGCTGAGGCAGGGAAGATTGCTGGGACTGATACAGGAGGCCCTGAATGAAACAAGCCCTATGCCAGGAGAGAGACGACTTAGGAGCCCCGAGAGGAAGAGGAAGCCCACGGGGGAAGGCAGAGACGAGCCAGAGGTCGGCGGCCATCCTACTTCAACACGAGGTAACTGCCTTTGGTGAAAAAGCAACCTTAAGTTGGACTCTTTAGGGCCTTGTGACTGTAAGCTTTTACCCCAAATAAATACCCTTTTTAAAAGCCAGCAGATTTCTGGTACTTTACATCAGCACCCCTTTGGGGGGCTGACACAGTCAGAATTGAATTTTTTTTTTTTAAATGTCATTTACCATAGCATCAGAAAGATGAAATAAGTAGGGATAAATCTGAAAAAGAGCTAAAAGACCTGTTGTAGTAGTTTCCTAAGAGCTGCTGTAACAAAGTACCCCAAACTTGGTGGCTTAAAACATCAGAAATTTATTCTTCACAGTTCTGGTTGCCAAAGTCTGAAAGCAGTGCTGGCTCCGCTTTCTCCAAAGTTCCTAGGGACAAGTCCCTCCTGCCTCGCCCAGCGTCGCTTGGCTGCAGGTGTTCCTTGGCAGTTCTTGGCTTATAGCAATCTCTGCTTCCGTCTTCTCGTCACCTTCTCCTCTTCTCTCTGTGTCTCTGCTGTGTGTATCTCTTATAAGGACAATTGTCATTGGATTTAGGGCCCATATGGATATTCAAGGATGATCTTTTCATTCAATGTCCTTAATTGCATTTGCAAAAAATATTTTTCCAAATAAGGTCACCTGCTTAGGCTCCAGGGGTTTGGAAATGGACATTTCTTTTGGGAGGCCACCATGCACAACTCACTATGCCTGTACACTGAAAACTACAAAACATTGCTGAGAGACATTTTTAAGATCTTAATAAATGGAGAGATACACCTTGTTCATGGGTCAGAGATGTCAATTCTCCCCAAATTGATCTATATATTCAATGCAACCCTAATCAAAACCCAAGCAGGCTTTTCTTGTTGAGATTGACAAGCTGATCCTAAATTCATGCGGAAAGGCAAAGAACCTAGAACAACCAAAACAACTTTGAAAACGAAGAACAGTCAACACTGCATGGTATTGGTATAAAAATAGACAAACAGATCAATGGAACAGAATGAAGAGTCCAGAAATAAGCACATATGTGGACGCCTGATTTTCCACACAGGTGCAAAGGCAACACAGTGGAGAAAGAATAGTCTTTTAACAAATGTGCTAGAACAATTGGGTATTTATATGAAAAAAAATTAACTTGGGTCCGTATCTTGCACCACATACAAAAGTCAACTCAAAATGGATCAGAGACCTAAATGTAGAATCTAAAACTATGAAATTTATATAGAAAACATAGGATAAAATATGTAGGACCTTGGATTAGATGAGATTTCTTAGATAAGCCACCAAGAACACAATCCATGTAAGCAAATTGATAAATTGGACTATACTGCAATTTAAAACTTCTTCCTTCAAAAAACACTGTTAAGAGACTGAAAAGACAAGCCACATACTTGGAGAGGATCATTGCAAACCATATATCTGATAAAGGACTTCATCCAACCTACATAAAATCTCCTAAACTCAACACTGAGGAAAAAAACAGTCCAATTTTTAAAGTGCAAAAGATTTGTCTATGCCACCAAAAAAGATATACAGTTGGTAAATAAGCACGGGGGAAGATGTGCATTATTAGGCATGAGGAACATACGAATTGTAACCACAAGGAGGCGTCGCTGCGCATCTGTTAAAATGGCTGACCATACCAAGTGTTGGCGAGAATGTAGAGAACCGGAAACTCTCATACACTGCTGGTGGGAATGTAAAATGGTCCAACCACTTTGGAGAATGATATGGCAATATCTTGAAAAGTTAAATAAACACCTATTATATGGTTCCACTCCTGGACAAAAGGAAGAAAGTTCTGTCCCTACAAAGACTCATCCACAAGTATTCATAGATATTTTATTTTCAATACCCCAAAACTGGAAACAACCCACATGGCCATCAACAGGTGAATGGATAAGCAAATTAAAGTATTATCCATACATGGAATATTATGCAGCAACAAAAGGGAACAGAGGGAGCGGATGTGGCTCAAGTGGCTGAGTGCCCGCCTCCCACATGGGAGGCCCTGACTTGGCTCCCGGTGCCTCCTGAAAAAAAGAGAAAAAAAAACAAGCAAAACAAATGAAAAAACCAACTCAGAGACGCCGATGTGGCTCAGTGGCTGAGTGCCGGCTTCCCACATACGAGGTCCCAGATTGAATCCCCAGCCCAGGGTCCCTCAAAAAAAAGGGGAGGGAGGAACGGTGCATTGACATATGCAATGATATGGATGAATCTCAACCTGATTATATTGAGTGAAAAAAGCCAGAACAAAAAAAAAACGAGAACACATTGCACTATTCCATTTATATAAAACTCTAGAAAATGCAAAGTCATTATAGTGACAGAAAGTGCATCAGTGGTTGTCCGGGCGGGGGGCGGGGGAGGGCTAGGTAGGGAGGACTAGAAAGGGACACGAGGAAGGCTTTGGAGTGATGGGTATGGTCGCTCTATCAGGTGTGGTATTGGTTTCATGGGTGTCTACATGTCAAAACTTTGTATTCTTTAAATATGTGCCATTTATTGTATGTCCATTTTACCTCAATAATGCTGTTTTAAAAAATGAAGTCTCTACACTTGTAAATGAGTGAAAAAACATTCTAGAAGGAAAAGGTTGAAGTGGTCAAGAGGTTTTCTCCAGGAAGGGATGGAGATAAGTCATGATGCGCAAAGGGACCTTGAGCTTTAGCTGTATTATTGGAATTTTCATAATGCAAATATGCCCACTTATGAACTGTGGTTTTTTTTCAATTAATTTTTTTAAAAATTTATTTTATTTTTTTATTTCTCCCACCCCACCTTGTTTGGGCTCAAATGTGTCCATTTGCTGTGTGCTCTCTTTGTCTGCTCATTTTCTCTTTTAGGAGGCACTGGGAACCAAACCCAAGACCTTCCATGTGGGAGGGAGTCACCCAATCACTTGAGCCACCTCGGATCCCTACTTGTTGTGTCTCTCATTGTGTTTCCTCATTGTGTCTCCTTGTTGCATCAGCTCACCATGCCAGCCCATCACATCAGCTTGCTGTCTTGGTCATCTTCTTTAGGAGGCACCGAAACCGAACCTGGGACCTCCCATGTGGTAAATGGGCACCCAACTGCCTGAGCTACATCTGCTTCCCTAATTTGTTTTTATTGTGTTAGCATATATGTATCATAAAAGTTGCCATTTTATAAGTGTGCAGTTCAGTGTTATTAATTACACTCATTATGTTGTGATACCATCTCCATAATCCATTATGAAAACTTTTTCAAATCCAAAATAGAAACTCTGCACCCATTAAGCCATTAAATAATTTAACTGTTATTTTTTTAAGGATTAAAAAAAAAGTCTAGCTCACAACTGTGTTCTAGTGTTTGTTGATTTTGAATCTCCAGAGAACTCTGAAAAACTTTGTTTCAATAATCTAAAATATCTTTAAATGAATTGAAATTTATTTCTCATTTAAACAAATTTTTCCTGAGCATTTCAAGTGATTGAGTTTGGAAAAAATCTGCTTTTTTAACATATGTCTTACTTTCCCTCCTCAGTTCTGTCTCTAAATATGACTTGTAAAAGTAAAACACTATTTTTCTTTTTCTAGACTCTGGCTCATGCTTGTATTTTTTTTTTTTTTCTTTTTTTTGGCCAGCACCCATTCAGAATAGAACCTCTATTACCAGATGTTTGCCTGCCTGCTTTCTATATTTAAAGCTTACAAAAAAGGGATTAAGCTGTTACAGCCACATAATTATCTTTCATCAATGATTTAAAATTTTGGCAACCAGCACTCACTAACTAATTTGAAGGCAGAAAAATCTAGGTTTGATCGGAGAACCTAGGCAAGGTTTCAGCCTGGCTGCCCGCAGCGGGGCAGGGAGACACGTTGTGCAATGGCCTTGTCAGGGTGCCCAGAAGTCCTACTCCACAGGAATCCTGACATCCAGAGCCTCCAGGCCGCTGCCTGGAAACTGTGATTCACGAAGAAAAAACCCCTTGTGTAAAATAAGCCTTCAAGCAGAAGAGAAATGATTCATTAGAAAGGCCTGGGTTTAGGGCAATTAATTAGAAATTTGAATTAAAAACCGGCATTCTAAATTCTTTTTCGGTGATGCCCTTCACTCGGCCCTCGGCTTGTAAGCGTCTTCTAAGTCCGTCCTGGGCTTCGGGGCAGCCATGCGCACCCTGGCTTCTATCTTTGAGCAGTTCACAGCTGATAAGGGAGGGAAACTCCAGGTCCAAGCCTGCACCAAGCCAGCTGAATTCTTAGGGAAGATAAAAAGCAGCAGGAGAGGAGAGCAGACGTAGCTCAGTGGTTGAGCACCTGCTTCCCATGTACGAGGTCCTGGGTCCAGTACCTTCCTTAAAAATACAAAACAAAACAGGAGAATTGCATCCATCGTCCGTGTGGAATCTAAGTCCCCTCTTGATGTAGAGGGGAACTGGACATAGCCATCCCAGGGTCCACAGGATGGAGGAATAGAGTATGGATCAGAGTGGGCTTACTGAGATTCTACTATAGAGCTATTGTGATTAGTAATGGAAGAAATTATAGCATTGGTGTGGAGAAAGTGGCCACAGTAGCTGCTGGTGGTAGGGAGAGGGAAGAAGAGATATGATGTGGGGGCATTTTCAGGACTTGAAGTTGTCCTGGGTGGTGCTGCAGGGACAGATGCTGGACATTGCGTGTCCTGCCATGGCCCACTGGGTGCACTGGGGGAGAGTGTAGACTACAATGTAGACCACTGTCCATGTGGTGCAGCAGTGCTCCAACAGGTATTCACCAGGTGCAGTGCATGTGCCATGATGAGGAAAGAGGTTGTTGATGTGGGAGGAGTGCGGTGAGGGGGGTGGGGGTATATGGGGACCTCATATATTTTAAACGTAACATTTAAAAGAAAATAAAGAAGAAAAAATAATTATAGGGTGCATTGGGGGAAAATACACAAAAGGTAAGATATGGACTATAGTTAGTAGAAAGATTTTGAGGATATTCTTTCATAATTTGTAACATATTTCACAACAATGCAAGGTGTTGGTGGTGGGTTGATGTATGGGAACCTGGTACTATGCTACGCGTGTTCATTTTCTAAGTTCACAACTTCAACTGTACACTTACTGTTTATATATTTTCATATATGAGTGACATATTTCAATAAAATTTTAAAAATAAAACTTAAAAAGGAAAAAAAAAAGCAGTGAGAGGCCACAGACCCTCACATTCCTTTGAGAAGACAGCTCCCCAGAGGAGGTGACCTTTCCCTCAGCCTTCACATTTGTGGGCAGAAAATAGAGGGGAGGGAATTCTGGACAAAAGATGCAATATATCTAAAGGCTTCTGGCCTTTGGTTCTGGGAAGGACAAAGAATTATTTAGCCCTGGCAGTAAGGAGAAGACTAGGGCAGGAATAAAGCTGGAAGTTCAAGTGCCAAATTACAAAGAGCTCCCCTACCCACTGACCCAATCCCATGTATGAGGTCCCGGGTCAATCCCCAATAACTTCTTTAAAAAAAAAAAAAAAAAAACTGTACAAAAAGCAGTGAGATGCAGGTAGGAGAATTGTACAAATTGTAAACATTCCACATGGATTTTTTAAAAATCCACAAACACAGGTGGGCAAGAAATATCCCATTTCTTTCCATTCTTTAAATCAACTCAGTGTTGACTCCAAGCCCCCATATCCCTCCCAGGGTTGTCAAATCAGATCGTACTAATTTACGATCCCCGAGACTGGTTCCGGGATAGTATGCAGTCCTGGGATTTTGGACAGGATCTTCCTCCAGGGCTCTCAGACCTGCTAAGCCAAGGCCCATTCAGACACAGTGCCTCCACGGCTACCCCACTGGGCTGAGGAACGTGGGGTCGTTGGCAAGGCTAGACCCTTGCATAGCATATTTTCTCCTTAAAGTATAGAATTTCCTCCCGGAGCACAGCCTTTCCAAAACACACAGAAGGATGCTCCAGCCAAGTTGGAGGATGAATTCAAGATCAAAAGCATCAAACCAGACCCCATTTCTTTTTTTTTTTTTTTAAGGTGTATTTATTTCTCCCCACCACCCCCTCATAGTTTGCACTTGCTGTGTGCTGTGTCTTTAGGAGGCACAGGGAACTGAACCCAGGACCTCTGATGTGGGAGGAAGGTGCCTAATTGCTTGAGCTATCTCCATTCCCTGCTTTGTTCTGGTTCTCATTATAGTTTTTCTTCTTGTCCCTCTTGTGTCAGTTTGTTGTATCAGCTTGCCCTGCCTTCCTGTCACACCAGTTTGCTTTCTCCTTTAGGAGGCACGGGAACTGAACCATGGACCTCCTGTGTGGTAGGTGGGCGCTTAGTCACCTGAGCCACATCTGCTTCCCCCAGTTCCCAATTCACAGTAAACAGGTGGGGGGCAACCACAAACGTCCTAATGAGCAGGGGTCCAGGATTTGAGACTGGTCTTCTAATTTAAGATCCTCTCCTGACTGTAAGAAAATCACTTTTATTTTTCCCATTGTAAAGGTGAGCTGGCCCAGGAGATGGGCTGTTGGAGAAGTTCTTGTAACTCTTGGGAGAAGGTGCATGGAGGAAATATCATGCACTTAACTGTAAGTGTTCGCTTGTGCAGCTGGCTGGCAAAGGGATGGTTTTTGCACAGATGAATGACCAGGAAGGAATGGGGACATCTGGGGTCTGTCCCTACCATCCAGTTCCAACACCCAGACTTGTCAGCAGGGCTACCTTCCCACAGCCCTGCCTGTCCTTTCCGTTCCTGCTTGCCTCCTCTTCCTCGTGCCCAGTATCAGCCACCACGTTCTCAGCAACCTCCCTCACGGTTGTCAAGACTTAAAAAGGTTGTCTGCCCCAGTGGCTGCTTGTTTTAAAAGTCCGTTTATTGAGGTACAATGTCTAGAGTATAATTCTTCCTTTCAATGTTCTGAGCTTGGACAAACAGTCATATAAAGCCCCCACAAAATAACGGGCAGCTCCATCATCCCAGGAAGCTCCCTTGTGCCGCACTGCAGCCAACCCCTTTCCCACCTCCAGCCTTAGAGCCGCCTGATTTCTTCCGTCTCTATGATCTGGCCTTTCCATAGGTCCAACGAACGGAATCTTTCATTCTGCAGCCTTTGACTCTGGCTTCTCTCACATGGCATAATGCATTTGAGATTCATCCATGTTGACACGTGCATTGTGTATCGGGAGTTTGTTCGTTTTTGTTTCAGAATAAATGTCCACTGGATGAATGGACCAGTTAGTTTCCATTCAACCCAAGGTCCTTTGGGGTGCTTCTAGTTTTTTTTCATGGTTATGAATCAAGATGCTCTAAACATCCACATATTTTTTCATCTTTATTAGAGGGAAGTTGTGGGTTTGCAGAATGCCTTGTATTGGTGTGGAACATTTATTACAACTAAAAGCACATTTTTATAATTGTACTCTTAACTATATAGTCCATGGCTTAACTTAGGGTTCACTGTGTTGTATAGCTCCAAGCCTAACATTCCCCCTTTTAACCACCTTCAGGTAAATATTTCAGTGCTAATTATGTTCACAATGTTGTGCGACCATCACCACCATCCCTCAGCAAAATATTTGCATAGTTTTTTACATAAGTCTTGATTTCTCTTGGTTTAAAACTTGGGTCAGAGGGTCAGCGCAGCTTGAAGTGACTAAGGGCAGTGGCAGCTCTTCAAGGCCCCCTCCTTCTCGGCCTCCAGGGAACAGCCGCACCCCCCGCCCCCCTCTCAGCCTACCTTTGCCTCTCCCCTCTCCCACACCCCCGTCAGTCCGCCTGCAGATTCCTCGGCAGAGGCCCTTCACTCTGGCTCCTCATCTCCAGTCCCTCTGCCTTGTGCCTGGGGCGGTCTCCCGGTCCAGCGTCTGGGTCTCTTCCACTTTGCTCCACGCTTCTGTTCTCTCTAAAGGATGCATCTCCAACACCTTCGCCGCTTCACTGTCTCTCTGCGGCCTTGAGTGACCCGCTCCATCTTGCCGGTGAGTGGCCGCTGTCCCCTGTCCCCGTGAGGCACCTTCGCACTCGAGAGCCGCCGTTCCTGCTGTTCCTGCCCTTCCCTAACGACAGTCGCCCCCCCACCCCCACCCCGGGCCCACCTGCAAGGACCCCTTCTCCCTGCGGCTTCTCCAAGCCCTCGGGCAAGGACGGCCTTCGGTGGGCTTCAGGGACCTCTGCACGCTCCTCCTAACAGCACTTGGGGGCCGTGGTGGTTTGCGGGGGGCCGTGGTGGTTTGCGGGTGCCCGGCCCGCCCCCCAGCAGGCTGCGGGTTCCGGAAGGGCCAGGAAGGGCTCGCCTGAAGCCCCGGAGCTCGGCTGGGCGCCTGGCCCGGAGCCGCGGAGCAGGGAGCAGAGGAGAGAAGGTTCTGGGCGGAAAGGAGGCCAGCGAGGAAAACGGAAGTGCAGGCGCGGAGCCGCGAAGGTTGGGGCAGAGACCCCAACGACGTCCGTCTCGGGCGGCCTCTAACCAGGGGCCGGAACCGCCGAGGAGACGCGCCGCGGGCGCAGCGGGGCACGGGGGCTGCTCCCACTGCTCTCCCCCCGGCGTTCCCCGATCCCTGCCCGGCTGGCGTCCGGCCCGGCTCTTCCACTCCGCTTTCCAGGTCCCTGGTGAAGTCTGACTTCCCAGACCCTCCGCCCCCTCCAGTCTCGGCGCAGCGCCGCCTCGCTCCCCTCTGCCCTCGGCCCTCCCGGCGCTCAGGGTCCTCGCCCGGGTGCCCTCCAGCCACACGCCCTCGGCGCGCCGGGGCTGCCCACGCTCGCGTGCGTCTCCCCCTCCCCCGGCTTCGCCCCACCGCCCCCTCCAGGCCCCGCGCCCGCCCCCCCTCCAGGCTCCGCGCCCGCCCCCCCTCCAGGCCCCGCGCCCCGCCCCCCCCTCCAGGCCCCGCGCCCGCCCCCTCTCCAGGCTCCGCGCCCCGCCCCCTCTCCAGGCTCCGCGCCCCGCCCCCTCTCCAGGCCCCGCGCCCCGCCCCCTCCAGGCCCCGCGCCCCGCCCCCTCTCCAGGCCCCGCGCCCCGCCCCCTCTCCAGGCTCCGCGCCCGCCCCCTCTCCAGGCTCCGCGCCCCGCCCCCTCTCCAGGCTCCGCGCCCCGCCCCCTCTCCAGGCCCCGCGCCCCGCCCCCTCCAGGCCCCGCGCCCCGCCCCCTCTCCAGGCCCCGCGCCCCGCCCCCTCTCCAGGCCCCGCGCCCCGCCCCCTCCAGGCCCCGCGCCCCGCCCCCTCCAGGCTCCGCGCCCCGCCCCCTCTCCAGGCTCCGCGCCCCGCCCCCTCTCCAGGCCCCGCGCCCCGCCCCCTCCAGGCTCCGCGCCCCGCCCCCTCTCCAGGCCCCGCGCCCGCCCCCTCTCCAGGCCCCGTGCCCGCCCCCTCTCCAGGCCCCGCGCCCCGCCCCCTCTCCAGGCCCCGCGCCCCGCCCGCCGACGGCGCATGCGCCTGGAGCTCAGCCCCGGGCTCTGGCTCCGCCCTCGGGGCAACCCCGCACCTGTCAGTTTCCTCATCTGCACAAGGCAGTGGCGTGTCAAATAGGGCCTGCTTCCCATGGTTGTGCTGCTGATCCAATGGGATGTCATATGCTCAATACGACGCCTGCGGCTCAGGAGTAGTTCCGTCACCGACCCCACCTCACCCCTAGGTTGAATTACTCCTGTGCCCCGGGCATCCTATTAAGCATTGCATAGCACATCCGGTTCAATCTCCCTTTTGCAGATGAGGAAGCTGATAGACTGCAGCCCAGGAGCTGAGCTCGGGCTGAACCCCAGGCCTGGTCCTGCCCCTTGGCCAGTGCTCCTTGCAGGGGACAAGCTGTGGCAACAAGACCGGTGGCCCTGACAGCCGGGGAGAGACAGGACAGGCGCGGCCAGCGCCGCTCCAAATGCAGCTCTCCAACCAGTCTGTCCACGGGGTAAGTATAAAAAGCAAAAGGAAACGTTTAGAAACTCGTCCAGCAACACATCGATGTTTCCTGAATAGAATAATTTAAAACTTGGGCTGGTAGTCTGTATGTCTTTTTTTCTTTCTTTTTCTTTTTTTTCCCAGCAATTTGTTTCTTTTTTATTGTGTTATATAAAACATAAAATTTGCCATTTTAATTATTTTAAGTGGCATCACTTACATTTACAATATTGTCCTACCATTTGCCACCACCCATTGCCAGACTTTTCGATCATCCCAGACAGAAACTCTGTGATGGTTTGAAGATGGATGGACCCCACAAAATTAGGTTCTTAAAGTTAATCCATTCCTGTGGGTGTGAATCTACTGTAGGTGGGACCTTTCGATTAGGTTATTCCATTTAGGGTGTGACCCAATGTGGGTCTTGATCCTCTTACTCGAGTCCTTTATAAAGAGGATCAATACAGAGAGAGAGAGAGACAGCCAGCAGAAGCCAGAAGCTGAAGCAAGGAAACCGGGAAGAGAGGGAGAGACCAGCAGACACCGTCATGTGCCTTGCCCTGTGACAGAGGAGCCCAGGATGGCTCAGGATTGCTGACAGCCGGTCTTTGGGGAGAAACCTGATGATGCTTTGATTTTGGACATTTTTCTTGGCCTCAAAATTGTAAGTTTGTAAGCTAATAAATTCCCACTGTGAAAACCAACCCATTTCTGATAGTTTGCTTTTGGCAGCCTAGCAGACTGAAACAGACTCTAAGCTATAATTCCCCATTTCTCCCTTCTCCCCACCCCCAGTAACCTGTAATCTACTTTCTGTCTCTATGAACTTCCTTATTCTCCAACCATCACGGTCTGTCTGGAACACTGTGCTTAATTCCAGGGAGGAGTGGCAGGCCCATGCATCTGGAAGACGTCAGGAGTGGGCCCGTGGCTTCAGCAGGTTCAAGCAAGAGCAAATCTCAGCATTTGGGTGGAAGGATACTTTGGAAGAAGCCTCGCTCTTCAGTGCTGGCTTTGCATCTGTGAGGAGCAGAGGCTGCAGCAGGTAGCAAGGTACTCTGTGGAACCTGAGAATGAAGGGAAACTGAGTCCCAAAGACATTATTTGAGCTCTGAGCTGCCTAGGGCCACTCGGTAGAAGCTGATCATGAAACCAGTACAGAGTGGAGTGGAGAAGTGGAGAAAAATGAGCTATGTTGACATCATCTGAGCCTTGAATCTGGCAATGCCCGCGGCCAGTTATACTCTGGATGTTTCATGTTGGGGCCAATACATTCACTTCAACCCCAATAAACCAGTTGGAATTAGAAATTTTGGGCCTTTGTAATAAAAAGAATCCTAGTCAAAACACAATACTACTTGTCAATTGAACTACTCACTGTTTCCATAATAGAGTCCATGTTTTCCAGCTCTATGCTTTGGTTCCCAACTGTTCCTTTTCTGGAATATTCCCCTCCTCAACTGTCTTCTTTATCTTTGCATGTCCAAATATGACCCATCCTTCAAATGTCAGGTCTTCCAGGTAGCCTTCTGTGCACGTTAAGAATAAGCATGATGAGGGAAGTGGATGTGGCTCAAGCAGTTGAGTGCCCGCCTACCACATGGGAGGTCCCAAGTTCAGTTCTCAACGCCTCCTAAAGATGAGCAAGACAGCAAGCTGATGTGATGGGGCTGGCGCAACAAGATGCTGCAACAAGGAAACAATGCGATACACAACAAGCAGAGAGCAGAGATGGCTCAAGTGATTGGGCACCTCCCTTAAACACGGGAGGACCTGGGTTTGGTTCCCAGTGCCTCCTAAAAAAGAAGACAAGCAGAGAGAGAGCATAAACAATGGTGTGGGCAGGGGCGGGGAATAAATAAATAAAATCTAAAAAAAAAAAAAGAATAAGCATGGTGACTTAAATAAGGAAGACTTTTATTCTTTACTTACAAGAAGTGGAGCTAGGTGATTTTAACAGCTCACCAATGCTGAAGTCAAGAATCTGGGTTGGCTCCCATGGCCCATGGGTGGACTGTGGGAGGGTGTGGGCTATGGTGTGGACCATTGACCATGAGGCGCAGCGGTGCTCAGAGATGTATTCACCAAGTGCAATGAACGTCTCATGATGATGGAGGAGGTTGTTGTTATGGGGGGAGGAGAGGAGTGGGGGGTGGAGGTATATGGGGACCTCATATTTTTTTAATGTAATATTAAAAAAATAAAATAGAAGAATCTGGATTGGCGTCTCTGCGGATATTTGGGTCTTTACATTAGGGTCACAAGAGGGCGGCTGAAATTCCAAGATTACATCCTCCCATAACAACACTCAAGGTTGGGAGGGGGGAGGCAGCAAGAAAAAAGGGGTAGGAGATTATTCTTTTTACTAAGGAGGAGAAAGTCTCCCAGTAACCCATCAAGAAGATTCATCTGACATCTCATTGGCAAGAACTGGACAAGGACGCCAAGTTAGGAGGACTCCCTAAAGTTATGGAAATATCTGGGAAGGGGGCATGGAATTGCCTTGATGGGCTTTACCAATCAGAATCATTTCAGGGTTGGTCATTTTGGAGCCCTCAGTGTAAATGGGGTTCTGTTAGCAAGACAGAAGGCAATGGCTCTAGTAGAGTAAGCAACTACCAGTGGCGGGCACACCTTAGGCAATCCCTTCTGCTTCCCAGTGGAAGAAATCACATAGTCTCCAAATGCTTACAGTTTCTTATTTCTCAACACTCTTACTGTTTTCTACCTTGTTTCATGAGTTAGGGTTCCTAACCCAATTTATGGTGTCCTTGTTTCTCTTATGTAACAATAAATTGGAGGGCAGTATTTACTGGCACTGGTACAGCAGTTTAGTGGTGTCAGAGTCCTATGTCTAGGATTCTCTTAGTGTTTTCCCTCATGGTTACAAAATGGCTGCTGCAACTCCAAGTTTTAAGTCTTCATACAAGGTGGAATGATGAGGCAGAAGGTGATGAAATCTGCATTTGTCTCTTTTGTCAGGAAAGCAAAAGGTTTTCCCCAAAACTCTCAGCAAACAATGTAAATCTTGTTGTCCAAAAGCATATCTCTTGACCACCCCTAGATGTTAGATAGTCCAACAGCAGTTCACCAAATGCTTCTGATGCAAACTACCAGAAATAGTTTGGCTTTTACAATGGGAATTTATTTGGAGGTAAAATCTTACATTTCCAAGGCTGTGACAGGTCCAGATCAAGGCACCATCAGAGGTGCTTTCTCACCCAAGTCAGGTTCTGCTGACTGGGGTCCTGCCACGTGGTGAAGATGGTGGCCGATCTCTGCCGAGGTCCCTGCCTTCTACTCCAGAATCTACCATCTCCCAGAGCTCAGCTGTGAGCAGCCAGGCACAGGGCCTGTCTCTCTCTGGCCTCCTCTCTCGGTGTCTCCAGCTTCTCTGCCTTTCGGCACCTATGGATGAACCAGGAGTCCTTCCTCTCACGTTGCAGGGTCAAATATGGCAGCTCCCTTTTCCTGTCTCTCGCTGTGTCCATTTATATCAGACTCCGCAAGAGGGCGGGGACCGAAACTGAGTCATGCCTCACTGATTTAGTCCAATCAAAAGGATCTCACATCCACAGAGATAGATTAGTTCAAAAACAAAACTTCCTCTTTCGGGGATTCATAAAAGAACTTCAAACTGCCACAGGGGTGGGACACATCCAAACATTCTCACGATTAGGAAAGGTTATGTAACACACCAGAAACCACAGATTTGTAGAATCCCACAGCTGAAAAGGATCAGAAAGGAGCTGTTGCAACACGGCGCATGAAGTAACAGCAGGAAGAGGGCCAGAAGAGCGTCCAGCTAGAAAAATCTGGGGGTTAGGCTTGAGCCCAGGACTTCAGATTTCCTACCCATTTTCCCTTCCTCTTTTCCCCGATACTCCTAAAATGGAAATGAGGGAACTGTGCCTATGAGATGGATTGGGTTCCCCTTATGCTTTTCATAGGGCAAATAGTCCATAGCGGGTGCGTATTCTTGGCTTTGTTTTGTTACAACCCTTTAAAAACGCAAAAAGCATTCTTAGCTCTTGAGTCATACTAAAAAAAAAAGTCTTGGCTGGATTTGGCTGTCCTTGCACCCCCTCACCCATTCCCCCACACCCGACATGCTCTGGGCCCCTCTGGGAGCTTCCTTTGCTTCTTCATCCCTTGGGGAAAGCCAACCCTGGCAGTGGCCCCATTGTGACCTGCCCCCCCCCCCAAGCCTGTTCTAGAAGCCTGGCAGGGGGAGGGGCAGCAGCCTGGAGAGGGGGCTGGCCCCGCAGAGCTCATGGAGGCCCTGGGCAAGGTGCTGTCCTGCCCCGTGTGCATGGAGCTCTTCACTCCCCCGGTCCTGGTCCTTTCCTGCTCCCACAACTTCTGCCAGCAGTGCCTGGAGCTGATCTTGGTGTGTCACAACAGCTCCCACATTGACGGCCAGTTCTGCTGCCCAGTATGTAGGAAGGTAGGGGCACGCTCGCCTCGTTTTGACCTGTCTGATTCCACCTGTCAGGACTCTCTCTCTCCAAAGACATTTGCCTTCCGAGGTACTGGAGATTCAGGGCTTCGACAGATCAACCCGTAGCACATGGGCAACAGTGACGGGGACGTAGCTTGTGGCTTAAGTGGGAAATTAGAGGTCTGTCTAAGGTGCTGTAGGAGACAAGGAAGGTTTCAGAAGAGCAGACTTCTTGGTAGAATCTACAAAATAGGGCAGATGTGGATGGAGAAGACATTCCAGAAAGAGGAAAACAGATCCCAAGCTCCAGGAGGGGGAAAGGAGAAGATTAAGGGATGGCCAGTAGGTGAGGAGGGCCTTGTGTAGAGCACTGTGGGAAACACAGGAAGGGTAGTTTAGGGCTTTGCATTTTATTGTGTAAAGAAGGGAGAACCAGTAACATTTTTTGCCAGGAAAGGGTCAGACTAGTCTTGGCTTTTGAAAGCCCACCATTACACGTGCTACTCTCCTAGAACTTTTTGTGTGCTTATTTGGATAATATCTCTCTCCCCAACCAGAATTGTTGTTTCTTCTGGCCATTTTAACAGAGAAGACAGGGAGGCAGGGAGGGAGGGAGAGAGGAGGCAAGGAACGGAAGAAAACAGAGTGGGTGGGTTGCAGGAAGAAAGAAATTCTGTCAGGGATGCTGCAGGGGCTGAATTCAGGTAATGTCAGTGGGAATGGAGGGATAGTGTTGATTAGAGAGAGTTAAAAATCAATTAGAGGGAGTGGAGATGGCTCAAATGATTGGGCTCCCGTCGACCATATGGAGGGTCCTGGGTTCAGTTTCCGGGGCCTCCTGGTGAAGGCAAGCTGGCCGGTGCAGAGTCCTGGCCTGCATGGAGAGCTGACGCAACGAGATGATGCAACAGAAATAGACACAGAGGAAAGACAACGAGAGACATGACAAACCAGGGAGCTGAGGTGGCTCAAGCAATTGAGTGCCTTTCTCCCATCTCAGAAGGTCCCAGGATCAGTTCCCAGTGCCTCCTAAAGAGAAGATGAGAAGAGGAGACAAGCAGACACAGAAGAACATGCAGTGAATGGACAAAGAGAGCAGACAGCAAGTGCAAGCGGCAAGGGGGGGATAAATTAAATAAAATCTTTTAAAAATCAGTTGGAGGAGAGTGGATGTAGCCCAAGTGGTTGAGCACCTGCTCGCCATGTATGATGTCCTGGGTTCAATCCCCGGTACCTCCTAAAAAAAAAAGAAAAAAGAAATCGATTGGATATTGGGGGAGAGGGGCAGGATAGCAGCTCAAATCACCAGATGCTTGAGTGGATAATTTTAATTTCCTAACTAAACTTTTCTTGTGTTTGCATGTTTATTTTAAAATCATGCCAAAGTGATACACACGCAAGGTTAACAGGGTGAACCGTAGAAAAGAGCTTATGAAAAGCAGCGATCTCTGCTCCATCTCTTCCCGACCCCAATCCACTCCCCAGAGGCAGCCTCTTCTAACTTTTTCTAGATAGTTCTTGTAGTTACCTTGACAGCTCGAAATTATGTGCTCATTCTGCTCTTCTTCTGTCCATCAGATTTAGATACTCTTGGCATTCACTTTCTCTCCGATGGCTGAGAATTTAGCTCTCTGCTGCTTCATCTACCCTGCCCTCCCTGAGTCATTTTAACATTTAGTTTCTCTATCATGATTTTAAGTAATACATTTAAACCTGATTTTTCTTCCAGCAATTGGAGGCAACTGCTCAAATACAGTAATAGACAAGATATTATTTATGGGAGTTTATTTGAGCAGTTTACAATTCATGAATCAGGCAGCATCCAAACCTTGCGTGGACAGGACCTCTGCCAAGGGGCTGGAAAGGGGTGCTAATAAAGGGCAAAAGCGAAGCAAGTGAGAACCAGTTCTGATTGGATAGCTAAGCTGCATTGCCTTATATGGACTGTTTCCGTTGGAAAGCCCTCTTCCTAAGTGTCTATTTCTGATTGGTTACGTTTCCAGTTTCCAAGGGGAGAGGGGGTCTTACTGAACGGGGAGCCGCTGTACATTGATTACTATGGTATTCTTGTCCATTCTGATGAGCTTTCTCTACTGGACCCAGACTGGTCTGGCCCCAGCTGTTGCTTAGCTTGGTTCTGTAGGGGTGTTCCACTGTCCCATTTTCTCGGAAAACCCCTGCAGGAAATTGGTTTTGTCTTCTGGCAAATCCTTTCTCGGGAAGGGATCCCTCCCAGCAATGCCCAAGGCGGGTGGCCATTTTAACGTTACTTATCACAACAGAAACTTCTATCTACCCACTTTGCAAAATAAGAATTCTCTCGTCCCCTTCCCTTCTTTCTGCTTTCCCTCCTCCTAGAGGACACTGGCGTCCCTTCAGACTCAGAGAGTCTGCGAGGAAAATGCAAAGAGCAGAGGAAGTTGGCTAGAGATCTTTGCATCCATTATTAAAAATAAGCTTGTTGAACTTGGATTTGGGGAGTGGGGAAGTAGCGCAGGTGTGGCCCCCGGAGGGAGAAGTGCAGCGATGTGCCTGGCTGCATGATCTGAGGGTGGAGCTGGGCTGAGGGCCCCCCAGTGCACTCGTGTCTAACCCTGGCACGGAGAGCAGTGGGGGCGGAAGGGACTGAGCAGGCTGAGTCATGCAGGCAGCGGCCAAGAATTTCCACCAGCTGCACCTTTGAGAAAAGACGGGAGCATCCACAGAGGCAGCTCTTTCTCTGACTCTGGCTTGGGGAGGTTGAAATTAGCTCCAGGATAACTGAATAGATGCAAGTGTAACCGGATTTTGTCCAGGTTCTTGACTCTGCTGCAGAAATGAATTTCAAGAGCGCATCAGGTTAGTTAGGACAGCAGTTTATTAAGGGATGGTGAGAAGAGAAATGGGAGAAAATAACAGATCATGGGCCCCAGGTAGAGAGAAGGGCTGAAGAGTGATAAAGAGAGCTGATTTACAGACTACAATTTCCCATTCTGGATTATGAATGCCCAGGTTTTACTTGCGGGCCCATCATGGCAGGGGAAAACCAGCAAGAGCAGGGCACAGGGGGCAAGGAACAGGCACACGGACTGGCACTGGGACTGGCACCAGGGCAGGGCGAAGGCAAGAGAGCAAGAGAGGGAGCTGGCCTTTGCACTTGCTTTTTGAACCAGTAATTATTCCACCCCTTTGCTAATGGCAGGGGAGGAGTCCCAGCTGTTTGCTGTTTTGATTGATCACCCCACCCATCAATCCCCCAGGAGGGCCCAAAGATAAGGCCCCTGGAGAATATCCCGGGCTTCTCCTGGCTTCCAGAGGAAATCTTGTTCTGAATTGGAGTTCTCCCAAGAGTCTCCCAGTAGCCATCTCGGGGTTATTGATGTCCGTGTGGACTCTTTGCCAGGTTCCAGATCCATCTATTGATTCTCTATCTTACTAGGCGGCTTCACAAGGAGTTGAGAGAGAGAGTTGCTGAAGAGGACAGCTGGAAAACGTTCAATGCTGTTTGCTTTCATTTGAAAAGAAAAGCAACAACAAAACTCCCCACAAAACCCTATACCCCAGGTACTGGGATTACTGGTATGGCTAATTCGTTTCTGTGGAGTATTTCTCCCACCGAATTCTTTGGGAAATTTCCACAACAGTGGCACTTTGTAGTGAGAGGGGTTGGGATTCCAACCCAGAGCTGCCTCCCTCACAAGCCCAGTTCTTCTCACACTCCAGAAGAACCAGTGAAATCCCGAGCAGGTCGAACAGAAATTTCAATCAAGCTTTACTTCCTGAGTCAGGAAGCAAGAACAGGAGCTGCCAAGTGGAGCACCACACACACATTCCACTGCTGAACTGCGCAGAGATTTAAGTTACAGGCTCCGTGAGAAGCAGTGTTTCATTCCAGAGACAGGGCAAGAGGGGTGGGGGAACAGTCTAGAAGGGACATGGCTGAAATTATTCAATCCGGGTTATGCTGAAGATAATCTCTAAATCCAAGCATTCTGGCTTTGTGAGACTCTCTTAAAACTTAAAATAGGCCCCTTTTGAGAGAAGTAACGGAAAATTCACTTGAAGCATAACAAGGATAGTAATTCCTTTAACCCTGTATTTTATTGTTTAATGAGTTACAGAGAGAACGTTGGAATTGCAACCCACTCTCACTACAAAATGCCACTGTTGTGGAAATTTCCCACCAAATTCAGGGGGATAAATTATTCCACAGAAAAATGAATTGACCGGACCGATTCCTTATCCCCATTTTCTAAATAAGGAAACCAAGCCTTAAAATTTAAGTCATAATGTTTATGACATTCATGTAGAAATCTTTATGGTACAAAGTCCATTCAGTAGGGAAACAGATGTGGCTCAAGCAGTTGGGCTCCCATCTACCATATAGGAGGCCCAGGATTCGATACCCAGGGCCTCCTGGTTAAGGCAAGCTGGCCTGTGTGGCAAGCTGGCCCACATGGAATGCTGCCCCGTGCAAGGAGTGCTGCCCCACGCAGGAGTGCTGCCCCACGCAGGAGTGCTGCCCCACATGGAGAGCTAATGCAGCAAGATGACGCAACAAAAAGAGACACAGAGGAGAGACAATAAGGGATGTAGCTGATCAGGGAGTTGAGGTGATGCAAGAGAATGATCGCCTCTCTCCCACTTCAAAATGTCCCAGGATTGGTTCCTGGAGCCGCCTAATGAGAATACAAGCAGGCACAGAAGAATATACAGCAAATGGACAGAGAGGGAGGGGGGAGAAATGAATAAATCTGTAAAGAAGAAAAGTACATACAATATGATATATAAAGTGCACAAATCTGAAGCTTACATTAATTCCTTGGGATGGAGGTGGATATATACATCCAAGTAAGTCCAACCCAGATCAAGACAAGGAATGTTCCTTTAGCTCTTGCCCTTCTCAGGAAATAACCCCACACCCAGAAGTAACCATTCTGAACTCTTTCACTTGGATTCATGTTTTTTATAAGTTCTTTTAAATATATTTTTATTACAGAAATTGTGAACTTAAAAAGCAATCATGCACATGTGTAGAATTCCCATACAATACCCCTTCACCAACATACTACATTGTGGAACATTAGTAACAGATTATGAGATAATATCATCAGACTATTACCACTAACTGGTATTAATATATAGCATCTATTTGGCATATTTTTTCCCATACTCCCCTATTATTAACAAAGTAAATCTTTGGCATTGATATAAGAGTATTATAGTACTGTTGTTAACTATAGTCCATAGGTCACATTAATTGTATTTTTCCCATGCTTTTCCACATTGTCACCACCCTGCAATAGTAATGTACATCTGTTCTAGTTCACAGAAGGACATTCTTGCATTTGTACTATTAACCACAATTCTCATCCACTTCCGGGTTCATTGTGTTATTCAGTCCCTAGGTTTCTTTTAATTGATATTTACATCCCTAAACTACCCTTTTCAGCCACAATCCCATTTATAAACCAGCTGCTGCTCACTCTAATGTGTTACCATCAACTCTATCCATTTCTCCATTTTTACAGTCAAGTTAATTAAAACTTCTACATACATTAAGCTTCAGTACTCCTTCACAGCCCTCCTCTTATCTCTTAATAACCTGTACTCTAGGTTTTAACTCCATGTGTTTATTCTTCGTATTTAGTTCATATTAGAGAGACGACACAATATTTGGCCTTTCGTGTCTGGCTTATTTCACTTAGCACAATGTCTTTGTGATTCATCCAAGTTACCATGTGTCCCAATTTCATTTCTTCTTACTGCAGCAGAGTATTCCATTGTATGTACAAACTACATTTTGTTTCATTGGTTGATGGACCCTTGGGTTGTTTCCATCTTTTGGCAATTGTGAATAATTTTGCTATGAACGCCAGTGTCTGTTCGTGCCACAGTTTTCATTTCTTCTGGATATATTCCTAGTAGAGTAATTGCTGGATCATATGGCAGTTCTATATTTAGCTTCCTGAGGAACTGCCAAATTGTATTCCAAAGAGGCTGTACCATTTTATATTCCAACAAACAGTGAAGAAGTGTTCGTATTTCTCCACAGCCTCTCCAGCACATACTGTTTTCTGTTTGTGTGTTTGTTTGTTTGTTTTGATAATGGCCATTCTATGTGGTGTGAGATCATATTCCATTGTCCTTTTGATTTTCATTTCCCTAATAGCTAGTGATATTGAACATTTTTTCATGTGCTTTTTGGCCATTTGGATTTCCTCTTTGGAGAAATGTCTATTTAAGTCTTTTGCCCATTTTTCAAATGGATTGTTTGCTCTATTCATTGTTGAGTTGTATGATCTCTTTATATAGAATGGAAATCAAACTCTTATCAGATATGTGGTTTGCAAATATTTTCTCCCATTGATTGGGCTGCCTTTTCACCTTCTTGATGATGTCCTTTGAATCACAAAATTGTTTAAATTTGAGGAGGTCCCATTTATCCATGTTTTCTTTAGTTGTTCATGCTTTGAGTGTAAGGTTTAAGAATGCGGGAAGCAAATTTGGCCCAATGAATAGGGCATCTGCCTACCACATGGGAGGTCCAGGGTTCAAGCCCAGGAACTCCTGACCCGTGTGGTGGGCTGGCCTACGCACAGTGCTGATGCGCGCAAGGAGTGCCATGCCACGCAGGGTGTCCCCCGCGTAGGGGAGCCCCATGCGCAAGGAGTGCACCCCATAAGGAGAGCCGCCCAGTGCAAAATAAGTGCAGCCTGCCCAGGAATGGAGCCACACACACAGAGAGCTGATGCAGCAAGATGACACAACAAAACAAGACACAGATTCTGGGTGCCGCTGACAAGAATACAAGCGGACACAGAAGATCACACAGCGAATGGACACAGAAAGCAGACAACTGGGGGTGGGGTGGGGGGAGGGAAGAGAAAGAAATAAAAAATAAATCTTAAAAAAAAAAAAGAATGCACCGCCTACCTCCAGGCCTGAAGAAGTTTTCCTACATTTTCTTTTACAAGCTTTATGGTTCTTGCTTTTATATTTAGGTCTTTCATACATTTGAGTTAATTTTTATGTAAGATGTGAGTTAGGGGTCATCTTTCTTTTGGCTATGGATATCCAGTTCTCCTAGCACCATTTGTTGAATAGACTATTCTGCCCCAGCTGGGTGGGTTTGACAGGCTTTGTCAAAATCACTTGAGCATAGACGTGAGGGTCTGTTTCTGAACCCTTAGTTTGGTTCCATTGGTCTATGTGCCTATCTTTATGTCAGTACCATGCTGTTTTTACCACTGTAGCTAGGTAATACAATTTAAAGTCTGGAAGTGAGAGCCCTCCGACATCACTTTTCCTTTTTAAGATGTTTCTAGCTATTTGGGGCCTCTTACCCTTCCGAATAAATTTGATAATTATGTTTTCCATTTGTTTTAAAACTGCTTGTAGAATTTTTATCAGGATTGCATTGAATCTGAATATCAATTTGGATAGAATTGGCATCCTAATGATATTTAGTCTTCCAATCCATGAGCATGGAATATTCTTTCAGTTATTTAGGTCTTTTATAATTTCTTTTAGTAGTGCATTGTAGTTTTCTGAATACAAGTGCTTTATATCCTTGTTTACATCCTAAGTTTATTCCTACATATTTAATTGTTTTAGTTGCTATCATAAATGGAATTTTTTTTCCTGATTTCCTCATCAGTTTGTGCATTACTGGTGTATAAAAACACTACTGATTTTTGCATATTGATCTTATATCCTGGCATTCTACTGAAGTTGTTTATTAGCTCTAGCAGCTTTGTTGCAGATTTTTTGGCACTTTCTAGGTATAGGATCATATCATCTGCAAATAGTGAAAATTTTACATCTTTTCTGATTTGGATGCTCTTATTTCTTTTTCTTGCTCCTGATTGCATTTGCTAGAACCTCTAGCACTATACTGAACAACAGTTGTGACAGTGGGCATCCTTGTCTTGCCCCTGATTTCTAACAAGAAAGCTTTCAGTCTTTCACCATTGAGTGCAGTGTCCACTGTGGGTTATTCATACATGGCCTTTATTATGTTGAGAAAGTTTCCTTCAATTCTTATCTTTTGTAAGTATTTTTATCAAGAAAGGATGCTATATTTTGTCAAATGCATTTTCTGTGTCAATCAATAGGATCATGTGACTTTTCTTCTTTGATTTATTAATGTGGTGTATTATGCTGATTGCTTTCCTTGTGTTAAACCACCTTGACATGCCTGGAATAAAACCCACTTGCTCATGATGAAGAATTATTTTAATGCGTTGTTGGATTTGATTAAGAAGTATTTTGTTGAGGATTTTTTCATCTGTATTCATTGGGGCATTGGGTCTATAATTTTCTTTCTTTGTAATATATTTACATGGCTTTAGTATTAGGGTGATATTGACTGTATAGAATGAGTTTGGTAGCATTTCTTCACGTTCAATTTTTTGGAAGAGCTTGAGTAAGATTGGTATTAAATATTCTTTGAATGCTTGGTAGAACTACCTGTGAAGCCATCTGGTCCTGGGCTTTTCATTTTGGGGAGGTGTTTGATGACTGTTTCAATCTCCTATGATTGATTTGTTGAGGTATTCTGTTTTTTCTAAGGTCAGTGTAGATTGTTTGTACATTCCAAGGAATATTTCTATTTCATCTGTTTTGTTGGCATACAGTTGTTCATAGTATCCTCTTATGATCTCTTTTATTTCTGTGGGGTCAGTAGTAATGTCCTGGTTTTCATTTTTTTATTTAATTTATTTGCATCTTCTCTCTTTTTTTCTTTGTCAGTCTAGGTAAGAGTTTGTCAATTTTGTTACTCTTCTTGAAGAACCAACTTTTGGTTTTGTTAATTCTATTTTTTTTGTGGTTGTTTTTCTCAATTTCATTGATTACTGCTCTGAACTTTGTTATTTCATTCCTTCTCATTGCTGTGTGAATAGTTTGCTGTGATTTTTCTAGTTCCTCCAGCTGTGTAGTTAGGTCATTGATTTTAGCTCTTTCTTCTTTTTTAATGTAAGCATTGAGGGCTATAAATTTCCCTCTCAGCACTGCCTTCACTGCATCCCATAGGTTCTGATATGTTTTGCCTTGTTTTCATTTATCTCAAGATATTTATTGATTTCTCTCACAATTTCTTCTTTGACCCACTGATTAATTAAGAGTGTAGTTTAATCTCCATATATTTGTGAATTTTCCCTTTTTCAGCCTCTTGTTGATTTCTACCTTTATTCCATTATGATCAGAGAAAGTGCTTTGTAAAATTTCAATCTTGTTGCATTTGTTGAGATCTGCTTTTTGTCCCAACATATGGTCTATCCTGGAGAATGATCCATGAGCACTTAAGAAGAATGTATATGCTGCTGTTTGGGGGTGCAATGTTCTGTATGTGTCTATTAGGTTTAGTCCATTTATCATATTATTCAAGCTCTCTGTTTCTTTATTGATCCTCTGCCCAGATGTTCTAACTAATGCTGAAAGTGGTTTATTGAAGTTTCCAAATATTATTATAGAGATATCTATTTCTCCCTTCATTTTTGCCAGTGTTTGCCTCATGTATCTTGGGGTATCCTGGTAAGGTGCATATACGTTTACGATTGTTATTTCTTCCTGGTAAATTGTCCCTTTTATTAATATATAATGTCTTTCCTTGTCTCTAATAACAGTTTTACTTTTTTTTTTTTTTTTAAAGATTTATTTATTTATTTAATTTCCCTCCCTCCCCTGGTCGTCTGTTCTTGGTGTCTATTTGCTGCGTCTTGTTTCTTTGTCCGCTTCTGTTGTCGTCAGCGGCACGGGAAGTGTAGGCGGCGCCATTCCTCGGCAGGCTGCACTTTCTTTCACGCTGGGCGGCTTTCCTCACGGGCGCACTCCTTGCGCGTGGGGCTCCCCCACGCGGGGGACACCCTTGCGTGGCACGGCACTCCTTGCGCGCATCAGCACTGCGCATGGCCAGCTCCACACGGGTCAAGGAGGCCCAGGGTTTGAACCGCGGGCCTCCCATGTGGTAGACGGACGCCCTAACCACTGGGCCAAAGTCCGTTTCCCAACAGTTTTACTTTTAAAGTCTATTTCATCTGATATAAGGATAGCTACTCCAGTTTTTCTTTTGGTTACCACATGCATGGAACATTTTTCCAGCCTTTCATTTTCAATCTCCTGGTGTCTTTGAGTCTAAGGTGAGTCTCTTTTAGACAGCAAGTAGATGGCTCATATTTTCTTATTCATTCCACTAGTCCATGTGTTTTGATTTTAGAGTTTAATCCATTAACATTCATTGCTATTTCTATAAAGGTAGTATTAATTTCACCCATTTTGGCCTTTGGGTTTTATCTGTTATATTTTATTTTCACCACTCTTTTTACACTTTCAGTTACTTTTACCAATATAATTGTCATTTCTAGGCTCTTTTCCAAGCCTCCCTCTCCTATCTTTTCTTTTCAGGCTGTAGCACTCCCTTTAGTATTCCCTACAAAGCCAGTTCCTTGGCTACAAACTCTCTCATTTTTTGTTTATCTGTGAGTATTCTAAAGTTGGCTCATTTTTGAAAGACAATCTTGCCAGATATAAGATTCTTGACTAGCAGTTTTTCTCTTGCAGCATCTGAAATATATGATAACACTGCCTTCTTACCTCCATGGTTTTTGATGAGAAATTGGCACTTAATCTTATTGGGTATCCCCTATATGTTTTGCATCACTTTTCTCTTGCTACTCTCAAAATTCTCTCTTTGTCTTTACCATTTGACATTCTGATTAGTATGTGTCTTGGAGTTGATTTATTTGGATTTTTTTTTTTGTTGGGAGTACGTTGTGCTTCTTTTTTTTTTTTTTTTAAGATTTTATTTTATTTATTTAATTCCCCCCCTCCCCCAGTTGTCTGTTCTCTGTGTCTATTTGTTGCGTCTTGTTTCTTTTGTCCGCTTCTGTTGTGTCAGCAGCACGGGAAGTGTGGGCGGCGCCATTCCTGGGCAGGCTGCACTTTTCTTTCATGCTGGGCGGCTCTCCTTATGGGGCGCACTCCTTGTGCGTGGGGCTCCCCTATGCAGGGGACACCCCTACGCGGGGGACACCCCTGCGTGGCAGGGCACTCCTCGCGTGCATCAGCGCTGCCCATGGGCCAGCTCCACACAGGTCAAGGAGGCCCAGGGTTTGAACCGCGGACCTCCCATGTGGTAGACGGACGCCCTAACCACTGGGCCAAGTCCGTTTCCCTGTTGTGCTTCTTGAACAATGATATCTGTGTCCTTCAATATGGCTGGGAAATTTTCTACCATTATTTCTTCAAATATTCCTTCTGGCCCTTTTCCCTCTCTTCTCCTTCTGGGACACCTGTGGTGCATTTGTTTGCATGTCTTTTGCTGTCATTTAGTTCCCTGAGGCCCTGTTAAGTTTTTTCTATTCTTTTAGTTGTCTGTTCTTTTGTATGTTTGCTTGAGGAGGTCATGTCTTCAAGCTCATTGATCCTTTCTTCTGCCTCCTCAAATCCTCAGTTATATGCCTCCAATGTACTTTTTTAAAGATTTATTTTTAAAATTTATTTCTCTCCCATTCCTCCCCAAACCACCCCCATTATCTGCTCCCTGTGTCCATTCACTGTGTGTTCTTCTATGTCTACTTCTGTCCTTATCAGCAGCACCGAGAATCTGTGTTTCTTTTTGTTGCATCATCTCATTGTGTCAGCTCTCTGTGTGTGCAGCGCCATTCTTGGGCAGGCTGCACTTTCTTTCACACTGGGCGGCTCTCCCTAAGGGGCACACTCCTTGTTATTGGGGCTCCCCTATGCAGGGGACACCCCTGCGTGGCACGGGACTTCTTGAGCACATCAGCACTGCATGTGGCCAGCTCCACGTGGGTCAAGGAGGCCTGGGGTTTGAACCATGGACCTCCCATGTGGTAGGTGGACACCCTATCCATTGGGCCAAGTCCGCTTCCCCAATGTATTTTTTATTTCATTTATTGTGCCTTTCATTCCCATAAGATCTGCTATTTTTCTATGTATGCTTTCAAATTCTCTTTATGCTCACCCCATCTTCTTAATATCCTCAATCTCTTTAGCCATGTCATTTAATTTATAAAGGAGATTTGTTTGAACATCTATGATTAGTTGTCTCCACAACTAATGTCATCTGGAAGCTTATCTTTCTCCTCTTTTTTTTTTTTTAAAGATTTATTTCCCCTCCTTCCCCTACCCCTCCCCTGCACTACTGTTTTTGCTGTCTATGTCCGTTCACTGTGTGATCTTCTGTATCTATTTCTCTCTCTCTCTCTCTCTCTCTCTCTCTCTCTCTCTCTCTCTCTCTCTTCTGTCTTCTCTTCTCATTTTTTCTCCTCTAGGATTCACCAGGATTTGATTCTGGGGACCTGATGATGTGGAGAGAGGTTCCCTGTCAGCTGCACCACCTCAGTTCCTGGGTTCTGCTGCACTTCACCTTGACTCTCTCCTTCGTCTCTCTTTTGTTGTGTCATCATCTTGCTGCATGACTCACTTGTGCAGGCTCACTGTGCAGGCACTCGGCTCACCACATGGGCACTGACTCACCATGCAGGCACTCATGCAGGCACTTGGCTCACCATGCAGGTATTCGGCTCACCACATGGACACTTGCACAGGCACTCAGCTCACCATGTGGGCACTGGCTTGCCGCACAGGTATGCTTTCTCTTCTTCTTTGTCACCAGGAGGCCCCAGGGACCGAACCCAGGTCCTCCCATATGGTAGGTGGAAGCCCTATCACTTGAGCCACATCTGCTTCTCTATCTTTTTCCTTTGAATGGGCCATATTTTCCTGTTTCTTGGAATGGATTGTAATTTTTTGTTGGTGTCTTGGCATCTGGTTTACTGATGTATTTATTCTGGGTGCAATTTCTGTCTTTAGTTGAGGACTTTCTTGCCCTTTCCCCCTTGCTAGTTGTGTAACAGGAACCAAGAATGCAGGTGGTACTGTAACCTGTAGAGGCTGAAGATGCCTGTGTTGCCCCAGCGACCAATGAAGCTTCTCCCACATTTTCCTCTGTCAGGGGTAGGGAAAGAGTTGCATCTGTGCATAATAATCCAAGTCACGCAGGCCAAGACTGTCCATAGTTGCCCAGTGAGACTAATGAAGCTTCATGCCCTTCATCCCCTGCCTGGGATGGGGATGGAGCTGCAGGAAACAATCTATGCCATGTGGCTCCAAAATGACTGCAGTTGCCCAGGTAAACTCACAGAGCATCAGCCCCTTCGTCCCCTGCCAGGGGAGGGGATGGACCCTCTGTAGTGCCCAACGATCTAATCCATGTGGGCCAAATGGACCTGCGGTTGCCCTGAGAAGCTGAGGGAGTAGTGTCCCTTCTGCTCTTTAGGGGTTGAGATGGAACCACAGGCACCCAACAGTTGAGTCCCTGTAGGCTAAGCATACCTGCTGAGGAATGCAGCAGAGGAGAGGCTGAGGAAACACCAGCCCCCTTCTATCCATTAGGTGTTGGGGGTGGGTCCACAGGCACCCACGAGTCCAGTCTGTGCAGGCCAAAAGTGCTTGCCATTGCCTGGAAAGGCTGAGGAAACACCAGCCCTGCCTATCCTGTGGGGATGGAGGGGTGGAGATGGAACCAAAAGTGCTCAGCAAATCCGTTTGTGCAGACCAAATGTGCCTGCAGTTGTCCAGAAAGGCCGAGGAAACACAACTCCTCTCTTACCCTATTGGAGTGTGGGGTTGGAGACCCAGGTGTCTGACTATTCAGTCTGTGCTGGCTGAAAGTGCCTGCAGTTATCCGGAGAGGCTGGTGCAGGTCCCTTCCCAGCTTCCTCCCAGCCAGAGATGGGGCTGGAGCCTGGGCTAGGGCTGCAATCTGATCTGGGTGGAAAGAAGCTGGTCCCTACCAGCTCTGTGATTTTCAGTCATCTCCACTTCCCCTCATGCAGGAGGCATAGTTAAAATGGCTGCTACTGGCCTCTTTCTGACTTGGACAGGTTTAAACTTTAGCTGTTCTTAGGATTATACTTTAACGAACTGTATTTACTAATCAGTAGCTGAAGTCGGTAGCCAACTGTCTCTTCCTCCCCCATTTTTGGAAAATGGAGCTTCCAACTTCAGTCACAGAATAGTTCCTGAGGCGGCTGTGTGGCCAAAGTAGGATGGGCACTGGCCTCTGCGGTGTTCATTATTGTATTTCCAGCATAGTGGGTGTTTAATAAACATTTGTTGAACCAATCAATGTTCAAGTTGTTGTCAGATGGACGGACCATGGGGATGACTCAGGGTGGCATCCTTGTTTTGTCTTTGGCCTGGTCATCAGGCATCACCTCCCTGAGAATCCCAGCCTGATCTGTTTCATTACCCCCAAGGAGCTGTCCCCCTGTCTTCCCTGGTGCTCCCCCACCACCTCGGCACTCCCAGTCATTCAGTCACTGACTGCACATCTCTCCTCCTCTCTGTGCTGCATTTCCTTGGGAAGACAGTAGGCTTGAATAAAATAACACAGATTCTTGTTTCATCTTGCAGACTTGGATAAAATATGTACACTAGCCCCAGTTCAGAGGGCTACTATTTTGCAGGAGGTGAGGAGACTTTGACAATCTGTTTCCTTTTCAAAGTCTTGGGCGGGACATGCGTTCTTTCCTCCTCCTGGATGGTGTTCATGAGTGCGGGAGGGCAGGGCCTCATCATTCCCCTAAGGTGATGTCACAGTTGGCAACAGGAATTTGCCACAAGCTCATGCCGTCTCTGTGTTTTAGGTCATCTATTTGAGGGGAAGGGGAACAAATGGATTGCAGAGGAACATCCTGGCTGAAAACATCCTGGAAAAGTTTAAGGAAGAACTTGAGATACTTCACACCAAGGCGCAGAACCAGCTCACTCAGATGTGTGAAAAGCATGGAGAAATTATGAATCTGGTATTACAATCTACTTGTGTTTTCCTTCCTAACTGCCCAACCGTATGTAATTGAAACCAGACACTAACTCGTGAGTAGAGCAGAGGATTACTTTCCAAATAAATTCAGTGTTGCCTTTTTCCTTCGTTCTTAAGGATGGGGCTTGGATGGATGTGTGTGAGCATGTGTATAATTTTCAGCTGTGTAGTATACAGCAGCATTTAAAGGACTATGGATATTGGGAAGGGGCTCAAATAGTTACAGTGAAGTGGCAGCATATTCATCTGAGAATTTAACTGCCGTAGATCATCCCAGAGTGAGGAGTTGGGGGAGACAGAGACAGAAAACAAAACAATCTGCTCTCTCTGTCTCACTCCATGAGCTGGTACCAGTTAGAGTAAGCTGCGAGCAGTGAACCTGCCCTTCTGGAAATCTGTTGGCTCCTGTGAATAGTTTGGAGAGGTATGATTCTGGTATTTTCATATTCAGCAAGAGTTTTTCATACAATGTGTCGTATGAACTCTCTATTGTATTCTGAACAATGCTGCATACATTGTACATTTATACACGAGTACAGCGCCATTTATAAAAACCATGTCAACTCTATTATATATGCCAAATTCTCTAGCTAAAGGATTCTCAATGATACTTTTAGCTGTAGTTTTTATCTTAGGCACTGACTTTAGGACCAATCCCTTTGTCCGATGCAACACCAGATCAACTTTAATTCTTCACATCCTTTAGCCCATTTGATTCCTCCCACTCCCCCAACGTCCCCAGGGCAGGAACAGGCAGAGTTTTCATGTTTTACAGATTATATAGCACTAGCGACTAGGTTTAGGGACCCTCAGATAGATTGCTTTGTTAATTACAGGTACAAACTAAGTTGGTAATTTCTTTGGAGGGGGTTAAAAGTTTTCGCAAATCTTCAGAATTTGGCTATTAGCCTGAAGCCCTGAAGACAGCTCCTGAAGCACAGAGGTGGCTCTGAAAAAGGGTCTTGAAGAGCTCCCGGTTCTTCAGAGCATCAGAGGTCTGGATCTCTGTGACTGTCCACCTGTAGCCAATCTCCTGGCCCTCTCAGAGCTCACTGGGAGTCTCATTTGCTCTGTTCCTTCTAGCCCCTTCCTGCCCTCCTCCCCCTGCAGAGGAGATAAACGACGTTGCGCAGAGGATATAAATTACGTTGCTCAGGGCAGCTTAGGCCCTGGAGTGCTGCTGAGGAGACACAAGAATAGGAGACAGTTAGGTATTTCTGCTTGGACTCTGCCTTTAGGACACGCTCTCATTTGCCACAGATTCTCAATAGTTCTGTCTCATTCTTGCAGGTGCCTTTCTTTCCAAAGGGTGAATGCTCATTCCAAGGTCACCTCCTCACCTGTGGTGCAGAGGAGGGAGGGGAGGCATCTGAAGAGGGGGCCACCTTCCCTTGAGCCTTTAGTAGGGCTCTACTTCATTTATTAAGGTCCTAGTGAGCCTATCGATAGCCACCATTTGTTTTATGAATTCTAAGTCTCAGGCACCACACCAGGCATTTTATATAAATGACTGTCTTTCAGCCTCTCTGTGGCGAGTGACTTGGTTAATTAGAAAAAGCTTTGACGTTGGAGTCAGAAAGACCTTGTCTTCTAATCCCAGCACCGCCCCTTCCTAGCAGAGGGTCCTTGCGCAAGTTACTTAACATCTCTGAGCCTTCCCAGCTTCCTTATCTGTAAAAGGGCTATAATAGTGCTAAAGGGTGGTTGTGAGGATTACTTAAAACAAAAGGGCAATACACACTTAATAAATTACTATTGGGGCAAGATGGTTCTACCATCTCCTCTGTCCTCCATGTGCTAGAATGTTCTGTGCAACTGATTTCAATAAAGGCTTTAAAATGCATTCAGAGTATCATTGGCTGGGATACGGCAGGTCCTGGTCCATGGGGCTAGAACAGGAAGGAAAATAAGATGTTCCAATGATTGTTCCTTTCTTAATCAGATGTGCCTAAGTGATGGAGAACCAATATGTGGAATGTGCAAGCTCTTTGGTGATCACGAGTCTCACCAGGTGGCAAAAATTTCTGACGCCTATTCAGAGAGGAAAGTCAGCTTTGCTCAGGATATTCAACTGGTGTTGCAGAAATCTGAGAGCACTGCCCAGGCAATGGAGGTATGGTCCAAACGGTTCAAATCCTTTTGACACATAAACAGCAGGATGGGGTCTGGTTCAGGTTCAATTAAATCCAAGGAAGAAACTATTACACATTATGTTTTCTAGAGACTCACTCTCTTTAAGTTTGTCCTGAAACACGTCCAGTTTTGAACTCTGCACCTTGAAGAATGGTGAGCTCTGATTGTTTTAAAGTCTTCCCTCCCCCAAAATTATAAGGTCATGGCCTCATCATTTATCCTGTTATAAGATGACTAAGGACAGTGTGTCCCAACTTCTATCCCGATTTCCTTTATGCCATGATTATTTCCTCCCTGCAATATAGATTTTTTTAACAAATCAATTTTATTGATATAGCTTAATAAAGCATAAATCCATCCAAAGTTTATAATCAATGGCATTTGGAACAATCACATAGCTGTGCATTCATCACTTCAATAATTTCTGGAGCATTTTCATTAATCCAGTAATAATAATAAAAAACAAACAAAACAAACAAAACTCATCACCTCTCAATCTCTCTTTGCCTCCCCTGCCATACATAGCTGCAATTCTGTTTGCCTCTCTCTAGTTTATTTGCATCTATATCTTGTAAAAACAGTCATATATGCAATACCACCCATATTTGTATTTTACATGAGGTTTCACTATGTTACACTGTCCCATTTACATTTTTTAGCTTTCCTTCTAGTAATATACATGTCCTTAGACTTTTCCTTTCAATCACTGTCGTACCCATATAATAGCTCACTGCAATATAGATTTTAAGAATAAATCCCTGGATATGGTTACTGAGTAACATGCACACATACACAATGAAAACCAGATGGACATTTGGCAACATATTCTCGTGTTGAACTTTCAGTTCTTGTAAAGAAGTGACAATAGACTGGCCAGGGCAGAAGGCCTACTGGAGACTGATATCTAGCGTCCAGCACTATTATGTGGCCCATGCTAACAACCTAAGAGTCGCTACTGTAGGTTGAGTACTTTGGAAGTGGAAGCTGAGATAGAGTTTGGGTGCAAGATATTCAAGGTCCATATCCATAAAAAGAAGGGCCAAGAAGCAGGATAAAGCAGAGGGGCAGTTAAACTGCAAGGCAGGCCCAACAACATAGCTGCCAATTGTGTTGGGGCCTGCAGAGCCAGTATTGCCCATTGGAGCACTCCACCTTGGGCTAAAATGGCCAGGCCATCATTGATCCTTCTTGCTAAGCCACTGGATGTGGGCATTTCTGGGAAGGGCCAGCTGAGGGTAACTGAAGGAGCTGATAGCTGACGGTTGGTCAAATGAACCACTGCAGGGCAGCAAGTCCTTCCTTGAAGGGAAACCTGGGAGGAAGATCTTGGCATGGCTTTTATAGATCTTCTCGAAACAATATAATTGCATCAAAATTGGCTTTGTTACTTTCTCTTCTGGCCAAGAATGAGAAGGATCAGATTTACTCTCCCTTCTGAAACAACAATAGCAACATAAACAGAAAAATAAATATGAAACAATGGTTTTTAAGACCCTGGATCTCAGGCAAAGAAATAGAGTAATCCTCGGAAGAGGGGAAACAAATGGGGTGAGACCTGCAATTGCCTGAGCTTCTTGCTTTGAGAGGGTTTCCAGACCGTGCACAGAGACGGTGAACCCAAGCAAAGCCTGGCAGGTTCACTGAGGCCAGGACATGGAGCTCAGAGTCTGAGGACCACGGCAGATAGAGTACGTGGGACAGAGTACCAGAGAGGAGAGAGTTGAACAGAGAGAGAACTTGGAGAATCTCCAATACTCCGATCAGGGGAGTATTGAGCAGCCCATGTTTGTGAGGAAGCTACCCAGGCTAGGGAAGGAACCATATAAAAGGACTGAAGAAACCATGGCCAAAGCTCAAGGGACCGAGAATACTGTCTGTTCCCACCAGCAAGAATAGAAAGGCTCACAATTCATGGGCCATTGGGAAGGGTACTCAGGAAGGTCTTGCCGCTGTAATGGGGGATAATTAGCCCTAGACTTAGCATTATTCTGGACCCATGTGAAAAATAATAAAGGTAATACCTGAAAGAATCAAACTCTTTCCAGAGTTTGCATCCCAGAATAAAATTTAAGAAGATGTATACCCCCAATATATTGGGTTGGACTCATATATAATTTTCCTGGTTCTTATGCCCCCCTTTTTTCATATGATTATTTTTTTTATTTTGAAAGAAGCTTTGGGTTACATAAATGTTACCTCAAAAATATAGGGGATTCCCATATACCCCTTTTTGCATCCCCCACTTTCCCCATTAACAACCTCTTTCATTAGTGTGGTACCTTTGCTACAATTGATGAATATATATTGAAGCATTGCTACTAACCGTGGTCTATAGTTTACATTATGGTTTACCCTTTGCACTGCACAATTTTATAGGTTTTGACAGAATGTGTAATGGCATGTACCTGTCATTGCTGTGTCATGCAGAACAATTCCAATGTCCCCAAAATGCCCCATGTTGTATCAATTCTTCCCTCTCCCTCCCCTCAGATCCTCTAATGCCACTGCCTTTACATCAGTGTTACAAGTTCTTCCATTGCTAGAATAATCATTATAAGTCTACTTTAGTCCATAGTTGCATTCCCCCCTTTTGTTGAAACTATAATTAGCATTATAGCCCTTAAATAGGTATCACAGAGACTTAAATCTTTTGGCTGTATATATGCCGGTTGTGCCCTGAATCTCAGCAGAGTTGCAGCCCACACCTACTCTCCAGTTCATTGGACTTGGCCAAAACATCGAATAAAAGGATGATGATGGACAACCCCCATCCCAAAAAACAGAGAGTATCTACAATACAAGCAAGACAGTTCCATCCATCTGTGCCCCATGGGATCTAAGCTCCCTCTCAATCAGAAACAGAGTGGGCATTCACCATCCCAAAATCCTCAAGATTGAGGAATGAACAAACATAAGTTTGCATAAATTGCAAACATGCAACTATGGACTAAAGTACATCTAATCTGTAACAATTCTGTGCTTTGATACCAATTTAAATCTGTAACAGTCTTGTTTGCTTTGATACCAATTTAACTTCACTAGCATACACAAACTATATTCCTATACCTCTCTGCCTCCCCATTTTTATGTTTTCTTGTCACACATTACATGCTTATATATTATGAGTACAAAACCACTGATTTTTCATGACATTTTATGAATTTGCCTTTAGATCCTGTAGGAAATAAGAATTAGAGTTATAAACCAAAAATAAAATAGTATGGGCTGTAGATTTACCCAAATTGTTACCCTCACTAGAGATCTTTATTTCTTCATTTACCCTCATCTACTGCCTATTGTCCTTTCCTTTTAACCTGCAGAACTCTCTTTAGCATGTCTTATAGGGCCAGTTTAGTGGTGATGAGCTCCCTCAGCTTTTGTTTATCTGGGAATGTCTTAATCTCTTTCTTATCCATTCCCCCAAGATGGCTCCCTTGTCTGTCTGCTCATTGTCTGCTCGTGTCTGCCCCTGTATCTTCTCGTTGTGTTCACTCATTGCCTGCTCTTCTTTTTTAGGAGGCACCGGGAACCAAACCTGGGACCTCCCATGTGGAAGGTGCGTACCCAACCACTTGAGTCACATCTGCTCCCTGCTTGTTGTGTCTGCTTGTTGTGCCTGCTTATTATGTCAGCTCGTTGTATCTGCTCATCTTTTTTTTAGGAGGCACTGGGAGCTGAACCTGGGACCTCCCATGCAGGAAGCAGGTGCCCTATTACTTAAGCAACAGCTGCTCCTCTCCCTTATGTTTGAAAGACAGTTTTTCCAGCTATAGAATTCTTGGTTGGCATTTTTTTTTGCTTTCAAAACATTAAATATGTCAGCCCACTGCCTTTTTGCCTCCATGGTTTCCAATGAGAAATTGGCACTTAATCTTATTGAGTCTCCCTTGTATGTGACATTGTTTCTCTTTCGTGGCTTTCAGAATTCTCTCTTCATCTTTGGCATTTGATAGTTTGATTATAATGTGCTTGTGGCATAGGTCTATTTGGGTATACACTGTTTGAAATTTGTTGCACATCTTGGATGTGCATATTCCTATCTTTTGTTAAATTTGGGAAGGTTTTTGCCATTATTTCTTTGAATATTCTCTCGGACACTTTCTCTCCTTCTTCTTCTGGGACTCCCACAATATATTGGTATGCTCGATGGTGTCCAACAGGTTCTTCAGGCTGTGTTCAATTTCTTTATTTTTTTCTTTCTGATACTCATGATCCTCACACTGAGTAATTTCAATCCTACCTTCAAGTTTTCTTTTTCTTTCATCCATCTCTAATCTGCTGTTTTGCCTCTAGGGAATTTTAAATTTTCTGTTACTGTGATCTTCAGCTTTGGTTCCTTTTCATAATTTGCATCTCTATTTTGATATGCTCTTTGTGCTCATCTATCATTTTCCTGATTTTCTTTAGTTCTCTGTCCATGTTTTCCTTTAACTTTTTGAGCATATTTAAGAACACTTTAAAAAATTCTTTGTCTGGTATATCCCAGGTCTGAGCCTTCTCATTGATGGTTTCTAATGCTTTAATATTTTCCTTTGACTGGTCTATTGTTGCTGGTTCTGTGTATGTTTTGAAACCTTTTGTTGAAACTTTGACTTTTTGATATTGAATGTGTTATTCTGGAATTTAGCTTCTGAAGCATCTTTTCCTTCAGCTTATAACCAGATAATGTAGGAGAGAGCTTTCCTTAAATGCCAGGAGGAGGAGGAAGGGGAGCACCTGTACAAGTCTTTACAGATTGACCTGTGCAAACGCTCTCATTCATGGCTTATCCATAAAAATGAGTTTATAGACTAGCTCCAGGCAAAATGCAGGGGCCTCCCTGATACTTTCTTTTTTTTTTTTTTTAGATTTATTTTATTTCTTTCTTTCTCCCACCCCAACCAACACCGTCCCCACCTCCTTGTTTGTGCTCACTGTCTGCTCTCTGTGTATGTGTATTGTGTGCTCATCTTCTTTTTAGGAGGTACTGGATACCAAACCCTGGACCTCCCATGGGAGGCACTCAATTGCTTGAGCCATCTCTGTTCCCTGCTTGTCATGTCTCTCACTATGTTTCCTTGTTGTGTCTCCGCATTGCGTCATCTCGTTGGATCAGCTTGCTGCACCAACCCATTGTGGCAGCTTACTGTCTTGCTTGTCTTCTTTAAGGGGCCCTGGGAACCGAACTTGGGACCTCCCATGTGGTCGGTGGGTGTCCAACTGCTTGAGTCACATCTGCCTCCCTCCCTGATACTCTCTACATAAATATTTCTATTGAACATTTCCCCCATTTCTGAATGCTCCCTTTTCTCTAGAAAACAATTTCCTTACAGCCCTGGGCACTGCACTGTGTGTCCTATAGCCAGCAGTCCCTTGCCTTGGGCAGCATGACTTGACTGCTCTTCCACAGCAGCCTGTAGGGGAGTTTCACGAGCCACCTTCTATATGCAGGGCACGTTCTGGGACGGTGAGTCCCTCAGGCCACCGCCAGACAGCCTGGGCCAGGCAAACATGCCTGTATGCACGAGGGTGGCTCTGCTCCCTCCAGAACTGGGATAGGGGATCCACACTCGGCATTCTGCGCTGTTATAGCTAATAAACCAACAAAGGAGTTAAAATGGAATCATGAAAAAATAATTAATGTTAAAACGTAGGTAGAAAAAGAGTAGAAAGGGCACAAAACCCGGACTGGACAAACAGAAACAAAGAGCAAGATGATGAACTCAAATCTAGCCATATCAACAATCACATTAAATGAAAAAGGTCTAAACACCTCAATTAAAAGGGTACTTGTCAGATTATAAATAAAAAATCAATACACAAATATATACTGCCTATGATAAATGCATTTTAAACATAAATGCACAAATAGGTTAAAATCAAAGAATAGAAAAAGACGTATCATGCTAATATAGCATTTTTAAAAAAGCTAGAGTGACTCTATTAACATGAGACAAAATAGATGTCAGACCAAAGAATATTGCTGGGGATACAGAACATCATTTCATCTTGACAATGGGGTTATCAAGGGCATCATAGTCCTAAATTTTTATGTATCTAATAATGGGGCTTCAAAATACATAAAGCAAAAACTGCCAGAACTATCACGAGAAATTGACAAATCTGTAATTCTTATGAGAAAGTTCAATACCATTTTCTTTTTTTTTTTTTTAAAGATTTATTTATTTATTTAATTTCCACCCCTCCCCCGGTTGTCTGTTCTTGGTGTCTATTTGTTGCGTCTTGTTTCTTTGTCCACTTCTGTTGTCATCAGCAGCACGGGAAGTGTGGGGGCGCCATTCCTGGGCAGGCTGCACTTTCTTTCGCACTGGGCGGCTCTCCTTACGGGTGAACTCCTTGCGCGTGGGGCTCCCCTACGCGGGGGACACCCCTGCGTGGCACGGCACTCCTTGCGCGCATCAGCACTGCGCATGGGCCAGCTCCACACAGGTCAAGGAGGCCCAGGGTTTGAACCGCGGACCTCCCATGTGGTAGACGGACGCCCTAACCACTGGGCCAAAGTCCGTTTCCCCAATACCATTTTCTTAATAACTGATAGAACAACTAGGTATTCAACAAAATATAATAGACTTAAACAACACTACCAGCCAACTAGACCTGCTTGACATTTATGAAACACTGCATCCAACCACATCAAAATACGCTTTCTTCTTAAATGCACACAGAACATTCACGAATTTACAGATCATAAAACAAATCTCAATAACTACAAAAGGATTCAAGTTACACAAAGTATGTTCTCTGAGAAGAGTGGGATTAAATTAGAAATCAATAGCATAAAGATGTCTGGAAAATCTCAGTCTCCAAATATCTGGAAACTAGAAGACATCCTCTAAGTAACCCATGGGTCAAAGAAAAAATCAAAATGGAAACTGGAATGTATTTGAAACTGTATGAAAATGAAAACACAACTTATAAGAATTACAGAATGTCACTAAAGCAGTAATTAGTGGGAAATACATCTTAGAAAAGAACGAAGTCTGAAATTATTAACCTCAGCATCCACCTTCAGAAAGTACAAAAGAAGAAAAAATTTAACCAAAATAAGCAGAATAAAAGAAATGATAAGGGAGCGGATGTAGCTAAGTGATTGAGTGCCAGCTTCCCATTTATGAGGTCCTGGGTTCAATCCCCAGTACCTCCTAAAAATATTAATAAAGGAAATAAGAGACCAAAAGCAGAAAACAAATGGATAGAAAATTGAAAATCAATAGGAAAAAGATAAAACAAAAACTAGTTCTTTGAGAGGATGAATAAAATTGCCAGACTACTCAGGGCAAAAAAAAAAAAAGAGAAAGAGAGAGAGAGGAGACTCACATTATCAATATCAGCAACAAGAGGACATAACTACAACTTCTACAAATATTGAAAGGGTAAGGTAATAAAGAAATGCAAATGAAAACCACAATGTGATACCAACGCACCTAAAAGAGAGCCTAGACCATCACAAGTGTCGGGGAGGCAGCAGAGGAGCTGGAATCTTAGACACTGCTGTTAAGAATGAGAAATAGTACAGCTACTTTGGGAAAGAGTTTGGCAGTTTCTTGAAAAATTAAACATATGATTTAAATTTTGGTTTCAAAACCCAAGAGAAAGGAAATACATATGCATACAAATGTATACAAATGCTCATAGTAGCTTTATTTATCATGGTCAAAAATGGGAAACAACCACATGAATGGATAAACAAATCAATACAGCCCATGAATGAATCTGAAAATAGTTAGGCTGAGTGAAAGAAGTCAGATCAAAAAAGGGTGTGACTCTATTTAGATAAAATTAGAGGTTATGCACACAAATATATAATTAAAGAAAGAAAATGAGTGGTTGCCTGGGGAGGGTGAGTAGAGAAGAGGAGGAGAAGGAATTCCAAAGGGGCGCAAGGAAACTTTTGGGGGTGGAAAACATGTTTGCTATTTCGACTGTGGTCATGGTTTCAAAATTCATCAAATAAGTTTCAAAGCTTAACAATTTTGTACACTTTATAGAATACCAATTATACTCAGTACAACTGTTTTCCACAAGCTGTGTTTAAAAAATCATGTTTATTGAACTCTAGCAAGTATATGGCATTAGCCATAAATAAAATATGCCCTTTCTTCATTCGTTTGTTTGTATTTTGGGGGTACCTGTTAGGAGCTAGACTCTGTGACGGAGACTAAGCAAGACTAAAAACCCAATCAATTAAATTTATCCCCTGTTACTTACAAATGTTTTGGCTTGACCAGCAGATTTTTAGCAACCATTCGTATCTTGACTCTAGTGAAGGACCATGAACATTTTAAGCTAGAGTTTAATCGGGGTGAAGGTTTAAAATGAATATATTTGAGAAATGCCCCAAAGCTACATGCTGAACTTAGGGCTCTGCTCCATGGTACCCAAATTACTTCACTCTGATATTCACGGAGGGGATACTTTAGAAAAGCATCATGATGTATACTGCAGAATCCAAGTATATTTTAAATGAGATTCAGGATTCAAGTAAATAAGCGAGCTTGTTTTTGTGTGAATTTCTCCATTGGAGTTGGCCTGTGGTAAAAATAGAAATTCAAATGACTATTTCAAATGCTGTCATGTTAAATTTTTTATTTGTATTTGTAGCTCTGTTGTCCCTATAAAAGCACAAAATAATAATAATAAAAGGGTAATTTTGCACTTATTTAGTAGAAAATAGATCATTGTGCAAGTATAAAAACCCATCATTTGTAACATTTTAATATTTCCTGCATTTCTGACATAACTGTAAAAAATTTTGGGTGCTAAAGAACAAACAGAAGAGTGGGTGTATCTCAGTGGTTAAGTGCCTGCTTCCCTTGTATAAGGTCCCAGATTCAATCCCTGGTACCTCCTTAAAAAAAAAAAAAAGAAACAAATAATTACTAGTAAAGAACAAACAAACTAAATGTATAAAAATATAGATTTCAAAAGAAAATATAAAGAAATAGTTAAAATCTTAAAAGACTCAAGTGGGTAAAGGATACAAATGAGATCACTGGTCTGTTCTTTATTAATTTCTTTCTTTCTTGCCCAAATGAGTCAACATATCAGAAAACACTTATTTCCAGCACTTTGTGCGATATCTAGCAGGTGTCCAGTAACTACATTTTAGATTAGAATGAATTAAAATGGCCACTTAATCTCTAGCAGCCAACTCTTTTACAGCTTTCCCAACTTCTACAGCTAACCTGGTCACTTCTTATGCATGGCCCTCCTGCCCTGTTTATAAATCGTGGCGTGCCCCACAGCTCAGCCCTCAGCCCTCTGTTACTCTCTCCATATAAAATTTCATCCAGTCCCTTAGCTTTTAAAATCCCCGATATGTTGATGCCTACCCAATTTATATTCCCAACTGAGAGCTCCATCCTGAGTTCCAGTCCCAACCATACAATGGCCTCTTGGAAATCTACAGTGGAAGCCTCACAGGCAACACATGTGTTTTAGTCTGCTAAAGGCTGTAATGCAATAGACCAGAAATGGGTTGGCTTTTATAATGGGGATTTATTAGGTTAAAAGCTTATAGTTCTGAGGCTGCAAAAATGTCCAAATGAAGGCATTGTCAGAGATGCTGTCTCACCGAAGGGCAGCTACTGGTGATCCTGAATTGCTGCCACATGGCAAGGCACATGGAGGCATTTGCTTCTCCCTGGGCTTACTTTCTCTCCAAGGTCAGCTGTGGGCACTCAGGCATATAGCTCGTCTCTCCCCTCTCCTCCAGGCCTCCTCTCTTTGAGCCTCTTGGGGATCTCTTCCCGACCTTCTGTGCTCCACTTATTCTAGCCTCCAGCCTCTGAGACTTCTTTTTCTGTCTCTGAGGCTTTTTTCTGTGTCTCTGCTTTCAGGTCTTCATTTATAAGGGGCTCCAGCAAGAGTGCCAAGACCCACCTTGGGTCATGCCTCACTGAAGCAATCCAATCAAAGTTCCCCCAGCTGGATCCAATCCAATCAAAGGTTCCACAAGAATGGATTAGCTCCAAGAACATGATCCTTTTTGTGATCCATGAAAAGCCCCAAACTGTCACAACAGACAAAACAGAATTCCTGTTTTTCCCTCCTGAACCTGTTCCTCCTAATCCTCTCCTAAGGACAAGGGACCACTGTTCCCCTAAGAGCTCAGGCCATCTATGATTTACACCTTCATCCACTCCACTGCCCTTTGTGCCAACTCCAACTCAGCCACATCCCAGATCTGGTCACTTCTCTCCATCTCTCTGCCATCTCTGGCCTGGATCACTGTGGTGGCTCCACTCTTCTCCACTTAACAGCTTGTGTGATCTTTAAGTGTTTTAGAACCTCCCATTCCTTGTTAGAAACCCCTGGGGTAAGGGCTGGTAAATTTGCTTGTAAAATTCAGTTGCTGGCCATGGCTCCATATCTGGACACACTTCTCTACCCTCCTTGCCTCCCACTCTCTGCCTCATTCAGTCTTTCAGCTTCACAAGCCTCCTCCCTGCTCTTCAGACATGCCAAGTTGGTTTCCTTCTCTGGGCCTTTGTTCTCATGTCCCTTCTGCCTGGGAAAATATTTTGCTCAAATATTACCAAGGCTTCATCACTCATTCAGGATCCTCTTCCGTGATCACCTTCTCCGAGATGCTTTTCCAGACCACGCAAAGAGCTACCCTCCTCCGCAGTCCTCTGCCACTGTCCATTGACTCTGCTTTATCTTGATCTTTTCTGAGAACATTGATCACTATCCTGATATTATGTTATATATTTATTATGTTTGTTATTGTTGCCCTTGAGAAGATTAATCGAGCAGCTTAACCTAATGGGTCTAACAATGCATAAACACACACTGGGTGGTCAACTCATGATGGATCCAGTAGAGAATGCAGCCACATGTATTTTCCAGCTAAATGGTCAATTGTAAAACTGTGGTTTTGGGAATTGTTACTCTTCAGGAACTTCCATTTGGGGGAGGGTCACATTATTTCAAAGTTTGAATATAATATTAGAATATTTTTATAGTGTGTTATTTTGAACCAATAGAATCCAAATGCTCATCAAATGAAATCCCACTAAGCTTGAAATATAGTGAGGAAGACATATAGGAGACCTGGAAATACACAGAATGGAAGGATCTAGTTTTGCCTGAGGGGAAGGAAGTCCCAAGGAAGGGCAAAGAGAGAAATTCGGTGAGTCTTATTGCCTGGTCCCATGCTAGGAGCCATATGTGCATTATTTATTTAGTTCTCTTAATAACACATGACCCCTTTTAAAAATTTTTTTAATTTTTTATTTATATTGAGGTACTGGGGACAGGAAATTGAACCGAGGACCTTGTATGTGGGAAGCCAGCATCCAACCAGTGAGCTCAGGGGCTCCCCAGTATGTTGGTTCCCTTGTCTGTTTTGCTTGTTGCCTGTCTGGCTTTTTTTTTTTTCCCTCTCAGGAGGCACCAGAAACCGAACCAGGACCTCTGATGTGGGAAGCAGGCTTGCAAATGCTGAGCCCATCCATTCCCCACATGATCTCTTTTGATAAGGCAGGCAACGAGACAAAAGACTGTATACACATCAGGAAAGAGCTAAGATTATCCCCAGGGTCTGTAGGGTTTCACTCTCCAAGCGCTTTCCCTTACACTGTGCTGGTTCCTGTTAGGGAAGGCTTGGTGGCAGAGGTATGACCCATCTGACTTTCACAGGAGGAACTGAAGATCAAGAGGTAGACAAGACAGGGATGGGCACTCTAAGCAGTGAACAATCCAGTGTGGAAAATTTTTCTAAAAATATGAGTGGGGAGAGTCAATGTGGCTCAGTGGTTGAGTGCCTGCTTCCCATGTATGAGGTCCTGGGTTCGATCCCTGGTACCTCCTTTAACAAAAAAATTTAGGGGGCTTGGTTTTTTAGCGTAATGAAATGTAAAGAGGTAAGAAGTCAAGGGCTGGCTAGTGTGGCGGCCCCACCAGGCTCCTCCCTCTCCCCCTCAGCCAGGAGGAGCGCGCTCTCCTCAGCATTCGGCCACAGGATGGCCGCCCTGCCTCGGGCCCTCGTGCCCATGGTCCCAGCAGGAAGAAGGGGGAGGGCGAAGAGTACGGGGCTTGTTCCAGAACCATCTTCCCCCACTTTAAGCAGCTTTCCCAGAAGCTCCACCCAGCAACTTCAACTTCTGCTTATGTTTCATGCCTGGTCACCCTTATCTATGAAGGAAGCAGGAAATGAATGTAGTTATTTTTAGCTGCCCACATGGTTGCCCCCGCAGAATCACGGTTCCTTGGGTAGGAAAGAGGGAAAAATGGGTACTGGGCGGACGATCCGCAGTCTCGGGCTTGTGTCGATGTGGAAGACAAAGGCTGGGGGAGAGCGATGGAGCCTGTGCGCCTAGGGCCAGGAGCTCAGGCCAGCCTCCCTGGGGAGCCCTCTTGAAGAAATGTTGACGCTTTCTTCACAGGAGACGGCGCAGCTCACCCGCGAGCTCCTGGCCAGCGCGGCGGACGCGTGCACTATGATTGACACCATCGGAAACCTCCTGCTCCGCTGCGTCAGGTGCCGGATGGCCACCCTGAAAAAGAAGCTGGAGAACGAGCACTCCTCCAAGTTAGAGAAATTGCAGCTGGTTGCCAGAGAATTCGAAGCCCCCCGGCAGCTTTACCAGCAGATGAAGACGCTGCTGGAGCAACATGTGAATGCCGTGCAGTTTCTCCATGAGGAGAAAAAGCTCAAGCTGAAGATGGAGAAACTCCTGGAGGGCACCGAGCTACCCCAGGTCCCCACCAAGGACATTATCTCGGTTAGGTACTACTTTCGAGAGCTCATTAAAGGAATAACCATCAGTGACTTTGTCCTCCCGAAGGAGCTCTGTGAGGCTCCTTTCCCTGAGGCGTGGAGGGCAGGCTGTCCAGATCAGGACGACCTATCAGAAGAGACTCTCCAGATTTTCTGCAAGTCAGCGTTGGGCTCGTTTCCAAAACCGAAAGAAGAGGCAACGCTTCCGGGGAACGCATCTTATGCAGCCTACACGTCTTCCTCGCGTGTGTCCTCAGCACAGAGGCTTGAGGTCGTGTCTAAGGAGTCAACAGTATAGAGTAATATTTTGGCCTCAAAATGTATACGGCTGCTATCATTTTGGTTTTAATTTAGGAAGTAGCTAGAGTTCGCCTCTTAAAAAAAAAAGAAAAAAAAATTTCTTTGCACATTGTGATTTCTCTCTTGATTTGGAATATTATGCTGCTAATTGGTCATACAAGGCCTTTTTATTCTTAAATGGAAATCTGCTTAAAAAGCTTGTTATCCTGGTTTCCAGAGTAATTATGCCTGCAGCTAACATAGGAGGGCTTTGAACAGTGGGAGAGGCTGGGCTGGGCCGGGCTGGGGGTGGTGCAGGAGGTGAGTTCTTGAAGCAAGTGAACAGAACGGCATTGTGCTCTGATTACTTACTGCGCAATTTTAGCTCAATTGAGCCCTCAGATACTAGAAATTACAATAGCAATAATTCCTCAGAAACGAAACCTTTGGCTAGCTTTTGCCCATGGCTTTTGTTCTTTTCCTGTCACAATAATAATAACTACAGGGTTTTTTGATTTTTGTATATATTTTTTAAAAGATGTTTAGTAGGCACTCCTGGGCACTCTATGTTAATGATTTAATTTAATTCTCCAAATAACTGTGAGTTATTTGAGTATGATTCTTTACATTTCATAGGAGGAAACTCAGGGTCAGAGAAGTTAAAAAACTAGCCCAAGAGCACAGTGTTTTAAATAGTGAAACCAAAATGCAAATCCAAGCCCATCTCATCAAAGGCATTAGCTTCCAGAATCTTTGAAGGTAGAACTGACTTGGAAATAATCTCCTTAAAGCACATTGCTATAATTCTTCAGGAAGGAGCTCACTTTTTTTTCTTTTTGAGGTACAGGAGGCAGGGGATTGAACCCAGGACCTTGTAAGTGGGAAACCAGTGCTCAACCACTGAGCCACATGGCTTCCCTGAGTTAGTTTTTTCATTTGCTTGCTTGCTAATTGTCTCTGTTTTTAGGAGGCACTGGGAACCAAACCCAGGACCTCCCATGTGGGAAGCAGGTGCTTAACTGCTAGAGTCACATCTGCTCCCCGAGAAGCTCACTCTTTTTAATTCAAATTCACAAGTGTCTATGAAACAGCTCCCATAAAGTCCAACAAATGTTTACGGAATACTTGGAGAATGCTATTCTGTACAAGCATTTTATTTAATGCTTTCTGAATTATATTATGGATACCAACCTCCACCATATGAGGTAAGCATTTCCATTGGACAGGTGAAGAAACTGACGTTCCCAGAGAAAAATGGATTGTCCAAAATTGCAGTTAGTAGCGTGGCTGAAATTTGGATTCTGAATGTTATTCACAAGCCCATGCTCTTTCCACTACCTCCTTATTAGTCAGAACTCTGTTTGCAAGTGACAGAACTCCATCGAGCTACTTGCTGTTGGGAAAAGATAGAAATGTGTGCTCTTCTGAAACAAACTGGGGAAATGGTGAGAGCAGAGTTGGCCTCAGAGATGAATGGATCCGGGGAACTCTCTCTCTGTCTTTTGTCTTATCATATTTGCTTCTCTTTCTCAAGTCTCGTTTTGCCTCATTCTTGCAGCTACCCTCTTCTCACTGGGAACATATCTGTACGGCTTGAGATCTGAGGGAAAAGGGGGCTCTTTTCTCCCAGTTCATGTTTAATAAATTCTCAAGGGTGGTGGCTTGGAGCTGTAGGTAACCCAGAAAAACATGTTCTTAAACACAGTCCTTTCCTGTGGGTAAAAAGGACCTTTTGATAAGGTTACTGCTGTTAAGGTCTGTAGCAGTTAGATATAATTGATGAATTCCAAAAAGAAATATTGGATTATGTTTGTAATCTGGTCTGTGCCTGGGCATGATTGAGTTATGATTGGGGCTTTGATTGTGACTGGGCCATGTCATTAGGGCATTGAGTCACCACCCCTTGGTGGGTGGGGACTCAGATAAAAGGCATGGCAAAGGACAGAGCTAGGGTTTCTGATATTGGAGTTTTGATGTTGGAGTTTGATGCTGAAGACTTAAGCTGGAGCCCTGGGAAGTCAGCACGCAGAAGAAAGAGAAGCCAGCCCCAGGAAGGAAGGAACCTTGAAGCCAGAGAGAAGCAATCCCCAGGAATGGAGGAACCCAGGAAGCCTGGACCCTCGCAGACGTCAGCAGCCATCTTGCTCCAAATAGACTTTGGTGAGGGAAGGAACTTTATGTTTTACGACCTGGTATCTGTAAGCTCCTACCCCAAATAAATACCCTTTATAAAAACCAACTGATTTCTGGTATTTTGCATCAGCACCCCTTTGGCTGACTAACTGAAGGAGTGACCCGCCTCAATCAAGATCGGTCTTAATCCTATTTCTGGAGTTCTTTATAAGCAGAATGAAATTCAGAGAGGGACAGAAAGAGGGAGCATCCAGAAGCTGAAACCAACAGAATTCGAAAGAGCAGGGAGAGGCCAGAAGAGGCCACCATGTTCCTTGCCATGTGACAAGTTAAGGAACCAAGGATTGCCAGCAGCCAGCGCCAGCACGCCACAGCCTTCAGGTAGAAAACACTGCCTTGATGATGGCTTGATTTGGACCTTTCTCCTAACCTCAAAACCCTGAGTGAATAAATTCCCATTGTTTAACTCCACCCATTTCATGGTATTCGCTTGAGCAGCCTAGGAAACTAAAACACAGGGAAAGGACTGTCTTTGGCCTGATTTATGTAATATACCCCTGGAACAATCACTATGGCCAGGGGCAGTAGGACACCATGGTTGGCTCCACCTGTGTTACCTGCTAACCAAGTTACTGCGATAAAAAGCCTAGTCCAACATCCCATTGCCAAAGTGGGTCAGGAGCAATGCCCAGAAGAGGAGGCTGTGTTTTCAGGCCAGAGGACACCAACTTACAGGAGCCAGGCGTAATACAAATGAAGCAGGCTCAGTGGGGGGTGGTGTGGGGGTGGTGTGGGGGACCTGTGACAAATAGCAGAGCCCACGCTGCACAGAAAGAAAATATTGTCGTGTTGGAATGCGGGCTGAGAGTAGCCAAGATTCTAATTTCTTTTGAGACAAGCAAGAAGTCCAGATTTTTATGCTAAATGTCTTCATCCATTTAAATGCTGTCAGCTAATTAAAGTTAGATTTAAAACCTTGTGTGGGCCCAACAAAGAGCTTTCTGTGAACCAGACAGGGCTGCTTCCTCCCTCCGCACCCCCGCCCCAGGCTACATCACCAGTTTCAGCCTCTGTGTGTGATATGATAGGATACACAGCTGCTGTGGGTTCCCCTCCTTTGGTTGGGACCCCCTCAGGCAGCAGCACTTCTAGCCCTGCAAGGGAGCTGAAGGCTCTTGGAGTCTATGCTAAATCCTGGGGTGGGGGTGAAGCAGTGCACAAAGAACGAGCATGGAATCCAAAAGAGGAGGGGCAGTGATGGAGGGTGGAGGTCAGAGAAAGTTTCTAGGGGCATGTTTGCTTTATTTAAGTTATTTAAGTTCATTTGCCTCGCTGGAACAAGACAGAGGGAAGTTAGAACCTAAGGCTGCACGTGGAGGAGGTAGACACTGAAGAATGGGCATTTGTGGAAGGGCAGGGCCTCAGGGGCACTGGCACACTTGTGAGTTGTTGTTTGGGGCTGAGCTACTTTGGGAACCTCTGCCAGCAGGAGTTTGTGGGCCTTCTCATGACTCAGCATCTCTTCCTGGTATCAGCAGCCTTCTTCCTGTCGGCTTAGTCATACTTTCTGCTTGGTCTTGACCTTGGTGGCCCAGACCCTTCCCTCATGGACCCTCCATTTGTATGTATCCTTTAACTCAGCCTCCACTGCGGACTAAACTATCCTCATCTGCACACATTTGTTTTTTAAAAATTGCATTTATTATTATTTGTAATAATAAACTTCATTATTAGAGAAGTTTTAGATTACAGAAAAGTTACATCAAAAGTATAGGGGATTCCCATATAACCCCCCCACCTCCCCCCACAGACACCACGTATTCTCCTCTATTAATGAATATCTTACAATGGTGTGGTACATTTGTTACAATGGGAGAGCCAATATTGAAGCATTGCTACTAACTGCGGGCTATAGTCCATGGTTTACACTTTGCACTCTCAAGTTTTATAGGTTTGATAAACATTAGGTGTCACATGTCTGTCACTGCAGTATCATACAGAACAATTCCAGGGCTCTAAAAATGCCCTGTGTTCCACCTATTCTTTCCTCCCCCACCCCTCTGGAGCCCTGGTAACCAGTCTCTTTATAACAAGGTTACAAGTTCTTCTCTTACCTTGGTCCCTGGTTACCCTCCACCCTTCTGTTTGTTCAATCCTCGATCTCGGGGAATTTGGGATGATTTCCGCTCTGACCACTCAGATTGAGAGGAGGCTTAGATATTGTCGGGCAGATGGAAGGAACTGTTTTGCTTGCAGCTGTAGATACTCCTTGTTTTTTTTGCATCTGGACCCTTCATGCCATCTTTTAAGAGCACCTACTGTGCTGGGCCCCGTTCTAGGAAATGGGGATACAGTAGTGAGGAAGGCCAGACCAGGTCCTTGCCCTCTTGAGGAGAGAATCAAATAAATAAACGAGATGAGTTCAGATAGTGCTAACATAGTGTAAATGCAGTAAAAAATGGGGTAATGAAGATGGGGCACTCCGACTAGGTGGGCAGGAAAGGCCTCTTGAGGAGGTGAGGTTTAAGATGCTATCTGAATGACAAGGACCAGCCAGGGGGAGATGGGGACAAGCATTCTAGACGGCCGTGCCACTGCCGCAGAGGGAGGCTGAGGTCAAGACCAGCAGAAAGTATGACTAAGCAGACAGGAAGAAGCCTGCTGGTATCAGAAGAGAGCTGGGCAAGATGCTGAGTCATGAGGCATGGGAGGAGCTCAGACTTGAACCTAAGGGACTAACGGGCTGATCTGCGTTGCAGATAGGTCATTCTGTAAGGTTCCCAGTGAGGATTCAAAGGCAGGCTCTTCCTACCCTTACTAGCACTTCAAATAATCATCACTAACCATCAACAGGTTCTGTTTGTCACTCAGAGCTCCAATTACTTCCCTACATTTGATTTAACTGGACCTGGCTTATCTGCCAAAAGGCACCTCCTAGAAAACATCAGCTGGGGCTTTTATCCATTGTGCTTGATCCCGAAGCTGTGTGCTCTTTCCACAAAATGCCCTCTCCAGCCTCTAAGAACCTACACGCAGCATGAGAGCACACTTGCAGAACATGCCAAATGTCAGGGGTTTGAATGAGTTGGAAGTTAGGTCTCTTTTACATTCCAGGCTTGGGAGGAGACTGCCCCTGTGAAGCCCCTAGAGGACTCGGTTTGCCCTGTGCTGTTGCGCTCACACAGTTAGTGGGCTGGGAGGGTTCTCTACCACCTAGCTGGAAGTCAGAAACGGGAAGGACAGGGCAAGCCCTTTCCTTAAAGGGCAGAACCCAGAAACCTCTCCCATCCGCCTGCTTACCAGCCAGCATTTAGTCATGTGGCCACATCTAAGTAGTTGTGCAATCTTCTAAAAATTCGAATTCTATCTGCCTTAGAAAAAGGAGACAGTGGGTATTGGGGGACAACTAACAGTCTCTGGCATAGCTTTTAGTTTTCTAATTTTTCCCAATTATGAAAGTAATAGGTATCAGTGCCAAGAATTCAGAAATGTAGAAAGAAAATAAATATTGTAAGTAATGCCACCCCAGAACTAATCATTATCTAAGATTTATGGGATCGGACCATACATATTATTTTCTATTTTTCACTTAAATATAAATATATAATTTATATATTTCTCACTTAGATATATACAATTTATATATAATATAGAGCTAAACTGCTTTCATAGTTTTCATGGCATGTATGTACAATAATTTAGATAAGCAATCATCTATGATCATCTGGGAGATGGTGTTTATTTGAAGCTACTCTAAACAAGATGAATAGTCTTGCAGATGAATTTTTGTACACTTGTCCTGTTATTTTCTAAATTTCCTAAAAGTAACTAACTGCTGGGTTAAAGGATATATATTTTCATAAGATTATAATTCATATTGCCAAATTGTCCCAGTATCAATTTACACATCTGCCACTGGTGTTTACTGATGAATCTGAGAGATCAGATCATTTCACATTAATTGGCTATTTTTTTTTTTTTTTTGAACTGCCAGTTCATATTGGTTTTCCAGATTTTAATAGGGTGGTTCACTTTTTTTCCTACTGATTTGGAAAATAGAAACCCTTCATTTCATGTATTAAGAATGTGAGCAAACTCTTATATAGCACTTGTGTATACCAGGTGGTGTTCTAAGAAATTGAGATATTTACTCATTTAATCCTTATAACAATTCTATAATTTAAATACCATTATAATTTCCATTTTATAAATGAACTCAAGGCACAGAAATGAGGAATAATCTATAATTGGAAGAAGCAGTCTGGTATCTTTTGTCTGTTACAGATAAAATTATTTTTACAATTTAATTTTTAATTTTAAGGGTTTTTCATATTATTTAATTTATACAGTCCAATCTATTAAATAATCATTTCATTTATGGATTCTACTTTGAGGTCATTTAATTGACTTTCAAGGGTAGGAAATGAAACATGGGTTGGAAAGTAGAAGATAATTTATTCCCCATGTACTTTTTCAAACTTACCAAGAACTTTCAGATGAGTATGTGAATAAAATGTCATAATGTCTCATAGCGCTACAGAAGCTCGTTATAAATCTTTGCTACAACACATTGGCCCACCAACCTGTTATACAGGTGAAGCCTGCATCACTTCTCAGCTCTGACTCTCTGCTTTCTTCACACCTCAGCCTCTATCATTATCAGATTTTATTTACTAGTATTTCTGAATCTCACCCTCCGAAGTGAACAAAACGGTCCCTGCCTTGAGGAATTCCATGCCCTCTGCAGCCTAACTCTTCTTTCACTGGACTTTACTTGGCCTGCTCCTTTCTTTCTGAATGCATCTTCCTCCCAGTCTGGGAAATTTCCCCCCAAATCCCACCCATCCTTCAGGCCCAAACTCAAGTTCTCTCTATTGTATAAAGAGTTTTTTGTTCTGGACAGCCCACAAATAAATTCTCCACCTCCCTACCTCCTTTAGTATAAATTGCATATACTATTAAGAGTGCTAGAAGGCTAGCTGATACCCAGGTAGTGTGAGCTAAGATCACAAAGGTAGGTAGGTACAAGGAATAGGCTGTGAGGCAGTTTAAAACACAATCCTGGGGAGCAGACGTCGCTCAAGTGGATGAGCCCGTGCTTCCCATTTACAAGGTCTTGGATTCAATCTCGAGTACCTCCTCAAAAAACAAAAACAACAAAAACACAGTTTTATGACAGCTGAATTCAAGTTCATTTCTAAGTGACATACACAAAGTCTTGGCAAGTATACAGAGGAAAAGCCAGGTTTTGCGACTCCCAACCAGAGACCCCTAGAACTACAGGCATTTTCATCACTTATTTCTCCAGTCCTAGCTCTGCGAAGCCCTAATAGGGATGGAGGAAGTAATTTTTAAATTAACAAAGGCTATCAGGTATCTTATCCCAATTTTAAAATCGGAAAATTAAAAATTTGTAAAACGTTCGTAGACAAAATCTTCGAAACAAAACATGGAAAAGCTGGCTGGAAAAAAATAATAAAAGGTTATTTAATGGAATAAAGTTCTATCATTCGGCTGATATAGCTCCATTTCACAGATGGGTAAACTGAGGCCCAGAGAGGGGACTGACCTTGCCCAAGACCTCACAGCGTGGAAAAGAGCTGAGCTGAGGGCGGGAGAGCCTTACGTAGCAACCGGATTTGGAAAACGTTTGGGAAGAGCGGGAGTAAGGCGAGGCGGCCGCCGGAAATCGCAGGGGGCGGGGCCAGGAGGAAGGCCACCGTCCGCCACTCTCCCGGGCTCTCCACTAGGGAAGGAGGAGCCGACCCAGCGGGGCGGTCCGCGCCCGCCCTCGCCTTGGGCCCGCCCCCACTGGAGGCCAGGAAGACCGGGCTCCGCAGGGGGCGGGCCCATACGCTCCACTCCAGTGGGATCGGGAAGAGCCCGGTTCGGCGAAGGCCAGAGGGGGAGGCGCGTGTCAATCCCCGGGCCCCGCCAATGGGCTGGCACCGACCCGCGCGCGCCCGCGGCGCCCCACCCCGCCGGAGCCTCCTCGCGCGCCGCGGTGCCTTCCCTTAAGCTGCCGCGGCGGCGCTCGCCCAGCGCCTCCATCCGGGTCCTCGCCGCCGCTCTTTCCCGGGCGGCGTCGGCGGGAAGCGGCGGGCGCGGGCCCGAGCCCGCTCCCGTTGTGGCGGCAGGCGGAGGCCTTCTCCCTGAGCCAGAGGTGGGTACGGGGGCGGGAAGAGGAGCAGAGGGCGGCCGCCATTTTCTTTCCCTTCAGATCAGCCGCTGCGGATTGGGAAGGAGGTGGCGCGCTGTGAACCGGACTCGGTCTCGCCGGGCCGGCCTGCGGGCTGGAGCGCTGGGGAGGGCGGGCCTGCTCCCTCCGCCCCCGGCCATCCCGGAGTCGTCTCAGCGGTGGCCGGGCCGGCGCGCTGGCTTTCCGCCCGGCGGGCCGCGTGGGGAGGCCGCGGGGCTGGGATGGCGGGGTTCAGAGTCTACTTGGGAGGCGCGGGGGATGGGTGCCGCGTGGCCGCGTTGGGGCCGGTCCCCAGCCCCCTCCCTCCACTTCCCGCCCAACTCATTACCGACATGGCGGGGGGGAGGGGGTCATTCTTCACATTCTTTACCCCTCGCCCCTCCCCCACTTCTTCAATCAAACTGGAGGCCAGCGGAAGTCCCGCCCTCCGCGCCGCTGCCAATTGGTTGTCGCTTCCTCCCGCTGGAGCGCGATTGGCTGAGCGTGCTGTCAGTTTTCTCCCCTGACGTCATTTCCGCTATCAGGTTTGTGGGCCGGGGAGACCTTGGCCTTGGGGGCTGGGATGAAGGAGGGAAGGTAGGAAGTGCGGGGCGGGCGGAGAGGCGGGCGGAGAAGGCGAGGATGGGGGGGGCGGGGGCTAGGGGGGCGGGAGAGCCCTGGGGCTGGCTCCCTGCCCCTAATCCACTTGGCCAAGTGCATCTTCCCATCCTGGGAGCAGCTGTTGCGGTTGGAGGTCTGCTGCAGCAGCCGTCCTTGGCGCGGGGGAGGGGAACGAGGGAAGGAGGAGAGTATATCCAGGGAGACCGGGCTGATTTTGCTGCATGGTATCACCGGAAGTAACCTTAACCTTTGACTCCAGGCTGCAGAGACTTGGATCGGTGTGCCTACCTTTAGACTAGCTAACAAACTTCTCGGGTGTGCTGTAGTGTGAGGAATGTGGTAACCTTTATGTCCTTGGCCAGCCACGGCCTTCGGTCTTCCTAACTTTTTACAGTAAGTTCTTGTCCCCTGCCTCCTGCTACAGAGGTGATGGTGTGTATTTTACTTATTTATCAATTCATATATAAAATGGACTTAGCAACCTGAGAATGAGAGGGTTGGCAAACAAGAAGAAGGTTTTGGGGCCAGTGAGTGTTACATGCTTGACGTTAATCAGAGACAGGACGAATATTCTTTTTTCACTTTATTGATTAATACTGATTTCCTAGCACTCAGTTCCTAAAGTTTAAACATTATTTAGCATTCACTTGCCTTTGGCCAGAAAATCATGCCCTAGTGTTAAAAGAAAATTGAATGTCAGATTCCAAATTTATATGTAGCTCAGCAAATAAGAGAGTTATTTCTAGGTTTTTCTGCTGTATGGCAGCCTGGTTTCATTTCCAGTATATTCAGAGTGCCTGTGGTGAAGGAAGTAAAAACTTACTTTGAGTGAGTTTTGTGAGGAGTTTGGTTTATTATGCACAGTTGCTAAAAGTATTATTTTGAAGCATAGGGACCTTTAGAGAGATACACATATCCCTTGACATCATCTAAATCAGGGATCGACGAGCTTGAATTCAAAAAAATCACTTATTATCTTTATTTTTTCTGTTGAGTGTCAAAAAACTAACTGACACTACATTCTGAGAAGGGCTCCGTAGTTTTCACCTGACTAGCAAAGGGATCTGTGGAACTAAAAAGGTTAAGAACTCCTGATATATGACGTACCAGATAGATTTTTAAAAAGTGGTCCCTTGAGTATTGAAAAAATTTCAGTTGTAGGGAACAAGTTTAACCCTTTCAAATAGTTGTATTGCTTTGACAGCAAGAGGGTATTTTTCTTTTTCTTGAAGCAGGCCGTTTTTCCCCCTCTAAAGTGGGCCTAGCGAATTTGAGAGGATCGTGAATTTTGCAAGACTGAAAAATGGAGGGAAACAAAAACACCTGTTTGTATTGAAGTCAGACTTTATATCATAGAGTGAAGAAATCGGTAATTTAGATTGATCTCAAATATTTTACTCTTTAAGGATATTTTATTCCTGTTAGCACCGGTAAAAACTTTTTGGCTTACAGTACAACACAGTAGATGTTTTGAACTTTTATTTGAATAGTTAATATATTAATGGATTTATTAATAGTGGAAATAGTTCAGTAGTGCTCTAAACCAGTGTTCTGACTGCAGGTTCTGACTAATTGAGTCATGAAATCACTATAAGAGGGTGGTGATGAAAATTTTAAAAAGTATTGTATGAAACTTGATTCAGTTATTTGCATGTGTATTCACGTGAAATATCTTTTTTTTGGAGGGCTAATGACAAGACAGTTTGAATAACAGCCCTTCTGAAGGTTATTTTTCTTATAACTCATAACTCTGGCCTTCTCCAAGGAGTAGTAAAAGCAGCCCTGCTTATTTCTTTTCAGTGGGACGTGTTCTCCTCAAGTTCAGGAGTTGGAAACCAAATTGCCATCAATGACCAGCACGTGTCTTAAATACTTAATGTTTTTAATAGTATAAAGAAACTTTTCTGTAGACAATAAAGGTTTTTTTGCAGAGTATTAATTGAATAACGGATGAGCATAGAAGAATAGTGAGTTGTCAATATTGCCTCATGTGAGCTTACGACTGGTGTAATTAGCCCTTGGCGTGGGTGGGTGTTCTAAACATTCTGCAGTCATTTATAAGAGTGAACTTTATTAGATAACCAGATGGAAAGAGCTACTGCGTATTTTTTTGTACTAAGTCTTTGATAGCCAGAGTGTATTTTATAGTTACAAGACATATCACTTTGGGTTAGTCACATTTCAAGTGATCTCTTGGCTAATGGCTACTGTAATGGACTCTGCAGTTCTAGTGAATTGTCTAGTTGCTTTTAAAAATTTAGATTTCTCTAGTTGACTACTTGCAATTTCAAAAATTTTACCATCTCCACAGCCTCATCTCAGATGTGAAGAAATTGTCCAGGTGATTTCTTAGCCTCTTTCTAGATCTAAGATTTAAGTATTCTGAGACCAGTTGCAGCTGACTTTGGGGCGGGGTGGGGGGGGGATGAATTTATTTATTTCTCCCCCCTCCCTTGTTGGCGCTTGCTGTCTGCTTTCTGTGTCTGTTCGTTGCATGCTCTCTGTGTCTCCTAGTCTCCTTTTTGGGAGGCATTGGGAACCAAACCCAAGACCTCCCATGTGGGAGGGAGGTGCCCAATCTCTTGAGCCACATCTACTCCCAGCTTGTGTCTCTCCTGTCTCCTTGTTGGCATCAGCTCATCATCTTTGGGAGCACCAGAAACTGAACCGGGGACCTCCCATGTGGTAGGTGAAAGCCCAAGTGCTTGAGCCACACCTGCTTCCCCTGCAGCTAAAATTTTAACTACCTCTTTGTCAAGTGTTATTCTTGCTTCTTTAGGAATATTTTAGGAATTTTAGATGATGTGTTTTAAAAAGACATACTAGTGATGAATATGGTTGGGTAGCATTTTTGTCTATTAAGTTTTCTTTCTGCTTTGTGTTAGTATTACAAAGTTTTACTAACTTTGTTTGGCTACCCCACCCGGCCCTGTTTTTATTTGGTCAATGACATAATTGCTTAATGCCTAGGAGGGAACTTTTTTTCTTAATGCTTCACTGGGCACAGTGTAGATTATGAATAGTCTACTACAGGATATAGTTAATTACAGTAAACTTTTGGAATGTAGATTAAATAACTAGAACCTAATTTTTCTTTGCTTGGAGGATATGTAGACCATACTTTGGTTTTTTGATGGCATGAGAGGGGGATATCAATATAATGGGTTAGGAAGGCAGATTTCAAAGGATTGAGGCGTAATGATGTCGTGACAGTTAAGCAAACCGGGTCACCCAAGTGGAATACCCTTGATATTTGTTAATTATGGAGTTTGCTGCAGGATTTACTTTTCTTAGGTATATAGAGGTGGCCTACAGTGCCTTCGGTTTAGCAGAAGTTTGCCCGGAATTAATGATTTGCACTGCTTAAAAAGGAATCCTGGCATTTGGCTTGGTATTAGTCACTTTTTTTAAGAATTCAGAATTTCAATATATTGATGTAATCAATATGAACATCTTATATACCTGCTGTGTCTAAATGAATGAGAGGAAATGAGATTGGGAAGCATATAGTGGTTAACTGTGTAACATCAACTCAGTCAGTGTAACGTTCAATAGGATAATACTGATCTTTAGATTAGCCTTCATTAGAGAAACTTAATTATGAATTAAAAACTTCAACATTACCTTGTCGGTTATACATGGATTACATTGTTGGTGGTGTCCATTTCTAAAAATACTACGTGTGCTCTTAAAAAAGGAAGTAAAGTACTTTTGGAAAGTTTGCGTAATGAGAATGCTTTAATATTCAGCCAGCATCATTAGATAAATATATGGTTGACATTCAGCTGTGTATTGGAGATTGAAGGGAATCTTAATTAAGTGGCCAGTATTCTACTTTTGATTTGTATTTGATAACTGCAAGTGAAACTGATTGGTGATACTGGAAGGGGTATTTCATTTCTATAAGACCAAAATGAAATTTATACGGACACAGATGGAATATGAATAAAGGTATTTAAAAGTAAAACTTTTAGCTACTTAGTTATGGAATTATGTATATTAATGTAAAAGGAAATTAAACTTCTAGGAAAACGTTCTGGCTAAGAATATCAAACTCTTAATGAGTGTTAAATACATGAAAAATACATGAAAAGTAGAGCATGCCTTCTTTCGGACTAAGTTTATAATATCTGAAGAGTCTAGAAGCTATTTTGTTAAAAATGCTCTTAGTAAAATTAACAAATGCAAAGGTGAAGTCAATATATTTTACTTTATTAATATGCAAGTTTCACAATGTATCCATGCAATGTATGTATATTTAGGACCATAGCACTTTAACCTTTTGGACATAGACTTCTTTGGAAATGTGGTAAAAGCTGCAGAGAAAAATTATATAATTTCTGGGGTTTACCGAAATCTTCCCTGAAGCCTATTACGGACTCAGCTTAAGAACTCTTACCTTAAGGTATTGACTATACAGCAAGTGTTTTAAGTGCTGTATGATGCATTGTTATTTACTAAAATACAAGTAGATTTTAAAATGTGGAACTTCATTGTAGGTTTTGCTTTTTAAGAGAGAGTAGTACAGAGTATTAGGTAATAAGTGAATAAGGATAGAAAGTGGATAGAAAAGTATGTTAGGTACTTTTTTTTAGGATGATCAGATGGCTCTATAGAGATAAAAATCGGGTAGTTTTAGCTAACAGCATCCTGCCAAATAATAGTTAAAAAACTAATATTGATGGTTGCAACTACAAGATACTGAACATCTACTATGTCTAGCATTGTGCTTGGTGCTTTTTCTATTTCACTTATAATCCCTCTTAACTAACCTGTAAGATGTGTCTGGTTTTTGTAGGTCAAAACAAAACACTGTGATGTGCCTGAAGATAGTAAATGAGGGAGCCAAGATCAAACTAGATCTTGTACTTGAGCTTTATAGGAGGAAAGATTCTAAAGATCTGAAAATATTCTAGCTAGTTTGCACTCCTTTCTTTTTCCTAGTTGTAATCAGTGTATGTTTTAAGGTTTTGATGTAATGTCCTTGAGTCCTTAATCCTTAAAATCCATAAATTATATGTATATGTGTTCTGTGTTTGATTGCTCGCATAACTGAACATCGATGGCCTCCCCTCGTCTGTTATTTGGTGGGTCATAAAAGCAATTTGTATATAATAAAATACAGAAAATGCAAGAGTAAGGGTTAGTATTGATTCACAAACAGTATCAATATATTTAGCGTTGTGTAATAGTGCATATATACCTATATATGAGTACTATTTAGAAATTAAAATAATTTTTATGCCTTGGGTTGTGGAAAAATGGATACCACTGTCCTAATGAATGGTATTGTAGTAGATATTTGTGCCCCCCACCCATATACACACACTTTTTAGATTAATTTTATGTATACTTGTAAATGCTTGAGCATTTTAGTTCTTGGTATGCAAATTGTCAGATTGCTTTCTAGCCATACAGTACCTATTGACAGGGCTGGATCAAAAATAGTACATAGCAAGCATCCTCTACTTGCTAAGATTGAAAAATGAATATGTTTTAGGTAGCATGTTTGAGAATTGAAAAATGTTTTAAGTGAGAATGGATTAGGGTTTGTGGGAGAGGTGCTAGCTGGTTTTCGTGTTGGCTGTCAGTTTCTCTTAAAAGTAAAGACAATCCTAGTTCTAGGAAAAGTTTTTGGCTTATAAGAGCCAAGGTTTTCATACCTTGAGTCGTCCATCCTTACTGCAGTGAAATGAACTCAAGTGTAATAAGTTTGGAACAAGTTATTGAACCACTTTTAGTACCAGTTAAAGCACCAGTTTCCATTTATTTTACAGTAGAGATGATTATAAGATGGTACACATGAAGTGCTTGACATACATTGTATGATGTTATATATGTTGGATGCATAGTAAATCTTACAGATCATTTTGTTCAATGTATTGATGCTACATCTAGGGACTGAGGGGTTAGGAAGGTTACATTACTTCCACAAAGTTTCTGGTGGTATTTGAGTAGGGCCAGGATTTGAACCTTTGTTTTGCTGACTCCTGAGCCTCCTATTCTTTTTTTTTTTTTTAATTTTTGAGCTTCCTGTTCTTAACCACAGCAGCAACACCCTGCTTGCTTTGGTTATTGTTATTTTTAAAATAATTTTGAATATTAGCTAGCACAATATAAGGTAATTTATAGACTGCAGTTTATGACAACATTGTAATGTTTTTGTAACAAGAGTAAAGTTGGTATTATATTAATGCTAAAGGTCAAAAAAGGAATATGGGGTTTGGTTTTCGTGAAATATATGATTAAACTTTTCTCTTCATTTCTATCATTAGTAATGAAAAGATAAATAACCATATCATTTGACTAGTCTGTGTTCATCTGTGTATTTTCCTGAACACTAGAGGAACAATTATAACTTGGTAGTTGGAATTTCATGAGATAAAAGTGACTGGACAGAGGGAAGTGGATGTGGCTCAAGTGTTTGAGCTCCTTACCACATGGGAAGTGCCGGGTTTGGTTTCCAGTACCTCCTGGAGAAGACAAGTAAGACAGTGAGCTGGTAAAACAAGGAGACACAAAGAGGAAAGAAAATGAGAGACAACAAAGCAGGGGAGGTAAGGCGTCTCAAGCGATTGAGCGCCTCTCCCCTGCATGGGAGGTCCCGGGTTTGGTTCCTGGTGCCTCCTAAAGAGAAGATGAGCAGACACAGAGCAGACAGCAAGCGCAAAACAAGGGTGGGGGTGGGGGTGAGGAGGATAAATATATAACCAAAAAAAAAAAAGATTTAAAAAAGTGACTGGACAGCTTTTTGGGAGTAAGACATCTGTAACTTGTTGAGCTGCCCTTTTTATGTTTTTTTTTTTTTTTAAGAAAGTTGTTTAAAAAAGTCACTAAAGTGCTACTCGTCTGTGGTGTCTGTAACATTACATTCCTGTTTGTCCAAGTCATTGTCATTACTACGGATTAAGCATTTTGAAAAGGGCAGAATTTGTGGATGTATTATGATCAAGAATTTAACTGAGAAGGAGATGCTGCCCATTAGACCTTCTCAGCCTTTCTCCCAAAGATCATCTTATGAAAAAGAAATGAGTCTTGCCTTAAAAACTTAGACTAAGTTTCCTGACGATTAAATGTATTTTTAAAAGCTGTTGAATGTAGAAATTACTGATTTAACAAATCAGTTGCCATTCTTTTTTCATTAGTAGTCCATAGAAGTTTGTCTTTTCCTTTTTAAAAATTTTACTTATTTATTTTTAAAGATTTATTTTTTATTTATCTCCACACACCCCCCTCTCCGGTTGTCTGCTCTCTCTGTCCTTTTCCTGTATGTTCTTCTGTGACTGTTTCTGTCCTTATCAGCGGCACTGGGAATCTGTGTTTCTTTTTGTTGTGTCAGCTTTTCGTGTGTGCAGTACCATTCTTGGGCGGGCTGCCCCTTCTGTCGCGCTGGGCGGGTCTCCTTACAGGGTGCACTCCTTGCGCGTGGGGCTCCCCTATGGGGAGGATACCTCTGCGTGGCAGGGCACTCCTTGCGCGCATCAGCACTGCACATGGGCCAACTCCACATGGGTCAGGGAGGCCCAGGGTTTGAACCGTGGACCTCCCATGTAGTAGGTGGATGCCCTATCCATTGGGCCAAATTCACTTCCCCTTTTTAAAATTTTAAAAAGTAAATATTTTTAATCGAGACATAATTAACGTATAAAATTCCTCCCTTTGAAAGTATACAATTCATTGATTTTTGGTATTGTTACTGCCTCCCTCCGCCCCTCCTCCCAGCCGTTACCTTCCCCCTCCAGCCGTTGCTGTCCTTCCCGCCAGTCCCGCCCACAATGCCAACATATAATCTGCCTCCTTCCTTAGCCACTGCTTACCTCACAGCCATCCGCCCACTTCCACCTATCCAATATGCCCCGTAGCTAGCCCGCCCTAGCTCCAACCCCTCCTTCTACCCGACCCTATATAACCCAGTGTTCTTCCGCAATAAAGCAGACCTGCGCCTAGTCCTCGTCTCCGTGGTTGCCTTCCATCGCGCCGCGCGTCCCCACCAAACCTTCCGCTGCCGGCTGGCGTCGGGGCTTCGTGCCCGCCGGCCGTCTCGCCCGCCCCGCCTGGGCGGCCCCCCTCCGGAGAACCCACCCCAATCTGGCTGACCCTCCCGGAGGCACGATAGCCGCCCGCAGGTATAATCAGGTGTTGTAAAACCATCACCACTCTCTAATTCTGGAACATGTTCATCACCTCAAGAAGCCCTGTACTGGGAAGCGGACTTGGCTCAATGGGTAGGGCGTCCACCTACCACATGGGAGGTCCACGGTTCAAACCCTGGGCCTCCTTGACACGTGTGGAGCTGGCCCATGCGCAGTGTGATGCGCGCAAGGAGTGCCGTGCCACGTGGGGGTGTCCCCTGTGTAGGGGAGCCACCCAGTGCAAAGAAAGTTCAGCCTGCCCAGGAATGGTGCCACACACAAGGAGAGCTGATGGAGCAAGATGATGCAACAAAAAGAGATAGATTCCCATGCGGCTGACAACAACAGAAGCGGACAAAGAACACGCAGCAAAATGGTCACAGAACAGACAACTGCGGGGGGGGGGGGGGGGGAAGCCCTGTACTGTTAGTACTCACTCTCCATTTCCCCCTTGGAACCACTAATTTTCTTCCTGTCTCTGGATTTGTCTATTCTGGGCATTTTATGTTAATGGAGTGGCTTTTTATGTCTGGCTTTTGCTTAGCATGTTTTCAGGATTCATCCTTGTAGCATGTATCAGTGCTTCACTCCTTTTTTTATCATTGGGTTATATTCCACACAACTATTCCATTGTGTGTATATATACCACATTTTGTGTATCCATTCACCAGTTGATATATTTACTTATTTCTTTGCTGTTACGAACATTCGTGTACAAGTCAACATATTTTTCATTTCTCTTTGATATATACTTAGAGTGGAATTGCTGGGTCATTGTAACTATGTTTAACTTTTTTAGGAACTATTTCCCAAAGCTGCTTCATTCAGCCAGCAATGTATAAGGGTTCCCGTTTTTCCACATCCTTGTAAAACCTTGCTATTGTTCAGCAATGGGAGATGGTAATAAGAACGTGATTTCTTTTTTTTTTGTTTCTTGGAGGCCCCAGGGATTGAACCTAGGACTTTGTACATGCAAATCAGGCACTCAACCACTGAGTTACACCTGCCCTGCAGGAATGTGCTTTTTTAATCTTCTAGATTTATGATCCTCGTGGATTCAGATAACTAAGCATTTAAAATAATATTAACTAAATGAAAAGGTATTTGTGGACAAAAAATTTGTGTAAAAAATGTTCACCTATTTCCATGCACAGGTTAAATGAATGAAAATGGTCTTAACGCTTTTTCCTTTATTCCCACAGGACAACCAGAATCATCAAGGAGAAATCCTTCCTGTGGTGCTCAGCTGTGGTCCGTTTCCAGCATTCACCCTGGAAGTTCTCTTCACTGTGGGATGAGGTAGTAGGTTGTATAGTTTTAGGGTCACACCCACCACTGGGAGATAACTATACAATCTACTGTCTTTCCTAACGTGATAGAAAAGTCTGCAACTGGGCAGCCTTATTGAAAGTTGATAACTAATTGTACAATACTTAAGATTAACTTGTGTAAAATTAATGGTACAGCACTTCTTTTTAGTGTATAAATTTATTATTTTGAGAGATTAAATAGTTTTTAGTAAGTAGATTGTGATGGGGGTTTCAGATACTTTTTGCTTCTTGGCTTATTTCTGTATATCAGAATACAGGTATATTTTATTATTGATGCTGGTAATTTGTTGAATTTTCTTTTGAAAGAGATTTTGTTCTCCATTCCGGAAGAAAACATTGCTCTATCAGAGTGAGGTAGTAGATTGTATAGTTGTGGGGTAGTGATTTTACCCTGTTCAGGAGATAACTATACAATCTATTGCCTTCCCTGAGGAGTAGACTGGCTGCACTGTTTTGTTTTTATCTAGATGATAATAAAAATCAGAATTAAGTTTGACATTCTTTTATTATATTTCCAGTTTACATTAATGTTGGTTGCTGTATTCACATGTATATTTCAACCACATTGGGGGGGGGATGGAGAAAGTAAGTGCCCTTCAGGAAATCTTAATAGGGCCAGGTATTTTTGGATTCATAAATAGGTTCCTGCATCCTTGGTAACAGATATTCAGGGTGAGGTCCTGGGTGGTAAAGGTAAGTACAAACTGAAAGAACATTGTGTTAAACAAAAATTAGGTTGAATATGAGGCATTCATTCCTTCCTCAGTGTGGATTTTTGGTAGCCTTGAGGAATGCTGTAATTACTGCTTCGTTGATGAGGTTTGGGCAGGCTTTCACCCTCCAGCTTGGAAAACTAGAGATGGGCACTGGGTTCTAACGTTGATCCTGGTAAGTCACTGATTAGTTTGCTAGGTCTGCTGTAACAGATTATCACAAAATGGTCCGCTTACAACAGCAAAAATTTATTTTATAATTAAGGAGGCCAGAAGTCTGAAATGCAGGTGTGGCAGTGGAGTCTATGGAGAATCTGCTCCATAATTATGTCTACAAAGACGTAAAGATAAGGTCATATTTGGAGATTCTGGGTAGACATCAATTTTGTGATAACACTATTTAACCCACTGCTGTCCCTAAGACCAGCTTTATCCTCAAAGCCTAAAATGGTCCTTCATTCAATAAAGGGGGATCCCCTGAAGCTGTTGGTTGGGAGATTCATAATTTGTTGTTTTAAAGAAATTTTATGGATACTGCTAGAAAGTGCTACTTGAGTATTAAACTCAGGACCTCCCGCTAGCAAAGCAGGTGCTCAACCAGTGAACTACACCCGTACAACCTACTTGATTCTTAATGGCCAATCTGTATACTACCAGAGAAGGATAAAATCTCCCTATTTTCTAAGCATATTTGGGAATAAGAGAAAGAGGGAAAGTGTGGAAATGAGGCAGAGTTCACCTTTGCTCAGATATTAACCATTCCTCTGAATCTTAATATCTAAGATAATCAGCTGCAGTGCCATTGGCAGTAGAAAACTTTGCTTGAGAAAACAAAACTTTGCCTGAAGGGTCCAACCCAAGTGATTTATCCTGGGCCAAATACATGCTTTTTATTTTCTTCCTGGCATGCTGATAGTCACCCGCACAGAGAATTGGCCTTTGTTATAAACTGAAGATGGGAACATTGTTAAAAAAAACCAGCCTGACATTCTTCACTGTTTGTTGTGCTGAAGAGAAATGGGGGTGTTTGAGAAATTCCTCTCTGGTTTTAAACTTTGTTAAACTGTTACAAGTTGCATTAACTCTCCTTTTTACTGTGTGGCAAGTACAGTGATGGGGTTATGTTCTGGAGAAAAATCAGTTTATACACATGGCCCTGTTTCACAACGTTGTTAATTAGGCAGAATAAATGAATAAAATTGTGGAGAACTGCTACATAGTGTAAAAATACTTATTCATAAAGTGTGTACATGGAGCATTGTCAGTCTTTAAAAGTTTTTTTTTCTGAATGGGTAAACTCAGGTTCCTTCAGGAGCCTAGCAGTAGCTGGCTGTAACTAGGGAATAGGCATCTAATTGCTCTCGGTGACAAGTGTGGTATGCAGGATTTGCACAGGATTTCACCTAGGTTTTCAGTTTTTCAAGAGAAACTAGATATTTTATGAAATCTGATTGTTAAGTTTTGTTAATGTGTAAATGTTTTTTAAAAGTCTGGGTATAACATTACCGTGGGTTGGGTATATTAGATTTTTGGTTTGCACCTGTTGTAATTAAATAACTCTATTGTTCCTTTGTAACTTGTTAAAGTTTATTTCAAAGCACAAATACATTTGCAGTTTTAACCAAGGTTATAAGGCCAGTAACTTCTTAAAGCATCAGTGGAAGAACTTTATTTAATTGATTTGAAGTTGAAATAAAATGCAAAGAATATGACTGACTTTAATAGGTTAACTTGCAGTGCATCTGCCAAGTAGAAGACCAGCAAGAAAACAAATGGGTTCCTAGGAAGAGGTAGTAGGTTGCATAGTTTTGGGGCAGGGATTTTGCCCACAAGGAGGTAACTATACGACCTGCTGCCTTTCTTAGGGCCTTATTGTTCCACGGTAACCTGTTTCCTTGCTAACTTGCTTTGTTTAAGCAAACTTGTTTTCTCAGGGTAAATTAAAGCAGTTTTCTCTGAAGTGCAAACATTGCAGGTACACCAAAAGAAGCAACTTTTGCCTTAGTGATTTGAAAACTGCAACATTGATTGCAAAATGAAAATCCGGAACTTGTGATCAGACCTAGTTGCTTACGTCTGTTTCTGGGAAGAACAGTGAAATTCTTTTGCTCAGACTTTTCTGTGATCGAAAGATGCTAAATTTTGTCTTCTGTCCTCAAGTTTGGAGTAATTATTAGGGTGGAATTGGATGCTGTGGGAATTGTAATAGTATTGAGCTGTGGATTATGGAATGTAACCCTATGATTGTGTCTGAATATGTAGAATTGGTAGGTCAACAAAAATGAAGTGGTGGTCAGGATAGTGGAGTTACTATAATTTAAGTATGTATCTTCTCAATAAAGTTCACATTTACTAGTGTTTTTCATTTCTATATCTTACCTCCATCCTTGCAGAATTACATACATTTTTCATTTGTAAATAATTCAGCCTGTTCTAAGACCTATTAAAGTATTTTAATTTTTTTCATTAGCAGTAATTTTTTATTGTATTAGTGTTATTCTTCTGAAGTGTATTAACAAAGGTAACTCAAGCCATATCCAACTCTGAGTTTTTAAAACTTAGGTTTAGGTGTGTTTTTTACACACTATTCGATCTGATGGACTCACTCTGCTTTCTTGAGTAATTCTTGTTCTTTGTCTGCTGACATAGACATTACTTGGAAAAACTTCTAATTATCCCTCCTCAATTCTGTTCAAACATTTACCATACAAGGAAGGGTACTGTGTGTGGGCTCCGTGTGTTGTCATCCTGGGGTAGCTTTAATTTTTTTTTCATACTATGGTGAATATATTTATATGGCTCCAAAATGAAAAAGTAAAAAAATTAACAGCCTGACCCTCTGCTGCCAAGCCTTCCCTTATTACAATGTTCCAATGTTCAGAAGTTTTACTTTTGTAGCCACTTGGGGCTTTAGTTTCCTTTATAAACTGAAATAGTCCCATATGGTTTTGAGGCACCTTCTGTTTTGCAGTATTTTGCTAATTTCAATTCAAAACCAGTTCAGTTGGCTTTTTGATTCAAAATTCAAAAGCGATCGATTTACTGTTCACCAATTTAAATGAGGAAGTGCACAGGAGAAGATGAAGGAAATCAAAGTGATACTACCTTCACGAGATGGGGGATATTTTAAATCGGTATTCTCTGTCGTTTTTCTTATAAAAGTATTCCAAACAATTGGTATTTTTAAACCCATCTTCCTGATTAAAATTTTAGGGCCTTATTAGCCAGCCCTCATTTTTCTCTACTATAGTGAACTAATTTTCCAGGGAACAAAGCTCACTCCCCCTGTTTTGTGCTCCCTAGTCTGTTTTACTAGTAACCAGTATTTTATGGTGTTTTGAGGTGGGAAAAGGGGAATTGAAGAACATGGAAGTGGGCAGTGCTTTCTTCATTGCTTGCTGGTTGTTGAATGGCTGATCTGAAGAAAGCTGTTTTATTCTGACTCCTTAGGAATCTGAATTCCTACTTGCTTGAAACCATTGCCTACAATTTTAATTGGACATTTAGGAGAATGTTTTACCTCAAGTGAAGAGGGCTGTGTAGTTGTATTGAACCCCTGGTAACAAAAAAATAAGTTTAACAAACTACGGTTTCAAAGAAATACGTTCTTTTTAGCCTGACATTTCTAGCGTTGAACTGCAGAATGTAGAATGTAAAGCACAGGCTAGGAGTGACAGGCTAGAAAGAACCTGGACACTGGTCATGAAACTTATTACTACCAGGCTACCTGTATGTTTCTTTGGGGCAGTCTTCTCCATGAGGTGTATATGCTCTAAGTAACTGTCCAATAAGATTGTTTTCCTCATAGTCAAAATTCATGGGTCCAGGAAATAAGGTGACTGTTACATCTTGGCCACCACGTCTTTTCCACCCATAAAAAAGTAACAGGAAGGGCATAAAAGTGCACATCCAACAAACTCCAAAGAATTTTCTCACAAATGATACCTAATGACTCTCTAACATTTTATCTTTGGGACTATTAGAAGACCACTTTAGGGAGACTGGGAAATACTGTGTTGGCAGGGCTCATTGCTGGCTGGCTAAGGATACTTTTAGGAAGGGGCCAGAGCAGGTTGCTCAGCCTACTGTGCGCTAGAGGGCGTTAGAAACTTAGGACTGAGGGTCTGTTACCTGCTGTTAATGCTTGGGTGGTCCTAGCTGTGATGGGGCCTTCCCTCCTAACCTCCCCCCCCCCCCTTTCCAGGCTTGATAAATTCTTGACAGAGACTTAACAGGTTCAGCAAGTTAGGTCTGTGTGAGGCTGTTTTGCACCTTTTGCAAAAAGGGACAGACAAAGCTGTTCAGGAGAGGAATCCCTCATATTTACTTGGTCCCTAAAAATGTTTCCTCCAGCACAGGTCTAGTACAGAATTTCTTCCTCTTTTGAACTCTCACTGGGCTAAAAGGCTCTTTGCCCAAAGTACATATATAAGAACTCTGCAATAGCCTAGGGACAAATCTTGACTATTGAAAATCAGTTGCAAAAGTAGGTACTTGAGAGGGACTCTGGGAATTTTACATTAACATGTTAAGTGCTGAACCTGGAGAACTGAAGAAAAGTTGAATTATAAGCAGCAAACTAAAGGAAGACATGATTTTGTCAGGAAGGAGAAAGATAAGGTGGAATGAGGCTGAAGTTGGGCTTTGTTGAGAACTGAAGAGTCGTGCATAATTTCCTCAGGGGTGGGTATAGTGGAACTACAGCTGATTTGGGAAGAACACAAGGCCAGGGAATAATGGCTTTGCTTCCCACGACATGTCCTGGGAAGACCATAAAGCTTTTCAGGGAAGCCCAGGTACAGAATGGCACCACAGCAGTGAGGATTGAAGCATGGTGTGGCAGATGCTCATGTACCCAGACTTAAGCCAAGTGAACCTTGATTTCCTTGAGGTAGGGATTCTCGATTTAGGGGTTGGCATTTGACCAATTCTGACCAGTGAGCTGGAAGGAGAGGTCCCTGGAGAGCTTGGTAAGAATGTTCTTTTGATAGTGGTTGTGATAAGGACTACTGCAGCCACCTTTAAAAAATTGTTAAGATTCATTTATTCCCCCTCTCCTCTTTGGCACTTGCTGTCTACACTGTGTCTGTCTTGTCTTTAGAAGGCACCAGGAACCAAACCTAGGACCTCCCATGTGGTAGGCGAGAACTCAGTCATTTGAACTACATCCGCTTCCCTGCAACCATCTTGCAGCAGTAAGGGTTGGGACAGTAGATGCCAACTTACAGTCCTGACACTATTGAGCTGCTGAGGTGACATCAGCATTTCTGCACTCGGTGTTAGGTTAGTCGCTGAGAGCATGCCTCACAGGATCTCACATGTCTTAGGTGAGCCCAAGGAAAACCTATCTGTGCTTTAGTTAGTAGAAGAATGACAGTGCTGAGGCCAAAAAAGAAGCCTTGTGGGAATAAGGATGAAAAGAAAAGGGTCCCTGATACCTGGAGGTGGCAAAGAACCATGGTGAGTATAGCATGCAAAGGGAAAGGCTGATGTTAAGAAGTTTCAGAAATCTGGGTTTTAAAAGTAGTGGCCGGCAAGGACCAAAATGGAACATGTGTCAGGGTTGTTCACAACTGAAAGCAGGCAAATCCAAGCTCCATAGGGCAGGTTGCAGGCAGGGAACTGGTAAAGGTGACATTTAATCCCCTAGGGGAAACTGGTGGGCTAGAGATTCTGCTATCTAGAACCCTAATTAATTGTTAAAAGACTTCAAACTGAATTACATATACAGAGGGTAATTTCTTAGTCAAGTGATTGTGTTAATCCCTTTACAAAACACTTCCATAGTAACAATTAGACCAGGACACCATAACCTATCCAAGTTGATAAATAAAATTAACCACCATGGTTCATCTCTTGTCAACTTGGTACCATACACAACTTCTTAAAATGTACTTAAGCTCCAAATAAAAATCTTGCTTCTGCCTAATATGATTTGAGCATCCTCCATATGGTCAGACTGACAAACCCTTTCCCAGAAGACTATGCAAGTCCTTTGGTGTTAGTCACTCTTTGATATCCTGTTGTAACACTATGATACACGTTAATATAACTTGTGGTGTGTGAAAAGGGAATAAGAGGGGAGAAAACAAAGTTCTTCACATATATGCAAACGCATTCATAACAAGGAAGGAAAATATAATTTTCCTTTCTGCAACTGGTAATTGACTAGATGGTTTATAACTACCTTCTACTACCCATTCCATATTTCTTTTGCCACCTCAGCTGGTTGTGGTTTTTTACCTGGTGGGGTGAGCCGAACCTTCATTCCTGAAGTTTCTGGGCCATTCGTGCATGAATTGGATTGTTAGAATATTCCATTTATTTTAATCACAAGGCATAGTAATATATATCAAGAGATGCCCTAAGGAGTCTCTTGTAGTTCAGTCATATTCTTCCTTCCCTCCATTGTGTAGTGGCAGTACAATTACCGTTAATAATTAGGATCATTCACCCCAGTAACTTCCTTTGCTTGTTTATTCAGATGAATGAGGAGCCCAAAGTGGTAGGGTGGCAGTTTTAACAGGTTCGAAGGAATCATTGTGTCTCCTGGTAGGAGAATTTCTCCTTTTGCAATAAGACCTCTAAACCAAACTATAATATTGCAGGGTCAGAAATAAAAACCTAGTAGATTGTTAGTGGTAATGAGTGGTAGATTTCCTCGTTTTGGTTCTTGGAGCTGTGCCATGAATACTGGCTATGAGGGAAACAATCCAATTGGACATTTATTTAGAGCTTGTAACAACCTCCTAGAGAAGATTGCCCCAGGACTGGAAGGTATTGCCACCTAGGTGGTGCAGTAATTAAAGCTTTCAAAAGGTCTTTCCATTTACCAATTCAGCTGCTACAGGATGGTGGGGAACATGGTAGGTACAATGAATTCTATGAGCCTGCACTCAATACCATACTTTTTTTGCTGAGTGAGTACCTCGATCAGAAGCAATGCTGTGAAAAATACCTTGATGGTGGATAAGGGATTCTATAGACCCATGGATGGTGGTTTTGGCAGGAACATTGCATGCAGGGGAGGCAAATCTGTATCCAGTGTCTATTCCTGTAAGAACAAAACACTGCCCCTTCCATGATGGATGTGGTCTAATTGAATCAACCTGCCACCAGGTACTGGCTGATCACCTCAGAATGAGGTGGGACTTCGTGTTGGTCTCTGCTTCTGGCAGATTGGTCACTCCATGGTGGTTGTGGCCTCGTCAGCCTTTGAGATTAGTAATCCATGCTGAGCCCAGGCATAACCACCATCTCTGCCACCAATGCTACTTATTCATGAACCCATAGGACACTGACAAGAATGGGAGGGAAGAGGCTATCTGGGATTCCTAGAACAGGTCATCCTATTGTTTATTAAAATTCTCTTCTGTTCAGGTCACCCTTTCATGAGCATTCCCATAGAATACTAGTAAATACATTCTTTGCCCATTCAGAAAGGCCTTTCCACATAAATCTCTCCTAGATTGCCTTATCACCAATTTTCCAGTCATGTTCCTTGCAAGTTCCTGACCACCCAGCCAGACTTGACCACAACCCATAGATTGGTATAAAATTGCATGTGTGGCTATTTCTCCAGGCAAGATGAACGAGCAGGTATGCTGCTTAAAGTTCTGCCTGCTGGGAGGATTTCCCTTCACACTGTCCTTCAGGGATATCCCAGAAAATGAGGCTATAATGCAGTTGCTGTCCACTTTTGGGTGGTGACTGCATATTACACAGAACCATTTGTAAGCCAGGTCCAAGTTTTATTTTCCTCAGTTACCTGATCATAGGGAATTCCCCCAAGGAAAGGTAATGTGACAAGAGTAGGGCAATGGGCCTTTGGGTTTTCCCTCAAACTTGTGCATGCAGGGCCTGTTAAAGCCTGATCTCGTGTATATCACTTTCGTTTTATGATAGAGTATTACTGTGCACGCCCAACTTCATGGCTTGGTGGGTCAGACAACATTTAAATTCATGATGGGCAGCTAAGGGTGCATGATAACTTGGAGGCTCATGATTAATTGCTCTGTCTTCTGGGGGCACATCACAAGCTGAAAACTATTTCTCAAGAGAAAAGAGAGTAGTTATCTGCGCTTTGTGGCAGAGCTTTGCCCCAAAATCCTGAGTCTTCTTAGTGGCTCAACTATAGGGGCCTACCAGCTGCTCCAAACACCTATCTGCCACTGCCACTGCCACTACAGGCATACTTGGATCTTCTGGATCACATGACCCAAGTGGAAGAGCAGATTGCATAACAGCCTGGATGTGCTGCAGAGCCTTCTTTTATTCTGGTCCCACTCAGCTAGCCACTTTTCAGATCACTTGGAAAATGGGCTCAAGAAGCACATCCAAATGGGTAATATGTTGCCTTGAAAATCCAAAGAGGCCAACCAGGTGTTGTGCCACTTTTTGGTTGTGGGAGGGGCAAAAAGCAACAGTTTAGCCTTCAACTTAAAAGGGATATCTTAACACACATCACACCTCTCAATCCCTAGAAATTTTGCTGAGGTAGGAAGCCTCTAAATTTTAAAAAAACTTATTTCCTAATCTCTGACACTCAAATGGCTTACCAATAAGTCGAGAGTAGTTGCTACTACTTACACATTAGGTACAATTGGCATGGTGTCATCAATGTAATGGACCAATATGATGTCTTATGGAAAGGAAATCAAGTTTCTTGGGGACTAAATTATTACATAGTGCCGGAGGGTTGATATACCCCTGAGGTGGTTTTTTCTAACAAGTTTCAAGAAAAAGAAAGCACTTGTCAGATCAATAGTCAGGTACCAGGGAATGTGTTGACTTGCTCATGCAATGGCACCAGATCTAGAATAGTTGGAGTTGGAGTCACCTTGGATTTGTTTATGATTACCCACAGTCATGCTCCAAGGTCCATCTGTTTTCTGCACAGGCCAAGCGGAGTTGAATAGGGATGTGGTGTGAATCAATATCCCTGTATCCTTAATGGTAGCACTAATCTCTATAACTCCTCCAGGAATGCAGTGTTGCATTAAAAAAAAATATTGAAGTTTATCATTCATTCATGAACATCCATAAACAGTAAGTGTGTAGTAAAAGTTGTGAATTTACAAAACAACATGCATAACATCATACAAGTTTCCCATCTCTCCACCAACACCTTGCATTGTTGTGAAACATTTGTTGCAAACTATGCAGTATTGCTTTTGACTTACTATAAGTCAGTTATAGTGGTTTCCACATGGCCTTTCCTACTATAATAGTCCTCAGTCCACAATGCAGGGAGCCAATGTGGGGATTCTGCTGGATGCTGAGTATATCTATTTCAGTTAGGCCTGGGCTCGCAACCTGGGGCCTCCTTGTGAAGGCAGGCTCACCTGCAGGCTGCGGAGAGCCGCTGGCCAGCAAGCACCGCAGAGAGCTGACGTGTGATTCAACAAAAAGGGAGACAAGCGAAAACGCGGGAGAACACCCAGTGAGTGGACACAGAGCAGACAGCAAACAAGTTGCGGGGGGTGGGGGGGAATAAAAAAAATACAGATGCAAGAAGAACGCACAGTGAATGGGCACAGAGCAGACAACACCCAAAAAGCCGCAAAGGGCGGGGGGGTGGGGGGGGATTAAAAAAACCCAGAAACCTGGCGAAAGACCATAGGTCCCAAAGACTTGGTGAAAGATGAACAGTAAAGTTTTTGGCAGTGTAGCAGGGTTCTTTTTCAAGGGGTTCTGGCTTTCCATTCAGTGAAAGGGTTCTGGGACTGTAAGCTGTTTCAAGTTTGAGAATTGTTTGATGGGCTGTCTCCTTACTTTGTGATTTAAGTTAGACTTTTGTTCACTTGTCCTCGAACTCTGCTTATACAGATCCAGTAAGAATTTAGTAGACTGTTCATCTCTTTCTCTTCTTGGTACCCCATGGTATGAGTTGTGACTTAGGTCTTTCAGTCTGACTAGTCTGTCGACTGCTTTGATTCTGCTGTCCAGGGCTTTAAGCTTGACCATCTTGTGTTTAGTGACTGAGTGCCACCATTTGTCCCCTCCTACCATGGGATCCGATTCTCTTCACTGCATTTAACCACCCAGCTCAGTGGCAGCAGTTACCACTGTAATATCTGACCCACAGAGAAGAGTGACCACAGGGCTTCCCCTCACAAACTTACTTGTTACAATTGTGGTGAAAGATATGTCCTCTGGACACTCTGTGGATGAGTGAGTAGGTTTTGGAAGATAAATTCACTTTAATATTCCAATCTTCCAAAGCCTTTGGATACCTTCTATGTTATACCAAAGCCATTCTGGCACATCAACTTCATTTGGTGTAGGCTACCTTTTGGTCCATGTTTCAGCCAATCAAACGAAGAAATTGTCAGAGCCCTTTCTAACCCCTTCGGCTACAACACTGATTTCAAAATCTCCACCTGTATCAATGAATTTAGCTTGATCCAACTTTATGTCCCTTTGTATTAGTCAGCCAAAGGGGTGCTGATGCAAAGTTCCAGAACTCTGTTGGCTTTTATAAAATGTATTTATTTGGGGTAGAAGCTTACAGTCACAAAGCCTTAAAGAATCCAATTTAAGGCACCATTAAAAAAGATTTATTTATTTACCCCTCCCCCACCTGTTTTTGCACTTGCTGTCTGCCTTCTGTGTCCATTCATTGTGTGTTCTTCTGTGTCTGCTTATCTTCTCTTTAGGCAGCACCAGGAATCGATTCTGGGTCCTTCCAGAGTGGGAGAGAGGTGCTCAATCTCTTGTGCCACATCAGCTCCCTGGTCTGCTGTGTCTCTTACTGTCTTTCCTCTGTGTCTCTTTTTGTTGTGTCTTCTTGCTACACCAGCACTCTGCATGGGCCAGCTCTCTGCTTGGGCCAGCTCACTGCATGGGCCTGCTTGCCTTTACCAGGAGGCCCTGGGGATCGAACCCTGGACCTTTATATGGTAGATGGGAGTACAATCACTTGAGCCACATCCACTTCCCTCAAGGTACCGTAAGAGGTACTTTCTCACCCAAAGTCATTGGCCACATGTTGGAGCAAGATGGCTGCCAGTCTCTGTGAGTGTTCAGTCTTCCTCACCCTTCTAAGGCTCCATGGTCCCAGCTTCTTTCTATCTCAACTGTAGGCTGGAGGGCTCGTCTCTCTCCCCAGAGTGCATTTCTTCCAGGGCTCAGCTGCAGCTGTAGGCTATCAAGCTCATTTCTCTTCCCAGAGCTTCTGCAGTCTAATGAGCTGTCATTCTTCCTCTGTGTTCTTCTCTGTGTGTTTACTTCCTGGGGCTCCAGCATCCAAACTCAAACTCTCCAATGCCATGTCATTTGTCAATGTCCTACTGATGTGGCCAAATCAAAGCTGTACTCAAAATTTAATCAAGTAAAAGTGAAACTTCCAAAGTTAATAAAATTTAATATGCCCAAAGGAACAGACCAGCTTACAAACACAATCCAATATCTATTTTTGGGATTCATAAACAATACCAAACTGCCACAGCCTTCCAACATTAAACTCCACCCTTTATTTTATTTTTTAAATAAAATTTTATTTTGGGGTATATCATTCATACATGAGCATACATAAACACTAAGTGTATAGTAAAAGTTGTGAACTTAAAAAACAAACATGCATATCATCATACAGGGCTCCCATACATCACCCCACCACCTATACCTTGAACTGTGAAACTTTTGTTTCAAATCTATGAAATAGCATTATCGAAGTATTACTACTAACTAGAGCCCATATCTTATATTTGGTGTGTTTTCCCCCCAACCCACCAATTACTAATACCCTGTATTAGTATTATACGTTTGTTATAGTTCGTGAGGGAATGTTCTCATATGTGTTTTGTTAACCACAGTCCATCCTCTACTACTTGATTCTCTGTGTTATATATACACCCCTATGTTTTATACAGTTCATTCAAAGTGTACACACAGTGGTTTTCATTTTCATTACAGATATGTGCTGTCATTGTCTCAGTCAATGTTAGAACATTTTCATTACTCCAAAAAGAAAAATTCCACACCTCCTTAGTCTATAGTCTCTTAGAATTGATGTATCTTCTTTGCCATTGCTGCAAAAATATTCCTGTTTTACTGTTAGCTATCAACCAAAAGTTACATTAGTTGTAATTTTCCCATGTACCATCATATTCATAACTTTGTAAAAGAAGAACATTCTTATATTTATACTATTAACCACAATCTTCATCCATTACCAAAATTACTGTTATAAACACCCTAGATCATTTTCTAGTTTCCTTTCAAATGACATTTACTTCCACAGACTACTCCTTTCAGCCTCAAGCTCATTTATAAATCAGCAATGTTAGTTATTACATTACCATCAAGTCTATTCATTTCCAAACTTTTGCAATAAACCTTATTAAAAATTCTACATACATTGAGCATCAGCTCCCCTTCTCAACCTTCATTCCCTTTCCTAGTACCCTATACTCTAGAGTTTACATCCAAGAGTTTACTCATTGTATTTATTTCATATTAGTAAGGCCATACAATATTTGCCCTTTTCTGTCTAGTTTATTTCACTCAACATAGTATCCTCAAGGTCCATCCATATTTTCATATGCACCCCAATTTTCTTTCTTCTTACAGCTAACTAGTATTCCATTTTATGTACATACCACATTTTGTTTAGCCATTCCTCAATTGGGCTGTTTCCATATTTTAGCAATTGTGAATAATTGCTATGTGTATCAGTGTGCAGATGTCAGTTCACATCCTTGGTTTTGATTCTTCTGAATATATTCCTAGTAATGGAATTGCTGGATCATAAGGCAATTCTATATTCAGTTTTTTGAGGTATGGCCAAACTGTCTTCCACAGAAACTGCACCATTCTACAGTACTACCAACTGTGAAGGAGTGTTCCTATTTATCCACATCCTCTCCAGCGCTTGTAGTTTTCTGTTTTTGTTTTTGTTTTTTTTTTTAAATAGAGGCCATTCTGTAAGGTATGAAATGGTATCTCATTGTAGTTTCTGATTTCTTGATTGAGTTCCATTGGTCAATCTATCTTTATGGCAGTACCATGCTGTTCTTACTATTGTAGCTAAGTAATATGTTTTACAGTTAGGAAGTGAGAGTCCTGCAGCTTCATTCTTCCTTTTTTAAAGACATTTTTGAGCTATTCAGGTTTCCTTAACATTCCGAATAAGTTTGATAATTGACTTTTCCATTTCTGCAAAAACAGCTATTGGGATTTTTATTGGGTTTGTGTTGAATCAGTAAATAAATTTGGATAGACTTGACATCTTAATGGATTGATATCCAATCCATGAACATGGAATGTCTTTCCATTTATTTAGGTTTTCTTTATTTTCTCTTAGCAGTGTTTTATAGTTTTCTGAATTCTGGTCCTTTATGTTCTTGGTTAAGTTTATTCCTAAATATTTGGTTCTTTTAGTTGCTATTAGAAATGGAATTTTTTTCCTGACTTCTTCCTTAGATTGCTCATCAGTAGTGTTACTGATGCTTTCATATTAATCTCCTATCCTGCTACTTTGCTGAACTTGTCTGATATCTCTAGTAGTGTTGTGGATTTTTCAGGATTTTCTAGATATAGGATCATATCATCAGCAAATAGCGAGTTTTAATTCTTTCCTATTTGGGAGCCTTTTTAAAAAAATTTTGTTTTTTAATTTATTCCCCTCTGCTTGCTGCTTGCTTGCTGTCTGCTCTCTGTGTCCGTTCACTGTGCATTCTTTTGTGTCTGCTTGTCTCCCCTTTGTTGCATCATCTTGCTGCACCAGCTCTCTGTGGGCACAGGCTGTCAGCTCTCCATGGCCACGGGCCAGCTTGTCTTCACAAGGAAGCCCCAAGAAGCGAACCCAGGGCCTCCCATATGGTAGAGCCACATCCACTTTTGGGAACCTTTTATTTCTTTATCTTGCCTAAGTGCTCTAGTCAGAACTTCGGTTTCTTCCTTCATTTTGCCAGAGTTTGCTTTATGTATTTTCGAGCCCCCTGGTTAGGTGCATAGATATTTATGACTGTTCCTTCTTCCTGTTGGATTGTCCCTTTTATTAATATTTCATGGCCTTTTGCATCTCTTATAACTTTTTTCATTTAAAGTCTACTTTGTACTTAGTAAAGCTACCCCTTTTCTTATTTGGATTATTATTTGCATGGAATATTTTTTTTCAAACCTTTCCCTTTCAGCCAATTTGTATCACTAGATCTAATGTGAATCTCTTGGAGACAGCATATGAATGGCTAATGTTTTATTTACCCATTCCATCAGTCTATATCTTTTGATTGGGGAGTTTAATCCATTCACCTTCAATGATATTACTGTAAGTGCTGTATTTACTTCCACCATTTTATTTCTTGGCTTTCATATGTCATATCTTATTTTATCTGTGTTTTTACTCTTTTGGTTCTCCTTTCTGTTAGTCTTCCCTTTTACATTCTCCTCCAAGCCTCTCTCTCCTGTCTTTTTCTTTCAGGGTGTAAGGTTTCCTTTAATGCTTCCTGCAAAGCTGGATTATTTTTTTAAAAATGAATTCTCTTAGTTTCTGTTTGTTTATGATTTTTTTTTTTAAAGATTTATTTATTTAATTTCCCCCCCTCCCCTGGTTGTCTGTTCTTGGTGTCTATTTGCTGCGTCTTATTTCTTTGTCTGCTTCTGTTGTCATCAGCGGCACGGGAAGTGTGGGCGGCGCCATTCCTGGGCAGGCTGCTCTTTCTTTTCACGCTGGGCGGCTTTCCTCACGGGCGCACTCCTTGCGCGTGGGGCTCCCTTACACGGGGGAAACCCCTGTGTGGCACGGCACTCCTTGCGCGCATCAGCACTGCGCATGGCCAGCTCCACACGGGTCAAGGAGGCCCGGGGTTTGAACCACGGACCTCCCATATGGTAGACGGACGCCCTAACCACTGGGCCAAAGTCCGTTTCCCTATTTATGAATATTTTAAACTCACATTCATATTTGAAGGACAATTTTACTGGATAGAGAATTTTACTGCTAACAGTTTTTCTCTTTCAGTATCCTAATTTTTCTTTCAGTATCCTGATTATATCATACCACTGATTTTTAGCCTCCATGGTTTCTGAGAAATTTGCACCAAGTCTTACTGGGCATCACTTATATGTGGCAGCTTGCTTCTGCCTTGCTGCTCTCAGAATATTCTCTTTATCTTTCATATTTGACATTCTGTGTATAGTGTCTTGGAGTAGGTCTCTTCATATTTATTCTGATTGGGGTATGATGTACCTCTTGGACACATAAATTCATTTCTTCCATGTGAATTGGGAAATTTTAAGCCATTATTTCCTCATATACTCTTTTTTTTTTTTTAAGATTTATTTATTTACTTCTCTCCCCTTCCCCAGCCCCTGCCCCCAGTTGTCTGTTCTCTGTGTCTATTTGCTGCGTGTTTTTCTTTGTCCGCTTCTGTTGTCAGCGGCACGGGAATCTGTGTCTCTTTTTGTTGCGTCATCTTGCTGCGTCAGCTCTCCGTGTGTGCAGTGCCATTCCTGGGCAGGCTGAACTTTCTTTCGCGCTGGGCAGCTCTCCTTACAGGGTGCACTCCTTGCACGTGGGGCTCCCCTACGCAGGGACACCCCTGCATGGCAGGGCACTCCTTGAGCGCATCAGCACTGCGCATGGGCCAGCTGCACACAGGTCAAGGAGGCCTGGGGTTTGAACCGTGGACCTCCCATGTGGTAGACAGATGCCCTAACCACTGGGCCAAGTCCACTTCCCCCTCACATACTCTTTCTGCCCCTTTTTCCTTTTCTTTTCCTTCTGGAACTCCCATGATGCATGTATTGCTGCACTTCTTGTTATCATTCAACTCCCTCAACCCCTACTCAGTTTTCCATTCTTTTCTCTCTGTTCTTTTTTTTTTTTTCCAGTTTCAGCTGTTCTGTATTCTGCATCACTTATGCCTTCTTCTGTCATTTCAAATCTGCTGTTTTATGCCTCTAATGTGTTTTTTTTTTCTGTTTGCAAGTTTATTTCTGAGTTGCAAAGATTATTTCCCTTCTCATGTTTTTAGAATTTCCTGTATTCTCTCATTCAATCTTGGTTGCTACAAGCAAACAGATGGAAATGTTATGACCTTCTTTTTCTTGTATCTGTAGTGGAAACTTTAGCAGCAGATATGAACTACTCCAGGTCTATCAGAGATGCATTTCTAATGTGTTTTGATCTCACCTATCATGCTTTTCATTTCCATGAGCTCTGTTATTTTTCTATTCAGGTTTTCAAATTCTTCCTTGTGCTTGTCCAAGCACAAGGAATATCCTTTATTTCTTTTGCCATATTGTCTTTAACTCATTGATTTGATTGAGGAGATTTATATGAACCTTGTTGATTAGTTGTCTTAAATTCTGTGTCTCATCTGGGGCTTTGATATATTCCTTTGCTTGGGTCATTTCTTTCATTTTCTTAATATGGCTTGTAATTTTTGGCTGATGTCTAGGCATCTGATTATAATGGTGACTTTACTCTGCATAGGGATTTTATGGCAGGAGGCTGTATGTTACTGCTGCTTTTTGATTCTTGGTTCAGCCTGTTCTAGCTTTTTAGGATTATCCCTATTTAGTTGCTCAAATCTGGACGCATGGACCCAGTAATAGGTTGCAGACCTATTTCTAAGAGCCTTGGGAAGGAAGGCTGTAAAGGCCCAGAAAAGACTCTCTTATTTATTTACTTTTAATTTTCTTGCATGTACTTTGTTGGTGTGCCAGCACATAGTACTCTTTGTCAGCTCTTTCAGTTCAATCCTTGGTTGGAACGTGTTTGCTGTATCCCTTACTGCAACAGTATGACAGAATCCTGCCTCACGGCTATTCAGAGCCTTGCAAATAAAACATGCTTAGAGGTAGTTCTCCAACTCTTGCTGGCAGCCCCCTCCATTTTCCTGGGTAGGAAATAATTTCATTCCCCTCTTCATCCTCAAGAACCGGTCCCAGGCACTAGGGAGATTGTTTGTGAGAGTTGGGTCTATTTTGTCCCCAGCCGCTCCTGGGTCAAAACATGGCATGGCCCCATCCAGCCTGGAAGGGCTCCTGGGACACAGCAGACCAAATTTATTGGCCAAAAACTGAATCAGGGAAACAGGTGTGGCCTACCATATAGGAGGTCCAGGGTTCAAACCCAGGACCTCCTGGCTTGTGTGGTGAACTGGCTCGTGTGCAGTGCTGCCATGCGCAAATAGTGCCATACCACATGGGTGCCCCCCTGTGTAGGGGAGCCCCACTCACAAGGAGAGCCACACCACACAGAAAAGGTGCAGCCCACCTAAGAGTGGCAATGCACACATGGAGAGCTAATGCAGCAAAAAAAGATAGAGATTCCCAGTGCCACTGAGAATGCAAGCAGACACAGAAGAATACATGGCAAATAGACACAAGAGAGCAGACAATGGAGGGTGGGGGCAGGGAAGGGGAGAAATATAAATAAAAATAAATCTTAAAAAAAAAAAAAGAAAGTTGAATCAGCCTAAGCCTACTCCTCTCTCTTTCCCCTTTCCTGGAAGGTGAACCCCTGTGGCCCCATATGACTGTAGCCATTGGACAGAGGCTGAAGAAATTAAAACTGTCTGCTCCAAGGCAGGCGGAATAGGTACATGCAACTGCAGCTTTTACTCACAGAGTTTCCTGTTGAGATTCTTTTCCTTTATGCTTCCCTCTTTTGGGTGGTGTCCAGCCTTCCCCTGGTGCCCTACACAATAAAACTTTTTTTTTTTTCCAGGTTGTTTGTGTCTGTCCTCTAGCTTTTTTTCTGGGAGAGAAGTGAGCCTTGTGTTTCTCTAATCCTCCATCTTCCTGGAACTCTAGCTAGAACTTCTAGCACAATATTGAATAACATTAGTGACAGTGGACATTCTTGTCTTGTTCCTGGTCTCAGCAGGAAAATTTTCAGTCTTTCACCATTGAATATGATGCTAGCTGTGGGTTTTTTTTAAAAAAATTTAATTAAAATTTTAATTATCTTTTTAAAAAGTTAATAGATCACACAAAAAAAGTGTACCTTACCATGTTGAGAAACCTTCCTTCTATTTCTGTCTTTTGAAGCATTTTTATAAAGAAAGGTTGCTGTATTTTTTCAAATGCTTTTTTTTTTGCATCAATTGAGAGGATCATATGAGTTTTCTTCTTCAATTTATTAATGTGGTTTATTATACTAATTGATTTTCTTGTGTTGAGCCATCCTTGTATACCTGGGATAAAACCTACTTGAAGGTGGTGTATAATTTTTTTAATGTGCTTTTGGATTTGGTTTGCAAGTATTTTGTTGAGGATTTTTTAAAAAATATTTATTTTATTTATTTACCACCCCCCTTGTTGTTTGCACTTGCTGTCTGCTCACTATCTTTTCAATGTGTGCTAATCTTTTCTTTTTTTTTAGGAGGCACCAGAAACTGATCATGGGACCTCACATGTAGGGAGGGAGGTGCTCCAATGGCTTAAGCCACCTCTGCTCCCTTGTTGAGGATTTTTGCATCTATATTGATTAGAGAAAATGTCTGTAATTTTTTTTTCTTTTTAAAGATTTATTTATTTTTCCTCTTCCCCTCCTCCTGCCCTGTTGTTTTTGCTGTCTATGTTGTCTTCTCATTTTCTCTCTTCTAGGATTAACTGGGATTTGATCCTGGAAACCTCTGATGGGGAGCGTTTCCCTGTCAGCTATGCCACCACAGTTCCTGGTTTCTGCGGTACTTCATCTTGACTCTCCCCTTGTCTCTCTTTTGATGTGTCATCATCTTGCTGCACAACTCACTTGCATGGGGCACTGGCCTACCATGCAGGCACTCACGTGGACACTGGCTTGCCATGTGGGCATGCCTTCTCTTTTTTCTTTTTCACCAGGAGACCCCAGGGATCCAACCCAGGTCCTCCCATATGGTAGGTGGAAGTTCCTATCAGTTGAGCCACATCTGCTTCCCTGTAATTTTCTTTTTTCATAGTATCTTTACTTGGTTTTGGTATTAGGGTGATATTGACTTAATAGAATGAATTTGGTAGTGCTCCTTCCTGTTCAGTTTTTTGGAAGAGCTTGGTATTAGATAATCTTTGAATAATTAGTAAAATTCACCTGTGAAGCCGTCTGGTCCCAGGCTTTTCATCTTTGGGAGGTTTTGGATGTCCATTTCAATGTCTTTACTTGTGATTGGTTTGCTGAAGACTCCTATTTCCTGTAGGGGCGGTATAGGTGGTTTGTTTCTCAGAATTTGTCCATCTAGTCTATCTTGCTAGTTTGTTGGCATACAGTTGTTCATAGTATCCTCCTATGATCTCCCTTATTTCTTCAGGGTCAGTGGTAATGTCTCCCATCTCATTTCTGATTTTATTTGCATCTTCTTTCCTTTTTTCTTTGTCAGTCTAGCTAAATGTTTGTTGATTTTGTTGATCTTCTTGAATAATCAATTTTTGGTTTTGTTGATTCTTTTTTTTTTTAAGATTTATTTTTCATTTATTTCTCTTCCCTTCCTTGCCCCCCCACCCCCAGTTGTCTGCTCTCTGTGTCCACCCGCCGTGTGTTCTTCTGTGACCCCTTCTATCCTTATCAGCGGCATCGGGAATCTGTGTTTCTTTTTGTTGCATCATCTTGCTGTGTCAGCTCTCCGTGTGTGCGGCGCCATTACTTGGCAGGCTGCACTTTCTTTCACGCTGGGCGGCTCTCCTTATGGGAGCACTCCTTCCCCACGGGGCTCACCTATGCAGAGGACACCTCTGTGTGGCAGGGCACTCCTTGCACAAATCAGCACTGCGCGTGGGCCAGCTCCACACGGTCAAGGAGACCTGGGATTTGAACCGTGGACCTCCCATGTGGTAGGCAGATGCCCTATCCATTGGGCCAAGTCCACTTCCCTCTATTGTTTTTTTATTCTCAATTTCATTTATTTTGGCTCTTTATTATTTCTTTCTCTCAGCTTGGTTTGGGATTACTTTGCTGTTCTTTTTATAGTTTCTCAAGATATCCTGTTAGGTCTTCAATTTTAGTTCTTCTTTTTATAAAAAGATTTTATTTAAAAAAAAATTTATTTCTTCCGACCCACTTGTTGTTTTTCACTTTCTGTGTCTGTTCATCTTCCTTATTTCTTTAAGAGGCACCAGGAGCTGACACCCAAACCTCTGATGTGGTAGGGAAGTACCTAATCACTTGAGCCAGCTCTTCTCCCTGCTTTGTTGTGTCTCTCATTATGTTTTTTTCTTCTTCTTGTGTCTTTTGTGTCAGCTTGGCATGCTTGCCCATTGTGCCAGCTCTCTGTCTTCTTTGGAGGCACTGGGATCTGAACCAGTGACCTCCATGTGGTATAGGTGGGAGCCCAATCACCTGAGCCACATCTGCTTCCTCTTCTTTTTTAATGTAAGCATTGGAGACTATAAAGTTCCCTCTCTGCACTGCCTTTGCTCTATTCCACAAGTTTTGCTATGATGTGTTCTTGTTTTTCTTCATCTCAAGATGTTTATTGATTTCTCTTGTAATTTCTTCTTTAACCACTGATTAGTTAAGAGTGTGTTGCTTTATTTCCAAATATTTATGAATTTCCCCCCCTTTTCCATCCATTTCCAGTTTTATTCCATTATGATCAGAGCAAGTGTTTTGTATACTTTCATTTTTTTTACAAATATTGAGATAGTTCTTGTGACTCAACATATGGTCTCTGCTGGAGGAGCCATGAGTACTTGGAAAGAATTTATATCCTCCTGTTTTGGGGTGGAATGCTCTATAAATGTCCGTTAGGTCTAGTTCATTTATCATTATTCAAGCTCTGTGTTTCCTTATTTATCATGTCTCCAGATCTTCTATCCCATTCTGAGATTGGTGTATAGAAGTCTCCAAGTTTATTGTAGAGACATCTGTTTTTCCCCTCAGTTTTGCCAGTGTGTGCCTAATGTATCTTGGGGCACACTAATTAGGTGCATAAATATTTATTATAGCTATTTCTTCATAGTGAATTGCCTCTTTTAGTAATATATAATGACCTTCATCTCTTACAACAGTTTTGTATTTAAAATCTATTTGGGGGAGCTGAGGTGGCTAAAATGATTGAGAGCCTCTGTACCACGTGGGAGGTCCCAGGTTTGGTTCCCTGTGCCTGCTAAAGAGAAGATGAACATTCAGCAAATGGATGCAGACAGCAGACAGCAAGCACAAACAAAGAGGGCGGTGGGGAATAAATAAATAAAATAAATCTTTTTAGAAAACCTATTAGTATCACTTCTCTCGATCCTTTCCAATTACTATGTGCATGCAATATCATTTTCTAACCTTTCTCTTTCAACCTCATTGGGTCCTAATATCTGAGGTCTTAAAAATTACCCAAATTAAGTTATCAAAATAAGGACAGTGATTCACTAATGGGGCACAGATCTGCTGCCCCCACCCCAGGGTTTGGGACAAGAGACACCTAAAAGCAATTTTCTCTTTGCAGTTTCCTGCCCACCAGCAGATGGCACACTTTGTTGAATCTTTCCATGGATGTGTCTCTTTGAAGCTCTGCTTTCTGGTGATTCTGGTCTGGCCAAACCTGAGATTCAAAGCAGTCTCTGCTGGCCAAATTCACTGAAGAAAAACCCCTCTCCGCGCTCTGTCATACCCTTCTTCTTCCCAGGGAGAAAGATGACTTTCCCCTCGCAGTTGGCAGCAGTGAGCTATGGGCTTTATCCAGGTTCTTCACTTTGAGGCTGTGGGATTGGTGCCATTCCCAGGCCATGGGTGTTGGCAACTCAGTTTTTGTCTTTCTGACCCCCTCCCTCCTGGTTGGTGTGCAGCAGTCTCCTGGTCTGCAGAGCCGTAAAGCAGGTCCCTTGGACTGGTTTTTTCCCTTCCTCTGTTTTTTTTTTAAGGGAATTGAGCCCTGTCTCCTATTCTGATGTCATCTTCCTGGAGGTCTTCATATAACAATTTCCACACATATTTCCCTGACTTGTATCTGCATAAGTCTGAGAAATAATGCTGTTATTTTGGAGTGCAGCACACCTCCAGTAAAGATGACATCGAACCCTGAGTCTGAATTCTCCATGGAAAGCTGGTAACCTGGGAATTCTGGCAAGAGACCATGCTGAAGTCTTGTGGCAGGAACTCTGACCTCTCGAACTCTTAGTTCTTACTGTGAAGACCTACAACTGATTGGATGAGGCTACCCACTTTATGGAAGGCAATCTTTATTTAAGGTAAACTTATTTTAAATGCTAATCCCCTTTACAAAATACCTCTATAATAACTACCAGGCTTGTCTTTTACCAAACTTTGGGCACTGTAGCTTTGCTGAGTTAACAGATACAATCAGCCAATACAGACACCATATGGACCGGATATTCCTCTGCAAGGCTCAAATGATTTAAGTTCTTTGGAAATTTAGATCACCCTCAGTGAAGAAAAGGCATATGGCGAAAACCCTGAATTTGATAGACTACTCTTCTCAAATAAAAACACTATCATAAATTGGTGAGATTTAAGTTTTCTGTAGCAGAAATAGGGGCTCATGAATGCAGGAACTTTTAAAACAGTTTTATTGAGATATAATTATTACCATAAAATCCACCCATTTGAACAGTACGGTTCAATGGTTATATGTGCAGCCATAATCACAGTCAATTTTAGAACATTTTCATCACCTCAGAAAGAAGCCCTGCCCCTTTTAGCTATCAATCCCTTCTTCCCCCATCCCCTCCCCAACCAACCCTAAGCAACCACTAATTTATTTTAGGTTTCTATAGATTTCCCTTTGCTCAACATTTCATATGAATGAATGAGATAATATGTGGTCTTTTGTGACTGGCTTCTTTCACTTAGCATGCTTTCAAGGTTCATCCTTGTTGTAGCATGTATCTATACTTCATCACTTTTTATAGCTGAACAGTATTCCATTGTATGAATATAGTACATTTTGTTCATAATCAGTTGATAGACATTTGGGATATTTCCACCTTTTGGCTATTATGAACAAAGTTGCTACAAGTATTTTTTTTTTTTTAACACTTTTTAAAAAATTAAAGTTAATAGATCACAAAGAATACAAGCATTTTTGAGCACATTTTGTACACATTTTGACATGTTTTCATTTCTCTTGGGTACATACCTAGGACTGGAATTACTGGGTCATATGGTAATTGTTTGAGGAACTGCTAGACAGTTTCCCAAAATGGCTGAGCCCTTTTACATTCCCATGAGCAGTTTATGAAGGGTCTGTTTTCTCTTATAGCCTCACCATTATTTTTGTTTTCTATATGTCTCATGTTTTTTTTGTTCTTCAATTCCTCCTTTCTTGCTATCTTTTGCATTAATAGAATACTTTCTCATATAACATTTATATATATATATAATATGTATTTTCCATTTTAACACTTTTAAGTGTACAAATCAGTGGCATTAGTTATATTTACAATGTTGTGCTGCTTTCACCACTATCCATTACCAAAACATTTTTATTACCCCAAGCAGTAACTCTGTACCCATTAAGTGATAACTCTCTAGTCCCTCTTCCCCTCAGCCTCTGATAACATGTAATCTATTTTCTGTCTCTGTGAATTTGATTACTCTATATATTTCATATATAGAATATTATATGAAATCATACAATATTTATCAATATTTTTCCTTTAGTGTCTGGCTTATTTCACTTAACATGTTTTCAAAATTTATTCAAGTTGTAGCATTTATCAAAACTTCATTCCATTTTATATTCCACTGTATGTATATACCACATTTCTTTATCCATTTATTTGTTGATGGATACTGATTATTTCTACCTTTTGCCTCTCATGAGTAATGTTATATAAACACTGGTGACAAGTTCCTGTTCAAGTCCGATTTTCAGTTCTTTTGGGTATATACCTAGGAGTGGTATTGTTGGATCGTTTGGTAATTCTATGTTTAGCTTTTTGAGGAACTACCAACCTGTTTTCCACAGTGACCAAAACCCTTTTCTTTTTAAAGTACTTTCACACAACTGAAACAATGCCCATCAGCTCATCAGCTTTTTTTTTTTTTTTTTTCAAGTGCTGGGGGCCAGGGATTGAACCTGGAACCTCATGTAGGAAGCTGCACTCAACTACTGAGCCACATTGGCCCCCCTGAGTTGACTTTTTCATTAGTTTTGTTTGTGTTTTTTTTTTTCTTTCCAGGAGGCACTGGGAACCAGATGTGGGACTTCCCATGTGGGAGGTGGGAGCTCAACCACTTGAGCCACATCTGCTCCCCACACCTTTTTTTATTTCCATCAGCAATGAACTAGGGTTCCAATTTTTACACTTCCTTGCCCACACTTATTTTCAATTTTTAAAACAATAGCCATTGTATTGAGCGTGAAGTGGTATCCCATTCTGTTTTTGATTTGATTTCCCTAAAGGCTAATGATGTTGAGCATTTTTTCATATGCTCATTGGACATTTGTATATATTAGTTGGAGAAACTTCTGTTCAATTCCATTGCCTATTTTTAAATGGATGATTTGTCATTTTGTTGAGTTGTGGTAATTTTTATATTATAGATATTAAACCCTTATCAGATATACAATTTCCAAATTCTTCCATTCTATAAGTTGTATTTTAACTTTCTTGCTAATGTCCTTTGATATAAAAAGCCTTTTTATTTTGATGAAGTCACTTGGTCTATATTTGCTTTTGTTTCTTTTGCTTTTGGTGTCATGTCTATGAATACATTGCCAAATACAAAATCCTGAAGATTTTCCACTCTGCTTTCTTTTATGAGTCTTATGATTTTAGCTCTTACATTTAGGATATTGATCTATTTTGAGTTAATTTTTATATGTGGTGTGAGGGAGGGGTCCAATGTTATTATATTCCATGTGGAAATCTAATTGTCGCAGCATGATTTGCTGAACAGACTCTTCTTTCCCAGTTGAGTGGATTTGGTACACTTTTGAAAATTATTTGGAAATAGATGTGTGAATTTATTTTTGGACTCTCTGTTCTATTCCATTGTTCTATATATCCTTATGCTTTGTAGTACATTTTGAGCTTGGAAAGTAGAAGTCCTCTAATTTGTTCTTTTTCAAGATTGGGTTGGCTGTTTGGAGTCCCTTGCAATTTCGTATGAATTTGAGGATTGGCTCTTCCTCTTGTGAAAAAAAAATGCTTCTAGAATTTTGAACAGAATTGTATCAGATCTGTAGATCATTTTGGGTATTACTGACATCTTTTTTTTTTTTTAAAGATTTATTTATTTATTTAATTCCCCCCCCCTCCCCTGGTTGTCTGTTCTTGGTGTCTATTTGCTGCGTCTTGTTTCTTTGTCCGCTTCTGTTGTCGTCAGCGGCACGGGAAGTGTGGGCGGCGCCATTCCTGGGCAGGCTGCACTTTCTTTTCACGCTGGGCGGCTTTCCTCACGGGCGCACTCCTTGCGCGTGGGGCTCCCCCATGCGGGGGACACCCTTGCGTGGCACGGCACTCCTTGCGCGCATCAGCACTGTGCATGGCCAGCTCCACACGGGTCAAGGAGGCCCGGGGTTTGAACCGCGGACCTCCCATATGGTAGACGGACGCCCTAACCACTGGGCCAAAGTCCGTTTCCCTTACTGACATCTTAACACCATAAATTCTTCCAATCTATGAACCTGGGGTGTCTTTTTCATTTATTAAGGTCTTTTAAAATTTCTTTTGGCAGTGTTATATAGTGTTCAGTGTACAAGTCTTTCATTTTCTCCATCAAATTTACTTCTAAGTATTTTATTCTTTTAGGTGTGATTGTAAATGGAACTGTTTTCTTGATTTCCCTTTCAGTTTGTTCATTGCTGGTGTATGGAATCACAACTGATTTTTGCATGTTGATCTTGTACCCTGCAACTTTATTGAACTCATTTATTAGCTCCAGTAGCTTTCTTGTGGATTCTTTGGGATTTTCTATACATTGGATCATGTCATCTTTGAATAGAGATTATTTTACTTCTTCCTTTCTAAGGCTTTATTTCTTTTCTTTCCTAATTTTTCTGCCTGGAATTTAAAGCATAATGTTTAATAGCAGTGGTGAAAGCAGGCATCTTTGCCTTATTCCTGCCCTTATGGGGCAAGTTTCAAGACTTTTACCACTGAGTATGATGTTAGCTGTGGGTTTTTTCATAAACCCACATTGAGGAAGATCCCTTCTATTCCTAGTTTTCCAAGTGTTTTTATCATGCTGGATTTTGTCAAATGCCTCTTCTTTTTTTTTAAAGATTAAAAAAAAATTTATCTCCCCTTCCCCCCCAGTCGTCTGCTCTCTGTGTCCATTTGCTGTGTGTTCTTCTGTGTCCACTTGTATTCTTGTCAGCAGCACCAGGAATCTGTGTCTCTTTTTGTTGCATCATCTTGCTGCATCAGCTCTCCGTGTGTGTGTGGCGCTACTCCTGGGAAGGCTGCACTTTTTTTTGTGCCAGGCAGTTCTCCTTACGGGGTGCACTCCTTGTGTATGGGGTTCCTCTACATGGGGGATACCCCTGTGTGGCATGGCACTCCTTTTTTTTGGTCTTTATTTATTTTTTTAATATTAAATAAAAAAAAATGAGGTCCCCATATACCCCCCATCCCCCCACCCCACTCCTCTCCCCACAACAACAATCCCTTCCATCATCATGAGACATTCAGTGCACTTGGTGAATTCATCTCTGAGCACCGCCGCACCTCATGGTCAATGGTCCACATCATATCCCCCACTCTCCCACAGTCCACCCAGTGGGCCATGGTAGGGCACACAATGTCCGGCAACTGTCCCTGCAGCACCACCCAGGACAACTCCAAGTCCCAAAAACGCCCCCACATCTCATCTCTGCCTCCCATTCCCTACCCCCAGCACTTTCTCCACACCAATGCCACATTTTCTTCAATTACTAATCACAATAGTTCATGAATAGAATACCAGTAAGTCCACTCTAATCCATACTGTATTCCTCCATCCTGTGGACCTTGGAATGGTTGTGTCCACTCCACATCTATATCAAGAGGGGCCTTAGATTTCACATGGATGCTGGATGCAATCCTACTGCTTTCAGCTGTAGGCACTCTTGGCTCCCTGGTGTGGTGGTTGACCTTCTTCAACTCGCACGGCACTCCTTAAGCACATCGGCACTGAGCATGGGCCAGCTTACCACATGGGTCAGGAGGCCCTGGGTTTGAACCCTGGACCTCCCTATGTGGTAGGCAGATGCTCTTATCAGTTGAGCCAAATCCGCTTCCCTCAAATGCCTTTTCTACCTTTGTTGAAATGATCATGTGTTGTTTTTCCCCCATTCATTCTATTATGGTTGTATATTACATTGATTAATTTTCATACGTTGAACCATCCTTTTCATACTGGGATAAATCCCACTTGGTCATGGTGTATAATAATTTTAATATGCTGTTGGATTCACTTTGCTAGTATTTTTGCATCTGCATTCATAATTTCTTTTCTTGTGATGTCTTTGTCTGGCTTTGGTGTCAGAATAAACTGGCCTCATGGATTGAGTTAGGAAGTATTCCCTTCTCTTTGAATCTTTGGAAGAGTTTGAGAAAGTTTGGTGTTAATTCTTCTTTGAGTGTTTGATTGAATTCACCAGTTAAGCTATCCGGTACTGGATTTTTGTTGGGAAGTTGTTTGTTTGTTTGTTTTTTCCCCCAGTTTATTTTTTATTGTCTTTAAAAAAAAAGATACGTAGATCACAAAAAAGTTACATTAAAAAATATAAGAGGTTCCCATATTCTCCCGCCCCCCCCCCCCACTCCTCCCACATCAACAACCTCTTTCATCATTGTGGCACATTCATTGTTTGGGTGACTACATTTTGGAGAGCACTGCTGCACCACATGGATTATAGTTTACATTGTAATTTACACTCTTCCCCAGTCCATTCAGTGAGTTATGGCAGGAAATATAATGTCCAGCATCTGTCCCTGCAATATCATTTAGGACAACTCCAAGTCCTGAAAATGCCCCCACATCACATCTCTCTTCTTCCCTTTCTCTACCCTCAGCAAATACTGTGGCCACTGTCTCCACATCAAAGATACAATTTCTTACATTGCTGGAGTTTTTGATTACTGACCCAATATAATGACCTGTTATAGGTTTGCTGAGATTCTGTGTATTCTTGAGTCAGTTTAAATTGTCTTTCTAGGAATTTGTCCATTTCATCTAGATTATCTAATTTTTGACCTGCAATTTTTCATAGTATGTTCTTATAAATTCTTTGTATTTCTGTAAGGTCAGTAGTAATGTTGCCACTTTCGTTTCTGATTTTAGTAATTTCATCTTCTCTCTTTCCTACTCTGTTGGGCTAGCTAAGGGTTTGTCAATTTTATTGATTTTTTTTTAATTTTATTTTTTATTGACTTTGTAATAATATTACATTAAAAATATATATGTGAGGTCCCATTCAACCCCACCCCCCCACTCCCCCTCTCCCCCCCCAACAACACTCGTTCCCATCATCATGACACATCCATTGGATTTGGTAAGTACATCTTTGGGCACCTCTGCACCTCATATACATTGGTTCACATCATGGCCCATACTCTCCTCTATTCCATCAAGTGGGCCCTGTGAGGATTTACAATGTCCGGTGATTACCTCTGAAGCACCATCCAGGGCAGCTCCATGTCCCGAAGACGCCTCCACCTCTCATCTCTTCCTGCCTTTCCCCATACCCTTTGTCCATTATGTCCACTTTTCCCAATCCAATGCCACCTCTTCTATGTGGACATTGGATTGGTTGTGTCCATTGCACCTCTATGTCAAGAGGAGGGTCAGATTCCACCTGGATGCTGGATGCAATCCTCCCATTTTCAGTTGTAATCACTCTAGGCTCCATGGTGTGGTGGTTGTCCTTCTTCAACTCCATCTTAGCTGAGTGTGGTAAGTCCAATAAATCAGATTGTAGGTGCTGGAGTCTGTTGAGGCTCAGGATCTGGCTATCACATTGTCAGTCCAGAGATTCAAATCCCCTAAATATATCTTAAACCCCAACATTAACTGCACCTCCAGCACATTAGCATGAAAGTCTTATGAAGGGAGATCCCATCTGAGTCCAGATTCATCACACTTTATTGATTTTTTTGATGAACCAGCTTTTGGTTTTGTTGATTCATTCTAGTCTGTATTTCATTTATTTCCTCTGTAATCTTTATTTCCCTCCTTTTGCTATCTTTGGGCTTTCTTTTTGTAGTTCTTCAGGGTGTGTGATATTAGGGCATTTGAGATTTTCCTTTTTTAATGTGGGCACTTATAGGTGTTTTAAGTTTCCTTGTGCACAGAGCCTTTGCAGATGGACTCTGCTGGTTTTCTCCTGGAATTTAGCTGGACTTGCAAGGAACGCAGAGCTCAGCAGAAGTGAAAGCCAAGTGTTCTCTCAGGTGCTTTCTGAGCATATATCTTGCCTTGGCTTTCTAAATTTCCCATATTCGTGGCCCTTCTGAGTGTTTTACTTTCCCAAGGAAACTTTCCCATAGCCTCTCCGCTGGGCCCCAGTTGTTGGATGGCATGTTCGAGCTATAATCTTCCGCCCCAAGGGTCTGTTGTTGCTGGCTCCCTCGCAGCGTTTCTACGGCCAAGCCTGCCACTTCACCCTGAGTGATTCCAGCACGGCGGAGGCGGAGGGAGCACCTTTGGTCAGTTCTTCCAGAGCAGGTGTAGGTAGCTCTAATTTGTAAGTAAGATGAGCTCTGTTCCTTCCAGGACCGGGGACCAGGGACCCTCACCGGGAGTGCCAGCTGCTGTCTTACAGACAGCCTCCCCGCTGAAGAGTTAGGTGGAGGGGCTAGGACAAGGACTAGGAGGCGTTGCTACCGTAAGTTGCCCCTTACTTGATTCGACATTTACTTAGTTGCTATAAACTGGCTGTTTTCCAGAGTTCTGAGAAAGTTGGTTATGACAGTTTCTGCTTGTTTTTCTGTTTCTTTAGGGGGTACAATATTTTGGAGCTTCCCACCTTGCCCTCTTGCCAATATCATTCCTCAATATATTAAAAAAAATTTTTTTTTCTCACTATAAGTTTTGAGTTATTATTTTAGTCTTTGCTCCAGGATTTACCATGAACATTTCAACATATCTGAATTAGCTTCCTATTTATACTAGTTTAATTCCAGTGAAATATGGAAATGTTTCCTATATAGTTCTATCCCCTTTCCCCATTTTTTTGTAGCATTATTCTTACACCTGTTTATGTTACATAACCAACAATACTTTGTTATTATTACTGCTTTTCGACCTGTAGCCATTTCCTTAACCCAATACAGCTTTGCTCCCACACTCCCTTGTGCTCTTACTGGCAAATATATTACATATATACTACATTTCTATATGTTGTGGATTAAAAAATACTTTATATATCTATATAGATAGATTTTTTTCAAGTGTTTCATATATATCACTCTTATTTAAGCCTTATGAAAACCCTATGTGGTTTGCAGTATTTACTCTTTTTTTTTTTTTGAAGATTTACTTTATTCATTTCTCTCCACCCCTCATTTTTTGCATCTGCTGTGTCTGTCTGTCTTCCTTGTTTTTTTAGGAGGCACTGGGAACTGAACCCAGGACCTCTGATGTGGGAGGGAGGCATCTAATTGCTTGAGCCACCTCTGTTCCCTGCTTGTTGTGTCTCATTGTGTTTTCCTTCTTGTATCTCTTGTTGTATCATCTTGTTGCATCAGCTTGCCATGCCTGCCCATCACATCATCTTGCTGTCTCGTTCGTCTTCTTTAGGAGGCACTGGGACCCTCTGCTCCCTGCTTTGTTGTGTCTCTCAATATGCTTTTCTTTTTGTGTCTCTTGTTGCATCACTTTGTTGTGCCAGCTTGCCACACCTGCCCTTCCCGTCAGCTTGCTGTCTTCCTTTAGGAGGCACCAAGAACTGAATCATGGACTTCCCACGTGGTAGGCAGAGCTCAATTGCTAGAGCCACATCTGCTTCTCTATTTGTTTCTCTTTTTTTTTTTTTTTGATAGACTTTACTTTTTTGAGCAATTTTAGGTTTATAGAAAAATTGCTCTTCTTTCCGTGCACACGCTTTCCCGTTATTAACATCTTGCATTAATGTGGTACATTCATTGTATTTGCTGTCCCAATATTGACACTTTATTATTAAAGTCCATAGTTTACATTAGGATTCACTTTTTATGTTGTATAGCTCTATAGACTTTGACAAATGCATGATATCATGTATTCATCATTATAGTATAATATAGAATAGTTTGCCCTAAAAATGCCCTGTGCTTCACCTGTTCATTCCTCTTGTTCTCCCTCTGAAACCCTGGCAACCACTCATTTTATTCTTTCTATAGATTGTCATATACTGGAATTGTCCAGTATCTGGTCTTTTCAGACTGATTTCTTTCACTTAGCAATATGCATTTACTCCGTGTCTTTTTGCAGCTTGATAGCTCATTTCTTTCTATTGACGAATAACACTTCACTGAATGAATATACCACAGTTTGTTTATCCTTCCACCTGTAGAAGGACATTGTTGTTGCTTCCAATTCTTGGCATTTATGAATAAAACTGCTAAAAACATTTGTGTGCAGGTGTTCATGTGGACATCAGTTTCAGTTTATTTGGGTAAAATATCTAGGAGTGAAATTGCTGGATTGTATGTTAAGCCTATTTTTATCTTTGTAAGAAGCTTCCAAAGTTGCTGTATAATTTTGCATTCTCACAAACAATGCATAAGAATTCCCTTGCTCTGCATTTGGTGTTGTCAGTATATTGGATTTAAGCCATTCTAATAGGTGTGTAGCAGTATTTCTATTTTAATTTGCAATTCCCTAATGACATATAATGCAGAGCATCTTTTCATATGCTTATTTGCCATCTGTATATTTTCTCTGGTGAGGTATCTATTTAGATTTTGCCCATTAAAAAAAAATCAGTTATTAATGTTATTGTTGAGTGTAAAGAGTTTTTAAAATATATTTTTGCTACCAGTCCTTTTATCAGATATTTGTATTATAAATATTTTATCCAAGTCTATGGTTTGTCTTTTCATTCTCTAAATGGTATCCTTTACAGAGCAGAAGTTTTATTTTTAGTGAAATTCAGTATAGCAGTTTAATATAATTGATAATTCCAGAAAGAAATATTGGATTATACTTGTAATCTGATCTGTACCTGGGCATGACTGAGTTAAGATTAGGGCGTTGAGGGGTGGGGACTCACAGATAAAAGGCACGGCAAAGAACAGAATTGAGGGTTTTTAATGTTGGAGTTTTGGTTTTGGAGTTTGATGCTGAAGACCTAAACTGGAGCCCTGGGAAGTCAGCACACAGAGGAAAGAGAAGCCAGCCCCAGGAAGGAAGGAACCCTGAAACCAGAAAGAAGCAATCCCCAGGAACGGAGGAACCCAGGAAGCCTGAACCCTCGTAGATGTCGGCAGCCATCTTGCTCCAAATAGACTGGTGAGGATAGTAACTTATGCTTATGGCCTGGTATCTGTAAGCTCCTACCCCAAAGAATATTAATAAAATATTCTTCATAAAAATCATCATCCGAGTTCTGGTATTTTACATCAGCAGCCCTTTGATTGACTAATACATTCAGCTTATTAGCTTTTTTCTTTCATGGACTGTTCTTTTTTCCCATATTTTAACTCTTTAATATTTTCAAGATTTACAAATCAGTATCTCAGAGAAGCTAAAGAAAGTTGAAAAGAATAAAGCCTTTTAAAAATACTATAGGATTTTGTGTGATCTATGTATCTTTTAAAAATAAATAAAAAATATATTTAAAAAATACTATAGGGAATGGATGTGGCTCAACCAGTTGAGTGCTTACCTCCTGCCTGGGAGGTCCTGGGTTCAGTTCCTGTTACCTCCTAGAAAAAACAACAAGCAAAACAAATGAAAAAATCAATGCAGGGTTGCTGATGTGGCTCGGTGGTTGAGTGCTAGCTTCCCACATACGAGGTCCCGGGTTCAATCCTTGGTTCCTGGTAATTAAAAAAAAAAAAAATATATATATATATATATATATATATATATATATTTATGTATGTATGTATGTATGTATATATACACACCGACTTACCTCTTTCAAAAAGGAACATGGATTTGGTCTTAGCACCCTTACTTTTGGAACTTTTGCCATTTGGAGCACTAATATAAATATGCTGTCCCAGAATCAGGATCAATCTTACATAATAGGCATTTAAAATATTTTTATAATTTCATTACTGTCAAAGGTATCTTCATGTCCTGTTGATGACTTGCTACCAGATTCCACAGGATAATGGCAACAAGCTACCAATATAGAAATTCTTGAGACTAAACTTATATCCTAGATTGTTTTCATCCTCTCTAGTAGCATACTTAAATCTTCACATACATTTTGACTAAGAAACTGAAATCTTCCCTAATGTTGCTGCTTACCCAGGTATGCATCAGAGACAATACTTTGCAAAGTAGGTCTGATTTTAAAATACCAAGAATTTTATTCCTACTATATCGGGTTACGAACAAAGTACTACTTTTTCTGGGCTTATTTCGTCTTTGTTGTCTGGGATCATGGGCAACAAAGCAGATCGAGTCAACCTCCCCAAATTTTCAGGTGACATGTCTTTTTTGGTGGCTGTAAATTTCCATCCAGTATGGCTTGCACAAATTTTTCCCTGAACAATGGTCCAGGTATACCCAGGGAACCACCTGTGCTCTCTTGAAGGCCAGCCTATCAGATTCAATTAGGGAACCTTGGACATGGTGAGTGTCTCATGCCCATTTCTGCGAGGATTCACAAAAGCTGCCATCGAAGGATAATCTGAATATTTCATTTTTGGTGGTTATTTCTGTTTCTTGACACTGTTTACAGCAAAGGGAAGTATATTTATTCATAATGTCTAGTTCACAGTGAA